>NW_015170284.1:556448-592391 GCF_001447785.1 Gekko japonicus | reverse complement strand
TTCGGGTGGGAGACCTGGGGATCCCCTGGAATTACAGCTCATCTCCAGACTACAGAGATCAGTCCCCCTGGAGAAAATGGATGCTTGGGAGGGTGGACTGTATTGTACCACAATGAGGTCCCTGAACTTCCGAGGCTCCATCCCCAAATCTCCAGGAGTTTTCCAACCTGGATCTGGCAACCCCCCATCCCCCACCAGTGGCCAAGAGAAACCTGGCAACCCTAGGCCCCAAATGGTGTGGGTATTACATATGTAGAGGCACTCTCTTGCCTTGTGTTCATTCACACTTGTAGTTGTCAGAGAATGACTTGGCCTTCAGTATCTGAATGTAGAGACTGGCACATATAAACTGGCTTCTGGCTTCCCTTTGTCATGTACTGGTGTGAGAAGCAGGTCTTTAAAGAACCTAACCCTACACAATCATATATGCATGAAAAGGTAAGGCCTTAAATCCGTCAGCCAAGACTCCAAATCCCACTAAAGAAAAAATCCCCATTCTCTTATTCATTTGCAATACTGTCATCCTGCACAATCAAAAAAGATTTCAGGAGTGAGTCTACTAGTACAGAAATGGAGTCTAACAGTTTCTTTTCCTCTCTAACTCTTAAAAGCATGTTTCAACATTAAAATGTGAAAAAAATGTAAAAAGTAGCAATGCTTTTTATTTTCCAAGGAGGGGTAAAATAGTGCATAAAGGGGGGGGGGGGAGAGGGCAATCCCCTCAGGGAAAATCCATCAAGTGAAACAAGATTTCTACAACTACACATTTCCTGACCTTTTCCACAGTCATATCTTTAATGTTTCAGCAGCGAATTTGATAAAAAGAAAAAATTAATAAAATAGATTTCATTTTTTTTAAAAAGGTCAGGACATGTGTTACAGGGGAAAACTCATTTAGGTTTCTACCTTCTGCCTCTCAAATGCAGAAGTTCTGCTCCCCCCTCTCTCCTACCCAAGGGACCTCTTTGCAGACTGCGGATTGGAGTCATTGATTTTTGTTAGTTTGCTTTCAGACTGTTCGGTGCTTGAACAGGTTGGTTTTTTTCACCAGCCAAATGCTGATTAAATAACCAGCAGTAATCACTCAGAAGCAGCAGATAAATGCTGAGGAGCATCTCACAACTAGTGAAATGCAGCTGACAAATGTTGGGGAGCAATTAAAAATGAAGTCTGGAGAACTAACCAGGTATCAACAAAGGCACAACCATTGGCTTTCAGCTGTCAGGAGCCTGGTCAGGTGACTACAGGGTGCCCTATGGCAGCTCCAGGAAAAGCAGTTGAAAGTTTGCATGCATTGGTCCCCTTTTCACAATGTGGCGAGTGTGCATATCTAACCACTTCCTCATATATGACTTAGCTTTCAACAACCACTACAAGCCAAAGACTTCCCCCCCACACTTCCCATGTAAATATTTATTTGTTTATTAAAAAGATACACTTTTTTTGCCCACAAAGTGTCCAGCAGCAAAAAAGCAAAAGAAAAGCAATTTAAAACAGTATATTTGAAATACCAGTAAACAAAATAAAAAGAAAAAAAGGAGAAAAAGTCAACCTAAAAGTACCACACAACCAGAGGCAACTGAGAGCAGGAGCTACCAGATGCTCACTAAAAGAAAACAGTCTTAATTATATGTCCAAACAGGATGAGGGATGGAGCCCTAACTTGCAATATATGCTGACCAAAACCAACTCTGCAGCTAGCAGGAGTTTTTTAACAGCTTACCACAGATACAGAACAAGTACTGACAGTCATTTAAGCATATTGTATATATAAAATGGGAAGGAACATCCCTTGACATTTATCGCTAATTAAAATGTCTAAGCACAAATCCTAAAAGGGTACTTTACAGCATGTCACCGGAGAAAACCCTGATGCTGGGAAAGATTGAAGGTAAAAGAAGGAGGGGATGGAAGTGGCAGTTGGTGCAGTAGCTAGATTTTTGATAGGGGTTAAACATTTTGAACATGTAACCCCAAGTTTAAGCTTACACTGGCTGCCAGTTTCCTTTCATGTTCAATTCAGAGTGCTGGTTTGGTGTAGTGGTTAAATGCGTGGACTTTAATCTGGGAGAACCGGGTTTGATTCCCCACTCCTCCACTTGCAGCTGCTGGATGACCTTGGACAAGCCATAGTTCTGTCAGATATGTCCCTGAAATGGCAGTTCTCTTAGAGCTCTCTCAGCCCCACCTCCCTCACAGGGTGTCTGTTGTGGGGAGGGGAAGGGAAAGGAGTTTGTAAACCACTCTGAGACTCTGAGTGAAAGGCAGGGCTTAAATCCAATCTCTTCTTCTTCTTCTTTCAAGACCTTCATGACCTGGGACCCTCATATCTCTGAGCAGGGCTGGCCCGTTATTGTTAAATTTTAAACTGTCGCCTATGGCAACGGCTCAATGAGGGTGCCATTCTGGCCGGCCTCGTCCCCTTCTCACCCCATACAGGAAACCTCCCTTGCCGGCTTCATGCTCCATCCCCGGCAAGAGACTTTCCTCTTTGCAGCCGCTCAGAAAGAAAGAGAAGGAGGCATGGGGGGACAGGCGTGGGGAACAGCCTGGGATGACGGGAAAGTGCCGCTCACCCTCTGCTGCCCCTGCCCCTGCAGTCTCTTTAGAGCTCCTTTTGCAGCCTGGCACAGGCCCCCTCCCCTCGAGCGATCCCGCCCACCCGCATGCATTTGCAGCTCGTCCCCTTGGCCCACCTGCTGCGGCTCCGGCACCCGCCCCCATCCCACCCTGCACGGGGGGGGGGAGGGGCAGAATGTATCCTCACCTAGTGGGCGAAAAAACCTGGAGCCATCACTGTCTGTGAGACTGCCTTGATCCACAGGCAGCTCTGATAATCAGAGCAGGGATTATTAGTAGGTCCCACCACTTAGGTCAAGTTAGAACTTTCATTGTTCAGGCTTGCATTTACTCTGTGGCCTGTGCTGTGCTGTGGAATGGGCTTCCTGAGGATATTAAGGAAGGCCCTCACCTTGGACAGGTTTTGGAGGCTTTATAAAGCTTTATAAACCTCTTTCGGCTTGCCTTTGAGAGTGCATAAGTGAAAGTTGTGGCTTGCTTCCTTTTACTTGTTGGAAGCTGCTATGATACTGTATGTTTTTAAATTTAATGTAAGCTACTTTGAGTCCAGTTGATCAGAAGAAAAACAGGATTAAAATATTGTAAATAAATGAACTTAACTCATGGGAAACAAGCTTTTGCCAAGGATGTGCAACTAATACCAAACCTGTCCCAGCCTTGCTAACCGGTACATGGACTGGGGGAACAGTTTACAGATATTATATAATGGGACTCTCTCTAAGCTTCAGCTCAGTTGAGTTCAAAGGCTTCTTGGAACTTGGTCAGACAAGCGCAAGGTCTGCATTAGCCTTGGAGCCAAAACAGATGTGACAAAGACCATGCACACACATCAGTCTGTAACAAGTAAATTGCATATGTGTAATGCTATAAATCTCATTGGGACCATACAGGAAGAAGAGAGGGCTGTTAACCCTTCAACCCCCACTCACTTTCAATAATGAAAAATGCTCTTCATACTTTGAGTAGCATTTTAAAGGACATCTCCCCCCATTTTAGGTCATTACTAACAGCACAGGGAGCCTCATTTCAATTAATGAAACCAGGTAGGGCTTGAAGGATCAAAATCCTCTGTACCCTCCCCCCATGGCCCCAATCTGAATCAGGTCTATTGTACCAATTTACTTTTTACAGATCATCAGACAGATCTGTGATCTTCATCACATCTGTTTTGGCAGCTAAAATCAGCCTTTTGGGGGGGGGGGCAATGATCCATTTCCAGGACTTGACCAAAAACCAGAGAAACTATTTTGATTTCTACAGCTTTTGCTTGGCTGTTCAACAATCTTTTGATTTAGGCTATTAATGGTATTCTTCCACAGTGCTGGATCAATGTATAGTCAGTTCACAATTATGATTTTAAACGTGATGTCTTAAACTCAACGGGTGGGGTTCCCCCCACTCATTCATGTGCACCATAGTAATAGACTACTAGTCTGATTATAACTGGGTGACTTTTTGAAGTGTACATAAGGTGAAAAAATATGCTTTTCAAACACAACAGTTTTAACTGTTACAATGTGGATTAGAACTTGTAGTTATTTTTGTTATAACATGAGAAGCAGCATTAGTTAGTCAACAATAACATTCAGGTTATGCTTAAATTATTATTGGGGTCCTATGAAAACTTATAAAAAATCCTATCAATTTCAGGAACTTGGCTCAGGGGTATAAAGTGCGTGTAAAACTGCATTCAAGCACTATACCATCTTTAAAGTGTGTTTTATAATGGAAAATCACTATTTATTCCTTTTCTACATTGACTTCAAACATATAGGACTTCACTGGCCTGCATAGGATTCTTTTATTTTATGAAGGCCACAGTGGTGACATACTGGAGAATATTTGAACTGTGATTTTTGTGTATGGCTCAATACCTCTGGTCAAAAGAGCTTATTGTTAAGAAAAGAAAGCATATACTGGAGAATCTGTTTAGCTTGTACAGGCAATGTATACGGTTCTGATTCCCCAATATATATTTAAAATGGCTCTATGACCTAGATTAGCCTGAGAGCAGATATCTAGCCCAAGGTCACCCAGTGAACTTAAACTCAGTAAGAGGATTTGAACCCTGGTCTCCAAGATCCTAGTCCCATTCTAACCACTACTCTACAATGGCTGAGAATCTCAACTGGTTGCTCAATACAAAACTAGTCCCCTAGTTCTTAAAAAACAGTTAGTAAGTTTCTTTCTACTTTAACCTGTTTTAGGGTTTGGAATTAATGTTATTATGTTACTTTTAATATTTTTCAACAGCTACATAAAGCAAACATCTATCACTTTGGAAAATAATTATTTAAACACAGGTTTTTGAAATGCAAAGTATGTGATATTTTTAAACAGGGGATAGCTTCTCAGGATATTTTAAAAGCACTTTTAAATAAGAAAAATAGGAAGTGCCAGATTTGCAAAACATGATGTGTAAGTAAAGGAGACTTACTTAGATTTTTTAACCTATTTTCTGTCTTTTTATAATTGAATTATAACTAAATATAATTCACTGATGTTAGTTAAAATTATACCGATAACATCATGCCAAGTTAATAAGCAGCAACAATGGGGGGAGAATTACAGTAGATAGTCTATTATACAGTTACAGCCATCAAGATGAATCAAAGTAAAAGCACACAATGAGTGGAAAGAACTCATTAATCAGAACATTAGTCTAACAGGGAATAATACCTGCCATTCATACTGGGTATTTATCTTTCTGCTCCACACAGTCGACTGGAGAAACTGAAGGCTAGAACTGAAGTGTGTGTGCGGAAAGGGGGGTTCATGGTGACACATGATGCACTATGGGGGAAACATGAGCTTTTCTGTATGGTACCTTCATACTGTGGCTATTTTAATTACTCATTATGCAGGAATATTGAGGCAAGTCTTTAATTTGAAATTACATTTCTATTTTAATAGCATGTAAGGAAATATATTTAAAATCAGGTACTTTTGGGGTTTTTTTTAGTTTATTGGTTTTTAAATTTAGTTTATACAAGTGGGGACCTGCAAGAAACTTGCAGGGAGAGGACATTCCCCACCTTTGCTTCCTTTCCCCTCCCCCTTCTTTCCCTTTCTTTCCATCTCCAACCCAATACCCCTTCTTTCTTTTTCTCTCTCTCCACAAGCCAATCTCCCTTTCTTTCTCTTCTCTTCTCCCAACCAAACCATATTCCTTTTCTCTCTCCCCCATGCCAATTCCCCCTTCTTTGTCTTTCTCTCTCTCCCAAGCCAATCCTCCCTTTTCTCTTTCCCCCAAGCCAATCTCTTCCCCTTTCAAGACAATCCCCCCTTATTTACTACCCGTATTTCCTTTTCTCTCCCCCTACCCAATCCCCCCTTCTTTCTCTCCCCGCCAAACCAATACCCCCATATTTCCCTTTCTCTTCCTCTCCCCAGCCCATCCCTCCTTCTCCCCCCCTTTTGCCTACCTTTGAGTCCTGCAGCTGTGGCTGCAGTGCCTGAGAACCACTTCAAGGCTGGAGTGGCTCCCAGCATCTGCCACAGTGGTGGCTGGGCCTGGAGATACTCCCTGCATTCCTCACTCTGCAACCAGGCCTGAAGTGGCTCCCAGCTTTCCCCACTGCCGTGGCTGGGCCCAGAATGGTTCCACAGGAGCAGCAGCAGCAGCCAGGCACTCAAAGGTAAGTTGCTTGGTCTGCACATCTTTCTGCAAACCTAGGGGGTCATCCAAATTTACAGAAAAACTGGTTTAGGGTAACTGTGCCCCCTATCTGTGGATTTAGATATTCGCAGATGGGGGCAAACTTGACAATAAGATATATGGATTTGCACATTTCCTTCCGTGGTCCCACAGATATGACAAACATATAGATTGGGGGGGGGGGGGAAACTTACAGGAAATTTTTTAAAAATTGACTAGTCTGGGACGTTTTGCTATGTCTGATATCAGGCAGGCAAAATCTCAAGTGAGTAGTGAAGTCCTTGTAAATGTCAAAAAAATGGACAATAAACAAGAAGGTTTAGGGGCAGAATGCTTCCCAATGAAATCAGTTGGACTTAAATGTTGTTACCTTTAAATGTAATGTTTTCATTTACTCTGCTGCTATTATTGGACTTTCTTTTATAAGTATTTATATTCTCTAATTAAAAATAATTTTAGTGGATATTCTGAAATTTTGAGCTTTTAAAGATGTGGGCTAGAGATGAAACACAATTATTTGCTATTCTATTAACATTACCGTTTTTGCTTATTTTCATGCTCTTAACTATTAACTTTGTGATAGGTTTTTTTAAAAAAAGATGCATGGATATTAATGACCTGTAACATTCATACTTCCCCCATATCAATTATTTTCTTATCTAGTTCCGGTATCTTGAAAAATAAAAAGCAACAAATAAACAATGTGAACTACTGTTTCATGTCAATATGAGTTCTGGGTTGGGAAATACCTGGAGATTTGGGGGGGGGGGGGTTGGAGCCTGAGGAGGGTGGAGTTTGGGGAGGGGAGGGACTTCAGTGGGGTATAATGCCATAGAGTCCACTTTTAAATGCAGTTGTTTTTTCCAGGTCAACTAATCTTGGTCACCTGGAGATCAGTTGTAATCCCTGGCGATCTCCAGCCACCACCTGGAGGTTGGCAATTCTACACCTACCTCACCAAGGATTAATACACTTTATGCTTTTGCTGTCGGCAGAGTTGCAAGGCTCCTGGCAGGACATAGTGTAAGGTTTGTAGGCTGCATTCAAGTTACGCAGATCAGCTGTAGCCTGACTAGGGTTGTCAGCATCCATGTGGGGCCTGGAGATCTCCTGGGGTTGCAACTGATCTCCAGACTACAGAGGTCAATTCTCCTGGAGAAAATTGCTCCTCTGGAGGATGGACTCTATGGCATTGTACCCCGCTACGATCCCTTCCCTCACCTGGAGGTTAGCAACCCTACGTTCAATGGGATAGAAGGACAAGTTCTTTTATGGATCAAAAACTGGCTAATTAATAGAAAACAGAGAGTGAATACTGTGTGCAGTTCTGGTCACCACACTTTAAGAAGGATATTATAGCTTTGGAAAAAGTGCAGAAAAGGGCAACTCGAATGATAAAAGGGTTGGAACACTTTCCCTATGAGGAAAGGTTAAAGCGCTTAGGGCTCTTTAGCTTGGAGAAAAGACGACTGAGGGGTGACATGATCGAGGTTTATAAGATTATGCATGGGAAAGAGCAGGTAGAGAAAGAGGTACTTTTCTCTCTTTCTCACAATACAAGAACTCGTGGGCACTCCATGAAACTGCTGAGCGGTCGGGTTAGAACGGATAAAAGGAAGTACTTCTTCACCCAAAGAGTGATTAACACTTGGAATTCACTGCCACATGAAGTGGTGGCGGCTACAAGCATGGATGGCTTCAAAAGGGAATTAGATAATCATATGGAGCAGAGGTCCATCAGTGGCTATTAGCCACAAGGTATAGATAGGAGCTCTGGGGCAGGTGATGCTCTGTCTTCTTGATGCATGGGGGGGGTCAACAGTGGGAGGGCTTCTAATGTCCTCGCCCCACTGGTGGACCTTCTGATGGCACTGGTATTTCTGGCCACTGTGTGACACAGAGTGTTGGACGGGATGGGCCTTTGGCCTGATCCAACTTTGGTGTCTCTTATGTTCTTATGTTCTTAATAAGTTGTTCAAACACAGACCCAGCCATTGCTTCTCAGGAGCTACAGGTTTGCCATTAGATAACAAACTGTGTCCTTTTTGTGCTCTGTGGTTCATTGTGCATGCAGATCCCCAAGGCAGACAAATGTCAGTGCAGCAGTTGTGTGTGTGCCAAAGAGGAAAAGCAGAAATAAGTGTCAACTTCAGTGACCTTCTTTTGCTTTACAACTAGCAGGCAAATCCATACAGGTGCTATTTGATTTAAGAATACACAGTTCCACTCATCTTCCAAGGAAGCTGCTCTGAACCAGAGGCTGTTCTCTGTCAGTTCTCTGGTTTCAGCAGATGGGACCCTAACTCATAAAGCCAAATTATATGGGGAGAAGGCAAAATGTTTGTTCTGATGTGTGTGATGTAAAAGCACAGTCAACAAACTTTTTGCCGCTCCAGTCGGCCTGTTGACATCTTGCGTCTGTTTAAGCTGTGCTGGGGAATATTTTGAGACATTTTCAAAATAATTGCAAGAGTTTTCTGTTTGCACTGAACAGCTAATTAAATGGATTGTAAACAAAGTGAAATGGCAAACTCTTTCATTTTCTGGTTTCATACATCTCAGGATATTGAATATAGTGTGTATGTGAATGAAGGCTCCCCCTGCTGGCTTAGCTGCAACCATTTGTCAGTGAAATGTGTCTCAAAGCTTGCATTATAATGTCACATATTGTGAATCAGGACAAGTCATGCCCTTGACAAAATGCTTCTCTTACTGAGCTTGTGAAATCACTCTCAAATGCATTCACTGAGATGATGCCTTATAAAATACTCAGTGAACATATGGAGAAGCAGTATTTCACTTTTCTAAAAATGAGGGCACATTTCGTCAGGTTTAGGTCATTCTTAAAAATCATTACTTTAGATATCTATCCCAGCTACAGTGTGCAGTTTTTAACAAAGTCCAGAAGGAAGAAATACTTAAATGATGAACACACACTAGTGAAATCAACTTGGAACTTTGTTGACTTATAATGTGTGTGCCTGGTCCATGGTGAGCTATGACTTGAGAAATCCACCATTCCTCCCCTCACCCCTCCTTCCCAGCTCCCTCACCTATCTATAATGGTAGTGGTACACACGTGGGGAAACTCTCTGCCGTTTCACACACGGCTTGCCCCTACCGGAAAGGAGCCGATTCACAAGCGGTTCGGCGTTTCACACACGCACCGCTTCGTTTTCCCGCCGTTTTCTTCCCGCGCGGGCGATTGGTTTTTTTTTTTAAAGGTTCGGCTCCGGTATAGCGATATATCGATATATCGCTATAAGCCGAACGTTAAAAAAAAAAAAACAAGCCCGCGCGGGTGAAAAAAGGCGGGAAACAAGCGTATCGGAACCGGGAGAGGGAACGGGAGACTCCTCGGAAGCGGTTGACAGGTAAATCGCTTCCCTCCCGGTTCCTATACGGAAGAGAGGCTTCTGTGTCTGAAATGCCACTTAGATCCCGGTAGGGAACCGATTCCTAACCGGGTTCTGTCTGAAATGACAGTCTTATTCCCCACCCCTCTTTTGCTCCCCCACTAGCCCTTTGAATCTGCTTTCGGCAGCATCTAACATGCCAGGAACCCTGTGAAATACTTCCCAGAGTGACTGACATTAGGATGTTAGGTGTCTTAGGGGTTATATTTTTCAAAGCTTCTGGCATCCCTGACACTTGTGAAACAGTTCTATACACTGAGGGCAAGATGGAGGAGGGGGAGGAGACAAAAAGAAAGACACCTCTCCCCGAGCCTATCTGCCACTGCCAGAACAGTCACAGCTTTCCCAAACCAGGTAAGCAGTTGAAGTAGGGTTGCCAAGTATAACTTACCTGCGCAGCGGGGGACTCCCGGGTGGATCCCGGAGTGCCGCATGCACATCACCAGGAAGTGACGTTATGACGCCGGGCACGCTGGGGGCGGGGCCACGACCATTTGAAGGGAAACAATAGAGTTTCCCCTCGGATGGTCGTGGCCCCGCCCCCAGCGTGCCCTTCCTGGTGACGCGCACGCCGGGGTGGGGTTCCCCCTGAGGCCCGATTCCGCGGTGGTGGAAAGCAGGCCTCTAAAGCGGGGGTTTACCCACCACCCGCCCCCACTTGGCAGCCCTAAGTTGAAGGCACACAGGAAGTCCTGCTTGCAATTATATCTTTAACTAATGAGCAGCACTGATTAATTGGTAGCCTACAAAATATATAAAATATTTATAAAAATATATGAAAGCTTATACATTTGTGGTGTAGGCTGAATTTGGAAAACTATATACAGTTTGATTCAGGTGGGGTAGCTGTGTTGGTCTGAAGGAGCAGAGCAAAGTTTGAGTCTGGTGGCACCTCTAAGACTAGGGTTGCCAAGTGTAAATTCCTCCGGAGCGGGGGACTCCCGTCCGACGTCTTGAGCATAGAGTTTTCCCTTGGATGACCATGGCCCCACCCCCAGCGTGCCCGGCGTGGCCGCATAACTTCCGGGTGACGTGCACGTTGGGGTGGGGTTCCCCCCGAGGCCCGATCTGCCGGCGGTGGGGAATGGGCCCCTGGGGCGGGGTTTTCCCCGCCCCCCGGGGGGACTTGGCAAGCCTATCTAAGACCAACAAACTTTAATCCAAAGAATACGCTTTCATGTGCAAGCACACTGCTTCCAATCCGAAGTATCTGAAGAACTGTGCTTGCCCACAAAAGCTTATACCTTGAATTAAACTTTGCCAGTCTTGCCACTGGACTCAAACTTTGTTCTATATACAGTTTGGATCTCCTAGTCTGAAAACATTTCTGAGGGTAGCCATGTTGGTCTGTAGTATAACAGAGCTAGATCTGAGCAGCACCTTAGAGACCAACAAGATTTTCAGGGTATGAGTTTTTGAGAGTCAAAGGTCCCTTTGTCAGACATCCTTCATTAGGTATCTAATGCAGGGAGCTTGTACTCTCAAAAGCTCATATCCTGAAAACCTTGTGGTCTCTAAGGTGCTACTGACTTGTATCTATCTAGTCTGAAAAAGTATATCATAGATACAGAGATGGGCAACCATATGACTGGAACATTTCTTAGTCTTAGTCTTTTTTTAAAACGATACCACGGGGGGCATAATATACATTTATAAAAGTATGAATGGCAGGGATATAACAGATAAGGGGGGGGTTTGCCTCACTCATAGTTACTGGCTGGCAGTAGATTCAGAACAAGTAAATTCTTCACACAATTCATAATTCCACAGGCTAAGAATTTTGTGACAAACACGGTCACCGAGTGAACATACTTTGTTTGTATTCCCAAAGTTATGTGCGAGGTGAGGTCCTGATCAGAACCATTCAGTGTTCCCTGGCAAAGTTTGTCATGAGGACCATACTGTACTAATCAGCTTTGTAACTCTGCTGTAGCTGCTTGGCCGTTGCAGCTGCTTTTGCCCAGTTCAAGTACTAAATAATCTCATTTACTGGAGAAATGGCAATATCCTGCATGGCCGTGAGTTATTAAACCGAAAGCACAAAATCGCCTGGCATATGCTTCTCTTTACACCGGCCCAGTCAGATGCATCTGACCAACTGGCATAGATGAAGGGACAATGGTGTATGTTGCCCTGAGCTCCTTGGAGGAAGGCTAGGATAAAAATGTACTAACTAATTAAATCTATAAATAAATCTTTCTGACATCAGATATAATATATTACCTTTTGTTGACTGTGCAGTCGGTGGCACCTACTCAAGAAATGGTTCAAGGTTAGCTAATGTTTGAGCAAAAACTGAAAGACTAAGTAGTAAAACACAACTCAAAAATCTCAAACTAATATATTTTCATTCCATTATCTTTCCTTTTAAAAACTGATGGTGGTGCCAGCAGCAGACAGGTGGCAACGGAGGCGGTGGCAGTCAGAAAGTCTAATTATGTGAGAAAACGGTGCAATCATGCAAACGGGCGCATTCGAGTTCATACAGACGCATCCAAATAACTCGATGAACAGTCAGATTCCTTCTTGTGACTGGCAAACAGGACATGTAGTGAATTGGCATGGGTTCAAGCATACTTACTCATAATTAACTTATTGATTTAATTGGCACAAAATGTGATGATGGCCTCTGGCTATTAAAAGGATTAGACAAATCTATGAATAGCTAACTGAAACACTTATAATCATAGGTAGTCTCTTTTCATAGATGGGCTCTATGCCAATCATTAGATCAGCAAAACAGGGCCACTTAAGAAATCAGGGGGAGGTTTATGCATACCTAGGGAAAACAAAAGACACACAGAAAACACTTGTTTCTCTCCCTCCAAAGTGAGCAAAATCCCTCAAAACCAAGGGACAGGGAGAGAAGACTGTGCATGTATACTCTCACTCTCCCTGAATGCCAATAAGCAAAGCTAGGGGGCAATTTTGCCCAATTCACCCTCCTTATTGCAGTTCCCCTGCCACACAGCATTTCATTTAGAAGTGAACGACAACCCTCAACAAATGGAGGGGGGTCATAGGGGAAGGTCACCTTTCATGAGCTCCTTGTGCCTGTAATGGGTAGGATCCAGCCCATTGTTCCTCTGATCTATTGATGCTCTAGCATAATCTTTACTTGAAAAGGTTCTTCTCTGTGTGATCCTAGCCAACTAGTGATCACATAACGAACAGTGCCATACAACCAGCTAGAACTGGCTATATGATTAATCACTGGAACAAATGAAACTTTCCCATGTCTCTGTTGGCCAAGCAACTGGATTGACATTCACTGTTAAAGTACACTGAATTGGTGGATTTACATTGCAAGACTTTTGGCCTAATCCAGCTCTAGGTGCTCATCATTACTCATCCATATGTGAATCTTGTCCATCTATATTACATTTGTTATCATGGGAAGGGTATTTGGCCGCAACTCTCCATTTGAATTCTGTATCAACTAGTCAATTACAAGCCACTAGAATAGGGATAATGGACACTGGCCTGGTTCCCTCAGCAACAGTGGCATATTCATCAGTTCTCCAACATTCCCATTGGGAATTGTTTTTTCATTCTTTCATAAAGAGTATAAACGGGTCATTAGAAAGAGAGGCATTTTTTTCTGCATGTGTGTGGGGAAGGGGTACATGTGAACATTTTTACCCCCCCCCCAATTTTAGCTGATGGTGACAGACACCAGGGGTCATTTCGTAGAAAAAGAGCTAGGGTGACTCATTAGCATAACTCATTAGCATATGCCACACCCCCTGACATCACCGGAAGTGTGTCCTCCCCACAGCCGGCGGCGACCTCCAGCAGGCACCAGCAGGGAGCTCCAGGCCCCGCCCTCCTGCACCTCACCCGGGGGGATGGCGTCCCCCCGCGTCCCCCCCCAAATGACCCCTGACAGACACTATCTAGCAAGATTACATCTGATTCCCCATGATGCAAGGATGGTGCTCTTCCCTCCCCCTGAAAGATGCTTATAGAGCAGAAATGTCATAATTAACAGATACAATCACTGTAGTCTCACAAGAAGAAAGCTGTTACATTCTCTTCCCAGTTTGCACAAAAGCTATAGATTTCTGACTGAGACAACACTCATGGATGTTTTTCAAAATCTGTTGGCGATCCACGGCCTGAGAAACATCTACTTAGCCTCAACCAGGGCAGAGCTGTTTCAGCTCTGGCACTGGCCTGGTGGAACGAATGAGATCTGGGCCCTGCGGGACCTAATGCAGTTCCACAGAGCCTGTAAAAATGGACCTGTTCCACCAGGCCCATGGTTGAGGCAGTGGAAATTCCATCACTATTGGCCTCCCCTTGCTCTGTGCATATGTCCACCAACTATATTATCATTCCAACAGGTATGGACACTCATGATGCATAATCTACTCTGAGGTGTATTGCTTGCCATCTGACTGTTCAGTTTTGATTGTGTTATTACTTAGAGGCAGGGCACCACCAATTCCTGTAAAAACTAAGGCAATTTATATTTCTTGCTCCAATGCTAGACACTGTCCTTTAGAATGAGGAGCGACATTCCACCTAGTGGAGATACTGCAAGCTCCTCATTTACTTGAATTTGTTATTGTCTTGTGGTATCAAAGCCATCATGTTCTCTGTAATATTTCTTGAGCAAGACACCCAACTTCTCCTCTTGCTAAGCACTGTTGTCC
The DNA here is from genome assembly GCF_001447785.1 of Gekko japonicus. Taxonomy (NCBI): domain Eukaryota; kingdom Metazoa; phylum Chordata; class Lepidosauria; order Squamata; family Gekkonidae; genus Gekko; species Gekko japonicus. Next base: position 578,079 of record NW_015170284.1, on the reverse strand, counting down.
CACACACATTCATAATCTTGCCTCATGCTTATGCTGCCTATTCTTCCATCCCCAGACCAGAGATATTTGGTCCTTCCTTGACCCTGTTTTTTCAAGCCTGTACACACCCCTCCTACTGCTATAGTTTTCTCCACTCACCTTCTAAGGCATTATTTTTACACTTCTGTTAAAATACAACACTAAGAGAGGCTTCTTGACTATATTAACATTAGGAATCTAATCAGCAATCAGACAGCTCATAATTTTCTGATTAGCTCTGATTATACTCAATCTTTGGAATGGAAAAAAAAGAAGAGAAAAAGAACAGTAAGAAAGAGCGAGACACATATTCTCTGTACTTTCCTCCATTTTAATTCTCTCTAAGATCACATCAGATCCTTCCTTCTCACAGGCTTTAGGGATCTACCAGTTCTTGTTTGCAGACAGCTCCCTAACTGAAGCAAGCAACTATTCACCAGCAATAATGGACCATCCAGTGATTAAACAATCCCTGCATCTAGCCTCTGAAACAACCCCCTGTGTCAATTATTTCCCTATATCCTCTGAAGTGACACTGTCTCAGGACCCAGCAACATCAGCCCTATCATCAAGGTCTCATTCATCTGCACACATAATCACGGACTGCCATTGCCCTTTTGACATTTACTATGTCCAAGATGGGCAGCCTCTATGGAACAGACTAAATGGATACAAATCATACATTAAAAATGAAACACTCTTAAACCAGAAGAGGAACCTATATGAATATTACAATAGGTTTAATAAAAATAATAGACCTAAAGTATGTAGTACCTCAGCAGAAGAGTTCTGAAGGAAGACTGGGTCAAGGAGATGTGGAATTGGAATTCATATGTAGATAGAGGGGGTTTATTAAAACAAGTCAATGTCCCTACCTTTCAGGTTTATGTATGCTATTTAAATTCATTCTGCTTTGCTAATACATCAACAACTTGGAGTGTTCATATCCACTCTTTTACATGCCAATAAAGGTTGTCTGTCTGTCATATCCACTCCTAATGGGTGGTTACTGTTTGATTGAATCTTGGTTTCTATCTGTGCTCTGCAATATAATGTAACACCTATGTCATGGGAAGCTGGGCCTACAGGCCTGTCTTTGTAATACTCTCCCCTTCTGCTGTTTGTAGTTTTGAAAATATACAAACTGAATGCAACCCTTCAAACGTCTGACAAAGTTGGCTTGGTTCATAAAAGCTTATGCCACAACGAATGTATTAGTCTGCAAGGTGACATAGAACTTTTGTCATCTTGACTAACACAAGCTACCCATCTGTGTAACAAAGCAATGTGTTTTAATAAGCCAGGTGTGGTAAGACTGCAAAGGAGCACCGGGTTCACTGTGGAGCATGTGCATTCAAGCATGACCCACAATATTTTGGAGGGTGGTATACAACATTGAGTAAACATAGAGCAATTAAAAGACATAAATAACAGTTAATTACAATAAAATCAATGAGATAACATATACCAGATCATTGATGGCATGTTGTTCTCCCTCCCCCTCCATAGGGTGAGTCACAGGCCGGATATGGCAAAAGATTGTCACTGTCCTCAGCCATAGGCCTGGTGGAAAATCTCTGTCTTACATGCCCTGTGGAATTGGGTTAGGTCCCACAGGGCACAGATGTCACTAGGTAAAGAGTTCCGCCAGGCAGGAGCCAGGGCCAAAAAAGCCCTGGCTCTGGTTGAGGATAGTTGGATATCTTTTGGGCCAGGGACCACCAGTAGGTTTTGATCTCCCAAGCATAACACTCTCCAGGAGACATGCTGGTCCCAGTCCGTTAAGGGCCTTAAAGGTTAAAACCAAAACCTTGAAGTGGATCCAATACTCAGCTTGGAGCCAGTGCAGCTGGTTGGGTGTGTGCTCTTATTGGGATACCTGTAAGTACACTTGCTGCTGCATTTTGGACAAGCTGCAGTTTCTGCGTCGGCCTCAAAGGTAGCCCTACACAGAGTGAGTTACAGTAATCCAGCCTTGAGGTGACCGTTGCATGGATCACTGTGGCAAGGTCAGGGGCCAGTTGCCCAACTTGGTGCAGTTGGAAGAACGCAAGACTGGCAACATTTACAACCTGGGCCTCCATGGGTAAGGAGAAATCCAAGAGCACACCCAACCTCCTGACCGTTGGTGCCAGTGTTAGCAGCACACCATCAAGTGTCAGGAGTTGGCATTCGAAGCTCAGATCAACCCCCACCCAAGACCTCCGTTTTCCCTGGATTCAATCTCAATCAGCTCTGCTTCAACCATCCAGCCATGGCCTCCAGTTCTTCAGCCAAATTAGATGAGGTGGTGGCTAGCCAGCGGCCCATCAACAGATATAGCTGGGTGTCATCAGCGTACTGATGGCAACCCAGCCCGAAACCCCACACCAGCTGGGTGAGAGGGCGCATATAGATATTAAACAGCATAGGAGACAGGATCGCCCCTTGGGGAACCCCGCACACCCAAGGGTGTCAGGGGGGGGTCCCCTTTCTTCAAGTGCCACCCTCTGTCCCCAGCCATGAAGGAATGAAGTGGCTACTCCAGGAACTCCTACATCAGTGAGGCAGAGGGCCAGTAGATCGTGGTCAACCATGTCTAAAAGCAACAGCAGCACTCACGCACATCAGTCCAGCTGTCGGCAGAGATCATCTGTAAGGGTGACCAACACCATCTCAGTCCCATGGCCAGGGTGGAAGTCAGACTAGAATGGGTCCGGGGCCGACGTACCTTGTCCAGAAACAAACGTTTTGAAACTGGGTGGTAATTGGCCAAATCCAACAGATTTAAAGATGGCTTTTTCAAAAGCAGTGTTACCATGGCCTCTCTTAATCCCCCTGGGTAGATCCCAAAGCTAGGGGACAGACTGATTGATCAATTAGCACATAAAGTCTCTCAGAGCTAAGATCGAATTTTTTAAAATTTATTCTAAGCACATAGAAATAGACAAATGAGAGAACTGGGAAGGGAAATATAGTTTGGGGTGGGTTGCTGTCAAGTCACAGCCAACTTACGGTGATGTCCAGGGGTGGTTTCCCATTGCCTGTCTCTGCATCCCACCCTGGACTTCCTTGGTGGTTTCCCATCCAAATACTGGATTAGTTTTTATTCCAGCTGATCAACAAAAGTATGTCAATTAATTATACTTTATACTTTCTTAAACTGATACACAGTCAGCAAAATGTTTGCCCCATGTATAAACCTTAGCTTGACATGATCCTTCCTTCCTTCCTTCCTTCCTTCCTTCCTTCCTTCCTTCCTTCCTTCCTTCCTTCCTTCCTTCCTTCCTTCTTCATTCCAAAAGAACTCATTAGTTCCTCATCATGAGAACCACCCGGTAGATTCTTTCATAGGCTACCTATTCAAATATCTTGTTTCCAACCAACTGAGATCATACTATTGATTAATCTCACTCTGTATGTTGCCTCTGGCTCTAGCAGCTAATATGGTATCTGATGTTCCAGAGAAAAGATCTGAAAATAATAAAACCATTATGACAATATAACTTAACCAATAGTGTAAAGCCATACATAGGCGAATCATTTCCAACTGAAGCAAGCAATGCTTTTGCATTGAAGCATGAGATTTGATTATTCATATCTAGACACAGCCTGCATAAGTAAAGACATTGCTAATGGTCATCAAATTACCCAGCCAGCTTTCAAAGGCCACTCTTGGTGGCAGCTGATTTCATACCCTCTTTCAGCAGCTAATTCTACAAGTGGATGAAAGGAGGGTAAATATCAGGGGACTAAATATCACAGATGCATAGTTTACAGTTTTTGGAAGTATTCATGTTGTGATAAATAGCAGTGTCTTTCAAGTAATTGTAAATCACACCCCTAACCAAAATTTTTAAAGAATTTTTCTTGTAAATGCTTTTTTCAGTAATTTTTAAACATTTTTTTTAAGTTGTGCGTTCCTTTAAGCAGAGTGGGGTGCTGTAGTTGACTAATTCACGAACTGAGCAAGGGGGTTGGTCACCTCTAGGATCCCTTCTAACTCTGTATCAAGAAACTGGTCTCCTTTCAGAGAGTTTTTTTGCCTAAGTGTTAGCTTTCTTGACTATAGAAGTCATAACCCCCACCTGCCGGCTTTTTTATAGAATTGTTGCTTAGGTTGGCAGAAGTGATTAACTTGCAGCAGCTAAGAACTGTCATCTAAAGTGGCAGGAATCTAGTCTCAGAAATACAGATTCTGAATTTCAACATCAATTTATTTTCATGGGCTCTTTTGCAGGCATCACTCAAGCCCTCTGTAGAAGTTCTGTTCTAGTAGTGCACTAGTCGTGCATGTTGGGAGCACATGGGTCCCCATCAGGCCCGTAGCCAGGATTTTGCGGCTTGTAGGGCAAATTTTTCTCTGGTGGGGCTAAAGTTCTCAGTGCAGAAAGAAAAGCCATTTAGCCAATAGAAAGCTGTTACCAGGATAGATCTCTAAACTGCAAACTGTCAAACACTTTAGATGACAGTTCTTAGCTGCTGCAAGTTAATCACTTCTGCCAACCTAAGCAACAATTCTGATAACAAGCCGGCAGGTGGGGGTTATGACTTCTATAGTCAAGAAAGCTAACACTCAGGCAAAAAAACTCTCTGAAAGGAGACCACTTTCTTGATACAGAGTTAGAAGGGATCCTAGAGGTGACTTACTCCAACCCCCTTGCTCAGTTTGGGAATTAGTCAACTACAGCACCCCACTCTGCTTAAAGGAACGCACAACTTTAAAAAAATGTTTTAAAAATTACTGAAAAAAGCATTTACAAGAGAAATTCTTTAAGAAAGGAGGCGGAGCCCCCAAAAGCCCCACCATAGATATGGGCCTGGTCCCCCATGAGGTACCCAATACATGTGCTTGCCATCGTGTGTGAATTGGACAATGTATGGATTTACCATGGGCACAGCAGTGTTCTGGTTTGCATGAATGCAAGCAGTACCCTCCTCGTGGAAAATCCACACATTGCCCAGTTCACCTGCAACAGTGACCCTGTGTATCAGATTCATGATGGGAACCAGGGCCGGCTCGAGGTTTTTCTGCACCCTAGGCGAGGCTGCCTTGTGGCGCAGGTGCCAACCTCCTGGTAGGGCCTGGAAACCTGGAGACCTCTGGATCCAGCCACCCTTTTGCTGCCGCCGCCACCACCTCCTCCGCTACCACTGAAGGGGGGAGGAGGGAGGGAGGCGTGTCTCTCTTCGGCCAAGCCCGCGGCAAGACCCGCTCCTCTGCCCCTTGGCCTCCACCTCGGAGGGCGAGGAAAGAAGAAGAAGAGGGGGAGGGCAGGGGGGGGGAAGGCAGAGCTCAGTGCCCCATCCAGGTCCTGCCGCCCCATCCAAGGCCCGCCGCTCTAGGCGAATGCCTAGTTTGCCTAGTGGGTGAGCCGGCCCTGATGGGAACCCCCCACCCAATATACACAGCTGGTGGGCTCAACAGAATGTGTGACCAGAATGGAATGGGACATCCCAGAGAGCTTCAATGAGAAATAAAAGTTTTATGTCACGATTAACCCTGGACTAGCCATTTGGGCAGAAAATGAACTCCCATGACAAGCATGGGAGACTGTGGCAAATGGAGATAAAGATGGAATCAAGATTTAGAAGAAGAATTGTTAGAAGTTACATCAGAGATGAGAGATTTATTTCAATCTGGTTAGATTACATTCAAGCATAAAATAACTCCCAGCTGGAAAGTGGCACGAGACAAAAATGTATGGTTAGTAGATAGACTCTTTTGTTTATTTTCAGTGAGGGCTGAACTTTGCATGTTACTGTTGTTGTTGCACTCAGCACAAGCTCCCCATTTCAAAGTCTATACAAACAGAACCACAAATGCAGGACTCCTATAATTAAACTACCTGAATTTATGCATTAAAAGCTAGCTGGGTTCACAAAGATAATGCCCTTTCCCCTCTTCCTGCTCAGTACTGGGAAATCTCCTGGTTGTACTTCAGACCCTGTAATCACATCCATGAAGCCTCCTTTGTCAAGCAGCATTGGGGATGTAATTAGTTTGAGGTGACCTCTGGGAAAAAAATAGTTCAAGTTTAAAAAGAAAATATCTCTGGTTAATGCTATGCAAATTGCCACAGAGGCAATCAGGCTGACTTTTTAAAAGCTGGCCCCCACCAGAAGCACTTGCAATATGGACTTATTGTCTCTTTCTCAATTTGCATCTCATTACCCAGAATCCTCTACTCTTTAGATATAACCTTTTCTGAGGGGGACACACTACAGCAGAGTGGGAGCTTGGGAGAAAATGGTTACAGGAGTTGATAAGGATTTAACAGAGTGAGAACACTTGAAAGAAGCTTGTTTCCAGATACTTTTGGTATGTGTTAATGGCTGATATATGCCAAGAGACTTGACTTTTGACCACACACTCAGACATGGATATCCTTTCAACTAGCTCTGCTGATGCCAGAGGTAAAAATCAGAACTACCAGGTGCTGCAGCCCTGTACTATAGGTCCTACACCGGGCCTACAAATCCCTTTTGGCCATATGTCACAGCTGCCACTGCCTGTGACCCAGCTCACAAATCATCAGTCACTCTGATCCACAATGCAGCACCCGCTTTATTTTGTAACTTTCCATTGCTTCAATTCCTCAATCAACATCTCTGCATTAAAGAGACCACCCTTGAGGCCTATGTCACAGGTCCAGCCTTAAAGTCCTGCATTACTGGCTGTATCCAAGGTAAGGTTTTAGCTTACACCACTGTTCTCTGACAACCACACTATCATCCCATGAAATTTGGGTCTTGTTTGTATTACACCTGTGGATTTGCACTAGTATAGAAAGTTTGTATCCTCCTCACCCTCCTTCACAGGCTGCAATCCTATGCACATTCAAAAGAAAATCCCACTGAAATATGTATGACTTATTTCCAGGAAAACATAGGGCTGAGGATGAGATCTAGTAAGTTACAGAGATCTGTGTTGAGTGTTTCACCAGGATGTATTCTAACCATAGCACATGTTCAAATGATTTTTCCCTCTCATTATGTCTCCAGAAAGCTATGTGTGCATGAGAATTTATTACTTTATTATACCCATTCTATCAATACCCTTTCAATCAGAAAAGCTTTTTCATGGCGGTCTCCCAACCATGAATTGACTGGCACTACATTGGCTTGATTTTAACACGGTTGAGCTCACAGGACACTATTTGCCCACCCTTACATTACAGGACATATTTGCGAGTAACCCAGAGAATGACAGATGTGCAGCAGAACTTATATAACAGTTTGTGCTGGATTTCCATAAGATTGCAGTCACAGCGTTAAGGTTTTATGATCACTGTACATTTTTATTATAATAAATTATTAAAATTTATTCATAACGATAATGCCCTCAATTGCCCATTTATCTATAAACCTTCAGGTTTGTTTACTGAATAATGGAAGATTTTATTGGTCTTTCCAGTTATGCCTTTCTAGTAATTTGTTATAATGGAAGGCATTCTAATTCAGCTTCATATTTACCCATTAAATACCTATTATTGCTTTTACTGGATACCGCACTTGTTAGGAAGAACAAATGGGAAGAAAAAAAATATAATGGGTTGGATCTATAGTGAATGATCCAGACTAATAAAATAGGGGTTTTTTTTGCCAATTTCCCCTTCCCCGGCTGACCCTCAATTTGTCTCCCAAGCTGTTCCTGAGGGTCCCCCTGTCCCACATAAGCAGCATTTTTGGGAAATCAATGGGTTATGGCAGTGGGAAACAGGAAGGTTATGTTCTGCTGATGGAAGAGCCTTCCATTAGTGGAAAATTTAGTTTGGATCCAACCTCATGGCATCCTTCTGTTTGGTGTTCTGGATACTGATGAAAGTCCCTAAGAACTACATAGTATTGATAGCTGAACTCATCTAAAAGAAATCATGGTTGAATGCTTGAAAAAGGTGAGAATTTTAAAATTAGAATTTTAAGTGGCTCATGCTATAAAAGAAGTTTCTCCATGCATACAGAATGAGCTGAAAGTTTAAACCAAGCCAGAGTTACAGGCTAAGAATGCATTTCACACCAAGGCTTTGGGCAGCAGTATTTGGGGAATCAAAGACACTACTGTCCAAAGTTTATGAAATGCATTTCTATAGTGCTGGAGCTTTGGAGAGTAACCATTTCTCCCTTTTGGTTCACCATAAGCAAAAAAGCTCAAGAAAATAAAATCTAGGAGGGAAACTAATACACCTTCATATAAAAATTGGTTGTGGGAGCTGAAAAGCTTTCCCAAGCTCAGTTATTACACAGGTATTACACAACTGTGTTCCCCTACAGCTACAGGGCATCACCAGGCTTGCCCATCACACAGTAGGGTCTGGGGGAGGGATTTGCTTAGCTTTCTCCAAGCTGTAAATAGTGTCCATGATCTGAGTTAAAAATAGACTTGCCCCATTAACAGCACAAACTGCACATATGCAGAACCTTGTTTTAACAATGTCAGCTAATTTAGAACTTTTCAGGGAAATAATATTTGATTTAACATATTTATTTATTTATTTATTTATTTATTTATTTATTTATTCTTCAAATTTGTATCCCGCCCTCCCCGGAGGCTCAGGGCGGCTAACAGGGGCACAAGTGCCTAATAAAAACAATAAGAACAGTATAAAAATACAATACAATATACAACATAATATAATTAATAAAATATCGGTGCTCCACTACTCACTCCAATTCCTAAAATCAAGATGGTGTTCTACAGATGTTATAATAATACAACGACTGTATGTCCCCACAGCCCTATCATCCGGCAGGTACGTCTCGCACCCCCCGATAATATCCGCATTGTGCGGTGTGGTGATGGAAAAGCGTTGGTGGAATAATGGTGGCAGCGGCTCCTACTCGAAAGCCTGGCAGAAGAGCTCCGTTTTACAGGCCCTGCGGAACTGCCCAAGGTCCCGCAGGGCCCGGATCTCTTCTGGGAGCTCATTCCACCAGGTAGGAGCCGCCACCGAAAACACCCTGGCCCTGGTCACAGCGAGTTTGATGTTCCTGGGACCTGGAATATCCAGGAGATTTTGGGTCCCCGACCGTAGTGCCCTTGGGGGAACATGCGGGGAAAGGCACACTAGTGGAGGGAAGGTGGCATGGTATATCCCGATCTCATAAGATCTCGGAAGGTAAGCATGGTCGGTACTTGGAAGGGAGACCACGAAGGAAGGCTCTGCAGAGGAAGGCAATGGCAAGCCACCTCTGCTTCTCATTTGCCTTGAAAGTCCCTTGAGGGCATTGCTGTAAGTTAGCTGTGACTTGCTGGCACTTTACACATGAACAGTAGACCACACAAACATGAAAACTAGACCACACTATATTGTTGGGACCACAGTGAGTATTAAAGGAATGGTGTTAAAGTGGTTTCTTTGTTTCCTTCTTTTGGTCTGGATGAACTCAGACATTCCTTGCTGGGGACCCTGAGTCAAAGTCGTAGGATTTATCCTGTGATGTTCTGCACAAATGCTGATGAAAGTGTTCTCTCACAAATGTTTTTAAATTCTCTATATCATACCTTTATGTGGCATTTTCTGGAGGTTTAGGGTGGGGTGTCATGAACATGCTGATGACCTCCAGTTGTATATTTCTTAGAATAATCCACTAGAAAAAGCACTCTTTTTTCATGGTCAGTGCCTGAATGTGGCTGAGGAGTAACAAGGTAACAGAAATGATGCTGGCTGGTAAATCTGAAGTTCTGGAGGGGACTCTGCTTCCAAGGGACTCTACTTCCTGGAAGCAAAAAATGGCCCTGGAAAGAGCCCCATTCCCAGCCTTACCCTCCAAACAGAGAAGGGGAAAGCCTGCAAAAGCTGGCTCTCTCAGAGGGGCAGCTACTTGCCTATCCCGCGCAAGCCCATGTAGCTGGCCTCTTTGCTGCCGCAGCACAAGTCTCCAAGTTATTGGCCTACTGGAACATTTCCTGGGGCCTTAATTGTCAATCCACCCCTGTCTACTTCACCCTCAGGATGGAGAGGTGCTTATTTTGACTGAGTTTTTGAAAAGTCTGGAATTTTGTATTATATCCTGACCTGTTTTTAGAGAACCAGGTCAACATAGTTCTTCCAGTTACATTTCATTTCAAAATTGTTTCCTGGTCTTGCCTCACTGATCCATGCTTCTGTAACTTCAAAACTAGACGAATGCAAGGTGCTTTGTGTAGGGTTGCCTTTGAATACAATCTAGAAATATATATTGGTGTAGAATACAAACAACACGGTGACCATAAACAGTCTTCCTCTTTCAATGTAACCTACTTCACAGGAATGTTGTGGAGATATATGGAGAAAAGTAGACCCTTACGATGTGTACTTTTATTTATTTAAAATATTTATAGCTTGCTTTTCTTCTAGTCAATGGTGAAACATAATACATATTTTATGGTCTAAACTGTTTAAATAGACTGTGATTATAAGCTGCTTCAAGGCTATTTTGGTGGAGAAAGGCAGTCTAGAAATATTTTAATTAACAAACAAACCTGATACACTGAGTTTCTGCAAGGAAGGCCAAAGTAAAAATATAATAAATAAATAAATAAACAAACAACCCATTGGCTGTTTTCTGTTCTGCCCTGTTTCCAGGGTCCTGAATGGCATGCTTTCAATGGATTATGAGACCACAAAAGGCCTTTTCTAGAACAAAATTGGGCCAGACAATTAATTTTTGAAGCTGTCTCCCAAGTGGTGACTCTAATGTAACAACATGTTGTATGCAATTCAACATGGTTTAAAAATTTGTGGTGTACTGTATTTTAGGTGGTTATTTTGTGGTCTGCCATAATAAAATGAAATTTTTCATATGGTTTTGATGTAAAGTAATACATATTCAAAACCACTGTGAGACCAAGTTTTACTAATACTTGTTAAAATTCATATTCTCAGCAGAAGTGGTCATTCTCAGTGCAAAGTACATGTTAATGCGATCTATTGCATAAGTTCATGGAAGCGACTACCAGAGAAACTTTTTTAATGGGAATAATAACAAGGATGGAGAATGTGTTAGTTTTCATTTATATAGAAAGAGGATTTGTTTCTCTTTCTAAAGATATGTGACCAGAAGACTAAACTCTGTTCCTTAAACACTGAGACGTTGCTTTTAAGAACTGTGCAGTACACCATTAGCACTGATGCCAGAAACTGTAGTTCAAAAACTGCTCTCATCTGTTAATGGCTGAAGAACTGTTGCCTCACATAGTATCAGATATTATAAGGCCCAGATTATACAGATCAGAGATATCTGCATACAGAAAATATTCTAGAAATACTAGAATACAAGAACAATCCACAACTAGTCAAACAGCAAGACTGGACTTACCATACAAACTGAATCCACATTGTCACTCAGCCTACTCCAGGAGTTCTTTCTAGGATATTTACATGAAGTTCTAAGCAGAGTTATGCCCTTCTAAATCTGTAGTCAAGGAGTTTAGAAGGATGTAACTCTGCACAGGACTGCACTGCCCGTGTCTTCTATTAAGTACTTAGCAGGGCATGAATCCTTTCTTGCTTTATGATCTCTCTCTATTCCCTGCTGGATCAATATCAGAAGGCCTCTACAGTTATAAATGCCAGCTGAACTGTAAGTGAGCAAATTTATCACAGTCTCAAAAAACATAAATAAAACTCCTCCCCCCTTATATGTGGTAGGATAGTTTGTTTTTCACATCTTGTTTCTCACGAGGTGCCTGTAAAGCAGCTTTCTTTAGCATCTTGTTCAAGCAGTGAGAACTTCAATGTTGCTAAGCATTTCCACAAGCCATGGACCAATAAGAAGATGCCACATCAGTCATCCATGGTAGAGGTGCCAAGGCTATAAAGAGATTTTTAATAGGCAAGAAAGCACCACTGTGATGAAGAAAACGTGATCATTTAAAAGCCCTTTAGAGTAACAGGGCCACCTCCCTGCTGCTCAAATCAACCACTACATTTGGTTATTATGATAACTAAATATGGCTGATTTTAACAGCTGGAAATGCTGCAACAATATTTAAAAGAGGGTGGGTTTTTTTTTAAATGTCAAGATTGTATTCAACAACAGTAATGGGCTACTTAAGATACATTGTTTCCTTTTTGCTGCTATTTTCACATCATGCTGGTCGGGCTGTGAAGCCAAGGCTTGCCTGGAGATGGCAGGCACTTAACGCCAGTGTGATGGACCTGCTGGAAACTGCATGCATATAAGGAGAACTGGCAGTGACACACAGATGTTACAACTTATTCTTCAGGCTCCCTCATTGCTTGCACGTTATATTTCCTTTTTGCAATTTTGGCCGTAGGCTAGAAGAAATCATAAATTGCCAGAGGCTAGGAATATGCTGCAACTCTAGCACTTACCATCACTAGAATAAGAACCTGACCCAGATCTCAGTGTCAAGTAAATGTTGGGCCTAAGTAGCTATTATAACAGCAGTTTAGGATGGTCACACATAAGAATATGTGATGCCACATTTAATACTTTTTCCAAGTCTAGGGTGATGCTTAGAGGTGGCACTTAAGGTCCTTTTTGCACTCAGGTACAGATTTCTGAGTGCAAAACACCTGGATGTTAGTTGTGATGGACAATTTACCATTTTAGTTGCTTATGTTCCCTGTAAGATACATACGAGCAGAACCCCATTTCTTTCTCAGTCACTGACTTCTTGATTATTGTATTATTCTGCAAAAAAGAGCAGTGATTTAAATGTGTGAATCTTTTACAGGTGATGTGAGAGATGCTATTTTTTCATGGCTAAGACAAAATAGGGGATCATGTTGCTTGAAAAAAAAATACCTTCTGCAAAATGCTTCCCCTGCCCATTTTGGCAATCATTTGAGGACCTTCTGGAGAACAGTGAAAAACAGTTTGTTTTACATATTTATACCCCACCTTTCTTCAAAAATGAACTCAAAGAAGCTAATAAGCTTTGAGGCATCAACTTTGTAAACAAATCAACAAAATAAAATCTGAGACCAGACCCCCCACATTCAAATTAATACACCCAATAATGCAACTCCATAAAATATGGGAAAGCTCTGAAAAATAGCTTTCTAAAAATCCACAAGGAGAAATCCATCCTTAATGTTCTTGAAAATCTTTTCTACAACATGGGTTCAAGAACCAAGAAAACCTGGGTTTGGGTGATGAAGGAATAGGTGGCCATAGGCAAGGGAACAGGTGGAAGTAACTGACCTCATGACTATAAATGGTGCACAGGCTTATCTGGGGGAAGACAGTTCTTCAGATATGTAGGTCCCATGCTGTGCACAGCTTTAAAGGTAATAAATAATACCTTAGCCTGATCTTGGAAATAATCTGGCAATCAATTAAGCCCTCTCAACAAGTATAATGTGTTTATAGTATATGAACTAGCCCTTGATTTTAAAAAAATGGGCCACCATATTTCCCCCTGATTGTAGCCAATTCTGGGTTGGAAAATACCTGGAGATTTTGGAGGTGGAGTTTGAAGAGGGTGGGGTTTGGGGAAGGACTTCAATGGGGTATAATGCCATAGAGCCCACCTTCCAAAGTGGTCATTTTTTTCCAGGTGAACTGGTCTCTGTTGACCTCGAGATTGCCAGAAGACCTGGAGGCTGGCAACCCTTTCTGAGTTGTCTTTAAGAGCATCCCCATTTAAAATATATAGTTGCACCACAAGGTCAAAAATGCCTATGGCAGCATGGTCAGATCAGCTGTATCCAAAAATAAAGAGAACTGAGACTCCACTCAGTTAAACGGCCCAAAGGAGACAATAATCAGAACAAGTTACATGTGGGAAAATCAATCTAAAATTATGCCCTTCTTTTGCCCATGTTTGAGGCAGAATCAGTATTTGGGTGAGGTCAAAGTATAAGCAGGAATTAATGCCCTGATTCATGATACACTTGATTAGCTGTGTGATAATGACATTATCTTGTTGCACATGTGACCCCTGGCTTTCTAGAACTGCTTCAAGAAGACACCCCCCCTTTAAAGGCACTGAATTTTAGCAGTGAGCTTAAGATTTTGTGGGTTTTGTACAGGGATGTTATTTTGGTTTTTTTACAAAAATCAGTGATGAACCTGTGATCAACCAGGATCTGATGTAGTAGTCATAGGGTTGCCAACCCCCTGATGGGGGTGGATTACTCCCACTTTCTGTCCCCCAATCTGCTGCCAGCTAGTTGGCTGGCCCCTGAAGAGCCCTGTCATGCCTGATGTGCCCGGTACAATGACGTCACCCGAAGGTGACCAAAGAACTTTTTACCAAAATGCTAGATCATCCCCCGCACGATGTGCCCGGTGTGATTACATCACCTCTGGGCATGTTGGGCATGACAGGGCTCTTCGGAGGTAGGGCTTAAGCCTCGTTGGGATCCAGGTAAGATCTGGCAACCCTAAGTAGTCATGAGGTTGTATTCAGTTATCCTAAGACTTGTCCCAGACACAGAGTATGCCCTGACATAACAAATGATTCCTCTCTTACAGCTAGTGGCTTTGGTTGGATAACCAGACACACAACATGCAGGAGAGAGAAGACAACCCCAAGGTTCTTTCTGCTTGCTACTAGTGGACTGAGACATTGCATATCCTTTTAGATCCCTTCCCCCACCACTATTTAGCCACTGAAAGTCGCTACTCTGCCGGGTTTCCATGCCCTTTCAGCATGTGATTCAACTGGAAGACTGGCTGGAAAGCCTAAAATGTCTTGCTGGAGGGCATTTCATTCTGCTTCTGATTACTCTCCCCTTGCTCTGAAACTGCATGGGAGCAGCTAAAAAACTATCGATGGTGACATAAACGTACTGGAAGCATTCATTTGCTGATTTTACCATTTTTAAACATGATGACACCTGCAGAACACTGCTGGTGGATCTTTACAAAGAAACTGTCTGAGTGTGTGGGGGGAGGAATCTGCCACTGACAAGGAGTGCAATCAGGAGCAAAATAGCAATCAATAGAATGGCATCAGGATGATAGCGCATATCCACAATTAAAAATGTCCCTGCTGGACATGGGTGGCTTTTTATTGTATCACACATTGACAATAAACAGCGACATACAAGGTGAATGGTTTTTACACCTCTGAAACTCCTCTGTTGTGAGATAAACATAAATAGGTGAATATTTGACACAGGCCTAGTGTCATTATAGAAGTCCACCCTGATTTTTGAGAACCATTGCTCTAACTCTTCATAATGCAAAAGTAAATTAATTTCCATTTATTACTACCTCAAGGCTCTTAATGTGGATGGTGATGAAGTTTCTCTTATTAGCATGCATGCTGGGGAACTTGTTGCACCTAAGAGGGATTAGATCAGGTTCTAAATCAGTTTATTTCTACTGATTAAAAAAAGAAAATCTATGTATATAGGAGCCATACAAATTTCAGGAAATAAAACAGAAGAGAGTAGGAAGCAGAAAGCCTGAGAGCTATATATGAAAGACAGAAAGGAAGACAGAAAACATTTCAGACATAGCAAAAGAATAAACGGCAAGGACAGAGAAGAAAAGGGAGGAGGGACTTTTGTTTAGGCAATGATGACCCAGGAGAAAAGTGTTATTTCGGCGTTTCATTCACAGGCACCTGTGGCCTTCACCTTGATGTCCATTTAATGTTGTCCTATTCAGCAAGTGTTCCTATGATCTGGTAATTATCTTTCGCTTACAAAAGAGCATCTCTGTGTTACACACGCTCCCCTCTCCAACTCTGCTATAGATCAATATCTCCTTAAGGCCTTGTGCTATTGTTTGGGGGAATGATATTGATTTCTCCAAGGAACAGGGGATGAAGTGGGGGGAGGGAGGGAAGGGCAGTGCTGCAGATGGGTCTGTACTAGGCTGTGACTGAAGTGTGAGCCGTAGCTGGGAAACAAAACATCATTCCTTGGCATCTTGACTGACAATGTCAAACATTTTTACCCTCCCCGTCCATTCCTATGGAGTCACAGGGAGGACATTTATACTGGCCAAACAGTTTACAATGAGGATGAGAGTGCTCCTATTTGCTTAGGTTTCTGTGGAACAAGGCTCCTAAGCACAGGCTTAGAAGTACATTAATTTAATCATGCAGAGTGTTTTGCCAAATTGTGGCCTATAGTTCTAAACCAGTAAGTACTGAAAAAATAATTAACAAGGATCAAGGTAGAGGCAACAGAGCGAACAAGCACATATGAAGAACCCAGTACTTGAGGACTTCCTTCTTCCCCATAAATATAATGGATGAAGGCCAAACAGTGGTACCCAGGACATGAATAATTTCTGACTGGGGTATGTGGTCCTGCTGTCATAACAGGAATAAACTGCTGCAAAGTGAATGTGATAGAACAGCCCACTAAGGCATCAGTATGTTAGAGTTTCATCTGTTTGCCCCGTCGATATAGTAGAATGGAGATGGAACTCTCCCTTCCCCTACTTTACAAAAGTGCCAATGATCCTTTCTGAAGGGCTTGTCATATAATTTTTACTTTCAGTTCTAGAAGGGGGTATTATCAAGGTCATGGTTCACTCACTGCAGAACTGTCTGAAGCTGAGAAAAAAAACCTCCACTGTGCAGGGGGTGCTAGTGCAAAATAATGCTGGATTCCTGTAAAGTTCTACTGTGTTACATCCATTTTCTACTTCTGGGGAGGATCTAGTCCAAATGTCTCTTGCAATCATGTAGTTCAGACAGTGTAAAATGATTTCACCATTAATTACCCTACTTTTGTGTCATAAAAATATATACTTAATTTGTCAGAGCAAAAGGGACCATATAAACTCATTTGGACAATATGAGCTTGGTGGATTTTATTAGAGAAGAGGGAACACAGATGTGCATTCCGTCTTTATTGACTTCTGGGGTTAAGGAAATTTCCTTTCTCAACCTGTTGGCATAAATCATGACATGGTGCAAATTTCAAACTTGCTTCTTCAGCATTTGGTTTTTGGCACTGTTAGGGTCTTACTAAATAAATAGGGCATTAGACTGTTCGGGTACTGATTTCTGAGTCTAGATAATGGGATTCTGGATATGTGGTAATAGATACCTACTGTGACTCTTCTTTTTATGAGACTACGCCGCTGTCATAAATGGCTCCTTCTGCCAGATCCCAACACCCCTCTGTAGCTACCAGCTGTCTCACTTCCACAATTAAAATCAAAATGTAGAACCATACAGTTATTAATGTGCCCAAACTCTACAGTTTTCTTTTGCCAATATGTTGCTCTAAATATTAATGCCTATTTCAAGTGTGCTGGTGAAATGCAATGTTTAGATTCTCCCTGTTTAGCAATATAAGGGCTCTAAAGATGGTATTCAGATTGGTACTTGGAAGGCTACTTTCTGGTGCCCTGTTGAATGGTGCCAGCTGCCAGGCTGGGCCCAGTTGAATAATGGGGAACCTGCAAAGTCCAGTGTAGCTCATTTCCCATATCCCTCTCCCACATTTTTTCTTCTTTTCTTCCTCTTGGGAGCCCCCATATCCTTACCTTTCCCTGCTTTCTTTTCTCCTTTGCACCCACCAAATGACAAACATTTTATCTGCTCCCCATCTTCAGCTATATTTATTATTTATTTACTTCATTTATACCCTGCCTTTCTTCACATGATGGATCCAACAACCTTGTGAGGTAGGTTAGTTTAAGTGAATGTGAATGGCCCAAGATCACTCTGTGAGATTCCATGGCCAAGTAGGGATTGAAGCCTAGGTCTTCCATATCTTAGTCGGAAACTCTAAACACCACACCACACTGGATTTTGAGGGGTGGTTGCTGTTGAACAATAGCAAGCAGCCAGGCCTGAGTGAGTCATGCAAGTTCGGTAGGTTGCTGGTGGGCCTGTACCTGATGAATCCTCCCTCAAAGGCCAAAACAGCCCTGAAAAGGCCTCCCTGCCTTTTACTGACAGAATTCACAAAAATAAAGGGACACAGTATAGAAATTAGAAACCACAAGATGAATACTGTGTATAAGTCGTTCACCTCAATTAATATACAATAAAGTTCCATTTTTACATTGAAAGTGTATTATTGTGACATCACAATCTTGCAACAACTTCCAAATTTGTTACAAATATCTCATAAATACACAAGCGGCAAGCAAAATACTCTGCATTCAATGATACTTCCATTGTTTAACAATGTTGCTACATACAAAGAAGTGAATTGACTATCCAGGACCAATACTGTCCTTGCCACAAAATTTCATTCTATACAATCACAGAATAGTTGACCTTCACTCATAGATTAATAATGCGCCAAAAAGACCACTGTTGAGATTCCTAGGTTTCTTTCTCGTTGCAGACTGTCTTCCTCAGAGTGCATCAAAACGAGCAGCACATCTCCATATTCACACCTCCATGACGGTGGTGAAGAAAACAGAGAGGGGAGGCATGACTCACTGACTGCTGGTTTCATATATACAAGAGAATTATTCACCAGAAAATAATGGAACAAACTTCCATTTTCTCATCCTCAATGCTATATGCAAGCCCGAAATTTCAGCAAGAAGCTCTTCAAATATTACCGGTACTTTGAGGAATAAGAGATGATAGTGGAGATGCTTATTCCAACAATGCTGAATTCATCATCAAAGTTTTAAAAAGGCAGTTCAGCAGTTGTTGGGGGCTAGATACACTTGTGCATTGGATGCCTATTTGTTTCTGGGCAAATTTAAAGTGTTAGGTCTTATCTTCAAAGTCTTAAATGGCTTGGGGTACTTGAAGGACCACCTCTTCCTGTACTCTCCAGCCCACTAGGTAAGATCCTCTTCTCAAACCTTCCTCTTTGTGCTCTGTTTGTAGACTTGGGGTGAACAGCAACCAAGGACAAGACTTTTTCAGTGGTGGCATTTCCCTGTTGAGTCTTGCTTCCCACCTAATTTACTATCTTTTAGGTCCTAGGCTGAAACATTTCAGATGAAGCAGGCTACCCTTTCAAGCTGTTTAAATCCTAAGGGCTCTTGTATAGATATCATTTGGGGCTGCTTAATTTTGTTTTTATGTGGTTTTATGCTCCTGGTGGGCTCCTGGTTTATTTTATGTTTCAATATTGATATTTTTATAAATACTTTTATTATTTATGTTATTGTTTTTACTTTGTGAGCCACCTTGGGCATTCTCTGAAGAGATAGCACATAGATTTTTATATAAATAATAAAAAGTCCATGCCTCCATGGCAAACAATACTGGGGGGAAATTATTTGGTCAAATCTTTCCAAATATGTATATGTGTATTTTGAAGAACACCTGCAGGCAGCATGTGGTGCTGATCTGTAATTTATTCATTACTATTTGTCTCAGAATATTTCATACATAGGTGTTTACCCTGGAACCTAGGGGTATGCTTCATGAAATTCCCAAACTGAAGGCATTACAAGATACCCTCTCCCCCCAAAAAATCCATGTTGGTTTTTATTTCTGGGTGCTTACCAACAACAACAGCTGCAGGCATAATGTTTTTCTTTGATTTTCTTGTCTTCCTGGGCAACATTAATTCTCCCTTCCAACTGGATCTTTCCAAGGGATCAGGAGTACTCCCAGCCAATCATCATTATCTTTAAAAACAGCTGCATCAGACCAGACCATCAAATTGGTTCCCCCATTGAAAATAATGGTCCCAATATACTGGAACTCAGGAAGGAAAAAAACAGCACAAATTTGAATCTTGAACTGGTAGCATCCTACCCCCAAATCATGAAAAATCAATAACGGTAGCGTCTCTGAATCCCTGATCTGAAATTATAATGAATTTTTTCTTGGAGCACACTCCTGTCAGAACTTAGAGACAACTAAGGACAGGAACAGGAAGAATTCAAAGAACTTGTGCTAAACAGTACAATTTCTCCCTTCGTAGCTCTCTGAATTTATATTGCAAATTCTTAGCTGTCACTTGATATAGTGTCAAACCCACAGAAGAAGAATTAAACCACTGCTTTGGAAAGGCCTGGAATTTAATGTATTTATTTTTATTTATTTTTGGCAGTACTTAAAAATGTTCCCCAGGCTTAATGTATTGCAGCATTCATAGTACAAATACATTAATGAAGAAACAATAGGTTGGGACTGATGGGAAGAAAGCACTTTTTTGTAGCTAAATTCTTCTAGGCAGCTGTTTTCAACAACTTCATTTTTTTCTGGAATGTTTAACCAATGCTGATTTGTTTGCTATTTAGGATCAAACACCAATATGGGGAAAGACAGCCTTCTCTCTACCACTTTCAGGGCCTCAATGTACTCACTTCCCTTCAAACAAAGGTCAGGCATCCTTCATTCTCCTACTTGTGGGATGTGTGAATACTACCCTCCAGCTGCTATTTGAATATTCAGTAATAAATTACAGCAAGACTGGTCTCTTTTATATATTCACTGTATCTGCAGACTAGTTTTGGCACGGAGTCCCTTGGACCTTCTGGCCAGTTATTTAAGAAGAAATGGAATTTCCAAAATGAACATTCCTACTAATGTGTATTCAGCCACTACTGCTCCCAGAATAAGATAAAGCTGGACAGTCACTGCCAATATGACTATATGAAAATGCTTGTACGCTTGTGCATTTTCAAACTACCTACCAACATATAGGGAGACAGAACAAAATACACTGATCCATGTAGTAAAAACAAACAAACATGAATCAGGTGGGAATTTTTCAAAACAACTGCTCTGAAGCATAATGGATACTCCATGTGTAGGTGCAGTGCGTCTTTTTCTTTATACATTATGTTACATTTCATGCTGGGACCATTTTTTAAAAGTCTTTCTGCAGCCTACTAACATCGCCATGCCAGTGGAGTCACTATGGCTGGGGAAAAAAGTTCTTGCAGTGCTAGTCTTTCAAAAACAATTGGGACTAAATGTACTGCAGAAAAGAATGCCCAACTTTGCATCTCTGTTCCTTCTGAATCTCAAATGTATTTTTCCATTAACATAATTCTCCCTCCCCCAGTCTCTCCAATCTCCACAGGGGGAAAACAGCTTTCAAAGATTCTCTGTAGGCTCTCAGTAACTAAGTGATGCTGCTTCCTTGTATTCATTCTTTTTGTAAATACCCAAGCAAGTTGGAATGTGCCATGGTACATAAGGCTAATGTATCTTCAAAGCAAAGTTAAGTCCCCTGCTTGAGGATTACATAACCATTATACTTTTCATTTTATGCAGATGACAGTTTATCTAGCATGACATCACAGTTTGTTACATAATTTCTTCTCTGGCCTGAAGGATGGAGACCTGCCACAAATATTTTCTTGAGAGCAGCAACTGAGCAGCAACATGGCATCCTGTTCCCCATAGTAGGGTTTAGGCTATAGCACCTTCACTCAATTGCAGGCTTTCTTTCCTTAGAACAGAAACAAGCCTGCTGGAACATCAGAAACAGAGGATGCTCAAGACAGACTTCACTCTATTCCCTTCCTTTTTCCTGGACCTGACTTCAGCCCTTCTGAAAGGATGTCCAGATCTTTTTACTCTTCCTGTCCCAACTGGGGAGGTTTCCCTTTGCCTTATGATGAGTTTGCGAGTGAAACCCCACCTTGATCACTCTCAGAGGTCATTTCAGGGGGGTCGCGGGGGATTGCAGTTCCCCCGGGTGAGGTACGGGGGGCGGAGCACATGACGAAGCCCAGCCCCCTGCTTCCGGCTGCCCCGCTTCCGGCCCTCATTCAGCCAGGAGGAGGCACCTGGGGCCAGGGAGGGCCTTCGCGGGGCTTCCTTGCACTC
>NW_015170284.1:515717-556396 GCF_001447785.1 Gekko japonicus | reverse complement strand
CCTTATGACACACTTCTGATGATGTCAGGGGGTGTGGCATATGCTAATGAGTTATGCTAATGAGTTCCCCTAGCTCTTTTTCTACGAAACGACTCCTGATCACTCTACACAATGTTCTCCAATCAACTCAGGGCATGCATCTCAGACTTTAATGGCCCAGCTCAGGTAATCCAAAGAGCCATAAATACTGCCCATTTCTGGCATCGGGGCAAAGGGTTCGCTCCATGCAGGAAACTCATCTCTGCACACAGCCAGCAGTTTATAACCCTACTCCCTGAGAAGGAATGTTTTTCTGAGATTAAGAACATTAGAAGATTCCTGGTGGATCAGACCAGTGATCCATCTAGACCAGCATCCTGCCTCACACAGTGGCCAACCAATTCCTCTGGAGGGTCAACAACAGGGCATAGAGGCCGAAGACCTTCCCCTTATGTTGCCTCCTGGCTCTGTGATTTAGTGGTTTCATGCCTCTGAATGTGCAAATTCCCCTCATTCATCATGGCTAAGTAGGCACTGATAGACCTACCCTATATGAATCTGTCTAATCCCCCTTTTAAACTGTTTATTCTGGTGGCCATCACTACATCCTCTGGCAGCAAATTCCACATTTTTATTGCTCTCTGTGTAAAGAAGTATTTCCCTTTGTCTATCCTGAATCTACTGTCCACCAGCTTTGTTGGATACCCTTAAATTCTAATATTTTGAGAGAGGGAGAAAAATGTCTCTTTGTCAAATCTCTCTACCCCATGAATAATTTTATAACCCTCTGTAATCCCCCCCCTTAGTCATCTCTTTTCTTCATAGGGAAAGTGCTCCAACCCCCTATTCATCTAGGTCACCCTCCTCTGTACTTTTTTCAGCTCTGTAATGTCCTTTTTGAGATACAGTGACCAGAACTGTACCCAGTATTCCAAATGAGGCCGCACAATTTTCCACATTGTGACCCACTCACCCAGTTTGTACAGATCCTTCTTCACAGTCAGCCTTGGTTTTCAACATCCTGAATAATTTTATGTCATCTGCAAACTTTGCCACTACACTACTGACTCCAAGTTCCAAATCATTTATAAATAAATTAAATAGTACCATCCCAAATACCAAACATTGTGGTACCCCACTGCTTACTTCCTTCCATTGCGAGAACTGTCCATTTGTTCCTAGTCTTTGATTCCTATTTAACCACTCTTTAACCCATAAGAGAACCCGTCCTCTTATCCCATGACTGCTAAGTTTACTCCAGAGTCTTTGGTGAGGTACCTTGTCAAAAGCCTTTTGAAACTCTAGGTATATAATGTCTACTGAGTCACCATTAGGGATGCCAGTCCCCAGGTGGGGGAAGGGGATCCCTCGAGTTTTGGAGCTCCCCCAGACACTGGCCAGCTGGTCGGCAGGCAAAAACCTGCTCCCAAAAGTCATCCACGGCCCTGCTTGAAAAGAGTGGGTGCCATGTGCACCTGCCCTGCAAGCAACTGAGCAGAAAGAGTCTTGAGAGAGATCCATTCCTATTTGAGCCTTGCTTAGAGAAAGTCCAAATTCTTTCTTGACTGAGAGCAGGGTTGCCAGGTTCTTATATCTCACTAGCAAAGGACTTAAGGAGGGGGTGGGGACTCCCCAACACGATGGCATCATGCATAAGTGACGTCATCACGTTAGGGATGCAGCCCCTTGGAAAGCACCAGCAGAGCCTGCTTGCAAAAACCCATTTAAAGGGAAGTGGGGCCTGCCCACACCTGAATTCCAAGTGGTGAACTTGGAGTTCAGGCATGCAGCCGGCAACAGCCAATCAGCTGGAGGACCCTTTAAATCACACAGAAGGGCAGGGAAAAGGATAGCTGTGGGTGGTTGCTGTTGGGGGTGGAGTTTCCCCCACCAGCCAGCTGGCCAGCAGCAGACAGGAGCCTCTGAAATTGGGGGATCCCCCACCCCCACCTTGGGATTGGGAAGCCTAACTGAGGCCCTGTTCACACAAGACGTTTTGGGCTGGGAGAGGGATGGATCGGGGCCGCAGCAAACAGGCGTGATCCCACAACAACATCTGGGAATCGTGCTGCACCCATTCCCAGCCCGTTCCCAATCCGCCCCTCCTGGCCAAACCCCGCAGCAAAAAAGAACCACCTACCTAGGTGGTTCTTTCCGAAAGGCCGCATCACTGCCGGCCGTGGGATCGCCGGAGCGTCTTTCCGCCGGTGCATCCCCGCCCCCCGGCTGCAGTTCGGCAGCCTCCCCCTCCCAATCATCTCTTCCTCCCCGGCATCTGATCGTGCCAGGGAGCAACGGCGCCGTAGCTCAGGGGATCGTGGGATCCCGCCGCGGCGTCTCTTTTTTGGTGCGACTTTTAAAAGCCGCACTTTGGCCAGTGTTTTCCCTGCCGTGTGGCAGGGGCCTGAGAGAGTCTAATTTCAGTCTTAGCTGAGAGCAGTTCAACACAGACCAGAGAACTAGGGAAAAGTTGGCTAGGAGGTCTGAGAAGTAAACTGAGACTTCCATTCAGGCCAAGGAAAGGGGATAAAACTTCAAGGGAGAGAAGATGATTCCCCACCCAGTTGAACAGGGTACAGAGATCCCTGAAGGGTACAGAGATCCCTGATCTGGTGTGGTTAGAAACTGCATGGAGAGACCTAAAGAGTCAGTCAAATCTGGTGTTCCAAGAGAAGGGGGTTGTGTACTGGGAAGAGGATACCAGCCTTCTGGGCACCAAAAGAGTCTGCTGTTATACAAAAGTGTGCTGGAGTAGTTTGGGGAAACCCAGGAACAAAAGTCTCACAGAACAAAGAACTATAGTAACTGAGACTAATTCAAGAAACTTTCACTTGCCTGAAATATAAGATTAAGAGTTTGTGCTTATACTATTATACCTCAGTGTTTTCAATCCCTGACTTCACCTGACCTTCCCCTTGATGTTAAATAAAACCTTCTGTTATTTTTGAATTTTAAAAGCATCTCAAGTGCTATTTTATGTCATATAAGTTTAAAGGGAGACCCTAACTCTTCCCTCAGGTCCTGGGCTGAGAAAATAGCCATTACCTATTACTTACACAGGGTGGAGCTGCTAAAGCTACTTTAAAGAGAAGAATACACATTACCAGGGCTGCTCAGTCAGTGAAGGGACTCAAAAGAAAAATAGAGGGAAAATCTTGCTTTAAAGGGAGGGACGTGGATGGGGTCTGTCACAGTTACATATACAGGTTAGTAGATCAACTATCTCACATTTAAGTTCCCTAAGAACTCTCAGGTGTGTGCCATCAGGATCTGGAGACTTATCAGTTTTTAATTTCCACAACTTCATCTCTGGTCACTTCCATTTGGCTCAGTTTGTCAGACTCCCTTCCTGAAAATAGTGGCTACATGGGTACATGCAGGGCTATTTTTGGGCAGGAACGCACAGGAATAGAGTTCCCAAGTTGGCCACGCCCAGAGGAGTTCATTAGCATAACAGGCCACACCCAACAGCAGAAACTCATTGGAATTGGCTACATTAGGGGTGTGTGGCCTAACATGCAAAGGAGTTCCTGCTACAAAAAAGCCCTGGGTTTTGACAACAAACAAGGTAAACAGAATAACAAGCAAAAGGCGGGTGTGGCTGGATAACCACAGTTCTGGTAACATGGGGGTGAGGCCTAATGTGCTAATGAGCTGTGCTGTCAGGGGTGTGGCCTAATATGCTAATGAGTTTCTGCTGTTGGGTGTGGCCTATTATGCTAATGAGTTCCTGCTGGGTTTTTTCTACAAAAAGAGCCCTGGGTACATGCTCCATACTTACACAGTGAACACAAAGTAAAAAAATTCATTGAGCTTCTCTGCAATCTCCCCATCCTCCTTTAGCAACCCCTTTATTCCTTTGTCATCCAAAGGCCCTACTGCTTCTCTGGCTGTTTTCCTCCTCTGTATATATTTTAAAACTCTCTCTCTCTCTCTCTCTCTCTCTCTCTCTCTCTCTCTCTCTCTCACACACACACAACATCCCCCAGATTTTTTGGATTTCACATTATGTTTTTCTGGCCGCAGAATGTTACTGATGCATAGTTGCCATTCATTGGGTTTTTATTAATTCAGGTTGAATTTTCTGAAACATGAAAGACTGCTGGACATAGTTGGGTTTTTTCATTTCTTCTGTTCTTTGTCATGGTTTTTCTGGCTATATGCTAGTAATAAACATGCCTTTGTTAGATTACATACTTGGAATTTTTTTCTTAATGTACAGTTGTGTGCATGATCACTTATCACTAGGCTTTACAAAGCAGGTTAGATTAGCCAGTCAGGCTTTCTGTTAATTAAAAGGATTGTTGATGAGATTGTGTGCATGATTGCATGCTTAAGAAAAATTAACTGACCAATGTTTTGAAGTGCATAATCACTTATGCACATTACTTACATGGAAGAGGGGGGTCATGGCAAAAATGGGGAAAATGAAAAGCTGAGGCAAGAGAAAACTATGCATGTAGCAATTCCAAAATTAATTACAGAAACTCTCTACGATCAGTCAGAACACATACAGAGTGGAATAGCCAGTCCTATGCAATGGAATGGAAGGAAATCAGTTTACCCTTTGGTGGTGCTTTGCCCATCTTCTGATCCCACTCCACATCTGAATGCTTTGGGGATCCTGTTTGGAATGGTAGCATTAAAATATTCTAAATAACTAAATAAATAAGTACTCATATTTCAATTTCTTTGCTTGCTTCAGGAAACTGAAGGCAGGACAATCACTGAGAGCCGGGTTAACAAATCTAATACATTGTCTTGCAGCCTTTGCTGAATCCTTTAATGAACTAACCCCTACCATAGCCTTTTCACATTATCATTCTAAACCATATGTTATTTATTTTTGACCCAATTTCGAGTAAAACAGTACAGGGATGGGGGTTTCATATAGTGAATTTCCTTCTGTTAATCAGCCATTTCTGAAGCACTATTGTAATTTCAAACAATGTTGCTTTCCCACCGCTCTTTTTTGCTTCATGATCTTCCTTGGACTTTTTAAATACAGAAGAGATGAACTGATCTCCCCTTTATTTAACCAGGACTTCCTCTCTCCAGAAGCAAAATCATCCTGGTTACTTAGAGATGAAGACAAGCAAACTACCCTGCATGTGGCAAAATTTCTAGCAGCTGTTATCAAATTACATGACAATTTTTGTAGTAGCAACCTTTAAATTCTTCCATGTTTTCCTGTGGAATGAGGTTTATTGTGGGACAAGAGTTTGCTGTTTATGACGCCAGTCACAAAAACAGTAAAGGCAATAAATAGATAAAATTGTTCTAAGGTGAGCACTATAGCACTAAACCACTATAGCACTGAATGGAGTCAATGGAGTCAATATATCTCAATGGTGCCATGATAGTACTTCAGTGATATAGCAGTTTAACGCTATAACACTCACCTTAGAATGTTAAAAAAAGTCCAAGACCGTGCAGTGAAAAAGTGCAGGGGGGGAAAGCGGCATTGTAGGAAGCGCTATGGACATTTTAAACAGCACACCACAGTGATTCAGAAGCACAACAAAGGGGTTGAAAATGAAAAAAAACAGTTTCCCTCAAAAGCGGCTCAACCATGCCTTGCTAACCCAACACAAACAGGTTTGTATGAACAGTTAAATAAATCCCACCAAATAAATTACTAAAATGGGTCTGTCTGAAATGGAACACAAAGGAAGTTTGAAAAGGGTCCATGTTTTGGTACTGTAAACACTGGTATAGGAATGACCTGAAAATCCATTTCTACAACACCTGTCCCATGTGGTTCCTATCACTGTGAAATGACAGTGGAGATGGAACACACCACAATAATCATGTAAGCATTTGTGCCCAAGACAATGCAATCTACTGAGGTTCATGTATATGTCCCCTTATCATAAATGGTCTGGTGTACCTTCAAGATAGGACACTCCATTAGCCATCATTCAGAATCCACACTGTAGAGTTACAGAGAGCTCTTAGTATAGAAAAAACTGGCAATTCACCATAGTCCTGGAAACCACTGCCCACTATTAGTCAGCATTCTGTATCTTTATTTTAAAAGTGATTTTTATTTTTAAAAAGGATGATTCATATTAGGATAATGAACACCTCCATTTAGCTGTATATTAACTCCATTACTTTGATTTGTACACCATTCAGCCAGACCAACATTTCTTTTCCTTTCATACTAACTTGTTTGCATCATGATATGGCTTTATTGTCCCTTTCATTTCAGTCTCATTATGTAATAAGTGTTCCCTGGGATCCCACATAAGCCTGTCATTACAACATGATGCAATCCACTTCCCATCACTTTTCTAAGCCTTATTTTTTTAAAAAATTGGTTGCACTCACAGGTTTGCCATTGCATCCTGCCCTCCATATCATCCTGCACCTGGGTTCTTCTCATCCTGACAAATTTTCCCCAAGTCACACCTCACTCACTGACAAAATAATGCATCTATTTTGTACAGGTGAGGTGACGGATGGCACTCAATCTAGAAAATTCTTTCCTGCCATTTTATTGCCTGTCTGTGCTTTGTAATCCATATGCCTGACAGGTAAAGACCATGGTCTTCAGGACCTTCTGAGCTGATCAGAGAAGCCCTGCATGACAAAGGGTGCGGTCACACACACCAAATAAAATGGGGGAGGGGGGAAGCGAGGCTATTTCCTCCGGAGGAATTTGACCCACAGTTGTGAGATCACACCTCCCTTTGAAGCTGTAGGCGTAGCCCGTCAGTGTGTGATCAGACGCAACTGCGGGTGAGTCATTTTTTGTGTGTGCCATTTGTTTCTCATGCACTAAAACGAGGAATCGATGAATTGCACCTCTGCACTGAGGGCTCCCTATGGGGTTTGTGATGGTGCGCATACTGCAAAGGGGGGGGGAAGCAATGGCACGGAGTCGGGATGGCCTGATCTGACCATCCCGATGGCATGAGAGCACGCTGGAGCAATCAGGCAGGGGAAAGTCCATCTATGGCCCAACACAACCTGTTTACTATTGGATTTTAACTCCGCTTCTGTGGCGGAGCAGAATGGGTTGCTGATGACTGTAGGATGCTTCCCAGATGTCCGAGAGCTCCCTTTAAATCTGCCTGGCATTCGTGCCTGTGTCGAGTCTAATTGTATGTATGATCGCAGCCAAAGACTCTTATTTCATTCCCTTTATGGAGAGAAAGTTTGATTCCTTTTGCCTTGATTGGTGGGTATATAGGACAGGATTTCAGAAGAGGCATTAAATAAAAAAATCCCAGTGCTGCACTGTAGAGTGGGGCATCCAGAAATGCTGTTGTTAGGATGTATCCTAATCTGCTGCTTTGAGATTTTGGCTGCATTTCTGGATTAGTTTTACAGTTTTTGCTGTATGGGTGCTGATTTTGGTGATTTTAATGCTGCCTATTGTCTTCCTTTGGTCTTCATTGGTTTTTGTTTTGTTGCATTTATTTATTGGAAACAAGACGTTTTTTGAGATTGTGATTTAGAAATGTATGAAATGAATAAATTAATATCTGGTTGTCTTCTTCCCTGGAAACTCAATTGTGTTTATTTGATCCTATTGAACACTGAACATAATAGCTATGGTTGTTAGGAGAAGTCCTCCTGTTCTCTCTTAAAGAAAGCCTGAATGTTGCCTTGAAGCAAGTGTAGCTATGATGATCTGAAATGTATTTTTGCTCTGTGAAAGCAGCCTGAATTACTGGAACTGATTGTGGCCTTGGGCAAGTCAGAGATGCTGTGAATGTTGGACCTACCCTGAGGAATTCAGCCAATCAAGAAAAGAAACTAGACAGAAGATGTACCTTCTCCTAAAATGCTGAGTGAACATTATCAGCAATAGAATGACCTGAAGTATTTGCCTGGCTTTATTCAAAACATAAATAAGCAAGAATTCATTTTCAGAAAGACACTGGTCATGCAGGTTCCAAGGTAAATGAGTGGGCAAAACTGGGAATGCAAATGTGAAAATGGAATCTTTCTTACCTCTGTTATGCCCCTAAGTAAGGAAAGGGGCTATAAAAGTCTAGGAAATCATCTGGTTGCTTTTTTTTTAAGCAGCTTTGACTTTTTTCTTTCACAAATTTTTGTTGCTTTGTGTATTAGTCAAGTTAGAAAATACATTCATTTTGTTGTGTCCAAATGTCTTTATTTAGTGCATTTTTGTGCCACCCTTCATCCAAGGAGCTCAGGGTGGCTCACATGGTTCTCCCCTCCACCATTTAATTCTCACTGCAATCCTGTGAAGTAGGTTGGGCTGAGAGAGAATGACTGGCCAAAGTTTACTTAGTGAGTATCATGGCAAGCATGAATTCAAACCAAGGTCTCCCTGTCCCTCATCCAACATTCTAACCATAATACTGTCCGATCCCCAAGCATTTGAATAAATCCACGTTTGAATCAAAGTAGAATTTTATTACAAAACGATGGAGCAAACAGGAACACAAGAATTGTTAGGAATAACTACAGACCCCTTGGGGCAACATAATAAACGAACTTGAACCAGGTCTCGGCCAATGGGTCCAGGTCCCGCGTGCAGGAAAACCAGGCAACGCAAGCGCCCCATCTCATGGGAACACAACGGTCCACAATATAAACACAAGTTCAGTTCTCAGGCATGTAACACATAACAAGCGAAGCAAAGCCAAAACTCCTTCCCACCTCCAGCTGTCGACCTTGGGCATTATCGTAGGTAGCAAGCAGAGCTAATTGGCATGGAAGTGAAAGTAACGAACAAGAGGGGAATGGGAGGGGAGGAACAGCCAAAAGCAACCAGGTTACACAGAACGCAATGGCAGCTCGCTGACAAATACCAATAAATGGATCTTCTTACTAGTTAATAATTACCCACTGGAGTGATACAGGATCAAGATTAACAAAGAGTTACGGCTTCTTACTACCCTGGGAACGTCAAAGGCTTTAAGTTGGTCACACAAGAAGAAGTTGGGCAATTTCATCCAATTCCTCATTAACTATGCATTTCATATGAAGGTCCCCTAGCACACTGTGGAAGATTTTTTTTGGGGGGGGAGGCAGGGAAAGATCAGAAAGCTTTTAAGATTGAATCCCTTGTCTTTCACTAGCTCTGCAGTCCTGTATTTCCCACAGTGAAAAAAAACCCACCTTCTTTTCTCTATGCTTCTGGTTTTGGGACCAGTCTAAAGCTTGGGACCAGTGTTCCCTCTAAACTGAGTTAGTGTGAGCTAGCTCACAGTTTTTTAGCCTCTGGCTCACACATTTTTGTCTTAGCTCAGGGAAGATGGCGCCAGAACCAATTAATTTATGCACAGCTTTAATGCCAGGAGCTCACAAAGCAAAATAATTGTTCACAAGACTCCACAGCTTAGAGGGAACATTGCTTGGGACCCTCTGAAGCTTGGAACCAGTCAGATTTTGCAGCCTCAGCACCTTGAAGAAGAATGGGTATAGCAAATCCATCAAACTTCCCATCAAATTTATTTCCTGAGATTGTCTGCACAATGAGTAAAAGAAAAATAAAGTTATTAGAACACTTGATTTAATCCCCCCCTTACTCTACCCTAAGGAGGCCATCTTACCCCTAAAATCTGTTTATTAAATGATCCTTTTACATGTTTCATATTTCTTTTATTTTTTAAATGTTTTATGAAGCTTTTTAGTGGTCACTGAAATAAGGATGCAGTAAAGTAAAAGGGGGAAATAGTAGCAATTTTCTCTTTTGAACATGTCCTATTTAATAGAATGGATGTCATGGAAGAGCTTTATCCTAGGGAGATGCAAAAAGGGCCACAAATGATACTGTGGTCAAAGACTTCTCACTACAGATCTCCCTGTTGCTCAATATTTCTCTTGTAGCTATTTAAGGTATCCTACTTTCCCTTTTTTCTGTGCTCTGTAGGGCCAAGAAAAGGCCAGCCAAACAAATAAATGCAATGGAAGAGCAGTCCATTCATATGCAACCTGAACAAAAAGGAAGTACAAGGTCCTCTCTTCTTGAAGATTGCAGACAAATTGCATTGCAGGTGACTTTCCCCCCTCTACCTCCACTAAGAAGGAAGAAAAACAACTTCCTTGCTTTTTACCCAAATTTAAGGAAAAGTTGCTGCATCAAACCTGCTTCATAAAACACTAAACAATATGCACAAAAATCAGGTTACTCATGTACTCTCTGATGTGTGTGTGTGTGTTCACTGTCTGTGTGCAATAACTCTGCTGCATATAACTAGTAACTTTAATATTAAAAATAACTCTGCTGCATATAACTAGTAACTTTAATATTTAAAATATGGTATTGTAAATGAGGAAAATATGACCATGCTACCCTAGTACCCATAATTTTATAGCCTGTGAAACAAAAAGTAGTATTTTCCTTCTTACAATTCTATCTGCTAATATTGGGAATTACAGAAGATTCTAGGCTTGCATTTTTTAGTTCCCGTTCCGGCTTTTACCCTGTCCCCATATTTTCCCCCTTGAGGCATGAAAGCAGCAGTGTTTGAAGTCCCCTGAAGATGAATGGCATTATACGTCTTGTTTTGCTTCCATTTCTCTTTCAGGGTTGGCATACTTCTCAGGCATATTCTTACAAAAGTCATATATTTTGTTCCAGATGGTTTGTCATTGTTTTAAATATTCAAGATTAAGGCCAATAATTTCTCTACCAGGAAGATGGCTTTTAAAGCCTAAAAGATATATGAACCCATCTGCTCTCATTACAAACATGTTATGAGAATGAATGGTCATGGGTACTTGGAGATTATACTGCTGTGAGATACTGTGTCACATTTCCATCTTCTTCCTGCTTAAAAATACAAAGAGGGAGAAGGGTGGAATGGATAGGTGCATCTGCGTGGCATTTATGATAAACAATGGGTCACCTCTTAATTAGTAATGAAAATCTACAAATACTTTAGTAACAGTGGTGAGTTACAAACTCCGGAGCACGACGGAAGACAGGAGGGCCTGGCATGATGTGGTCCATGGGGTCGCGAAGAGTCGGATTTGACTGTGTGACTGATCAACAACAACAAATCTCAGACAGTCCCCCACTTTTGGTCTCCTCCCTCTGTAACAAGCTCTCTCACTCTCTGCTCTCATTACAAACATGTTATGAGAATGAATGGTCATGGGTACTTGGAGATTATACTGCTGTGAGATACTGTGTCACATTTCCATCTTCTTCCTGCTTAAAAATACAAAGAGGGAGAAGGGTGGAATGGATAGGTGCATCTGCGTGGCATTTATGCTAAACAATGGATCACCTCTTAATTAGTAATGAAAATCTACAAATACTTTAGTAACAGTGGTGAGTTACAAACTCCGGAGCACGACGGAAGACAGGAGGGCCTGGCATGATGTGGTCCATGGGGTCGCGAAGAGTCGGATTTGACTGTGTGACTGAACAACAACAACAGATCTCAGACAGTCCCCCACTTCTGGTCTCCTCTTTCTGTAACAAGCTCTCTCACTTCCTTTTATGGACATCTATGTGATGAATGGAGGAATACACCCTTCTGCAAACACTTAAAGTTTGGATTTAGACTCTGTTAACATGCCTGCAGTGATGAGAGCTGTTCCCTACCAGTTCTGCTCTCATTTTTCCCTTCTTTGCTAAATACCTTCTCAATTAACTGAAGCAACTTCTGCAAGATAGCACTGCTAACAAAACAGTCATGCTGCATACTACAGTACCTCATTAAAAGTAGTATTCCATGGAAGAGAGAAGAATGCAGAATTTGTTACTTTAATATTTGCCAGCTGCTTACTCAAAGAGTAATCCTTGCTCAGTTTCTTCAAGAGCGGTCTCACCACTGTGAGAGCCGGTTTGGTGTAGTGGTTAGGAGCACGGATTCTAATCTGGGAGAACCAAGTTTGATTCCCCACTCCTCCATGTGCAGCTGCTGGTGTGACTTTTGGTCAGTTACAAGTTCTTTCAAAACTGTTCTCTCAAGGGCAGTTCTTCAGAGAGCTCTCTCACCCCCACCTACCTCACAGGGAGGGGAAGGGAAAGGAGATAGTAAGCTGGTCTGAGACTCCTTCGGGTAGTGAAGGGTGGGTTATAAATCCAATCTCTTTTTCTTCTCTCTTCACTGCCTCCTTTAAAGATCCTAGGAATATCTTTGAACTCAGGGATAAGTTGATAATATTTCCCGGGGGACCCATATACCACTGCTGCCAGCCTTTACCAGCCATGAAGGAGGCAAGTGGTGGGCTTCACAGCAGCCAGGATCCTGTCAACCTCATCCTGAGGGAGTTGACTGAACTGGTCCAATATTGGATTTGATGACAGTCAAGGAGCCTCCAGTTCACAAACTGGAGGTTTGTACCAAAGGTAGCTGGCAAGTCTTGGTGGCATGACAAGAGTTTATCCGCAAAATAGCTCACAAAAGCCTCACAGCTCACAATTTACTATCTTTTTGGTTCCTCTGTGGGAGGGAAGTTAAGAACCTAATTATTCTAAATAATTGAGCTAGACGAGAGCTTGCAGATGCAACGGAGGCCGCAGATAATTATTTGTGGCCTTCACTGCAATCTCATAGGCTTTCATAAATGTCCTATAAGATGCTCTTGCAGTTTCATCATGAATGCACTGCCATTCTAGCCATCAACTCCCTTTTCATACTCTGTAGCTCCTCAGTATACCAGGGCAGTGTTCCCTCTAAGCTGAGTTAGTGTGAGCTGGCTCACAGTTTTTTAGCCTCCAGCTCATACATTTTTGTCTTAGCTCAGGAAGGATGGCTCCAGAGCAAACTGATTTATGCAGTAGCCAAATGGCTTGCTCACTACTTTAATGCCAGTAACTCACAAAGTAGAATTTTTTGCTCACAAGACTTCACAACATAGAGGGATCATTGTACTAGGGAGCCAAGTTGGAGCAGGAGTGAAGAGGGCATTGGGAAGCAATTTCATTGATGGCTTCAGAGAGTCAGCAATCCCAACCCTTTCCTTTCATTTTTTCCTTTTATACCCTTAGAAGCCAAACTCTCTTCAGCCTCCCAGGCCAGGCCCACACAAGAATGGAGATGAGCCCCTTCTTGAACAAATCTTTTTCAGATATCTGTTGCTACTAGCTTGAAAAAGTGAATCAGACATTTGTTACATAGTACACCAAGTCTTGGTTTAGGGTTGCCAGGTTCCCCCGGGGGGCGGGGAAACCCCTGCTCAAGAGGCCCGTTCCCCACCAGCCCGGATCAGGCACCGGGGAGAACCCCACCGCCAAAGTGTGCGACGTGCCCAGTGTGAAGATGTCACCCAGAGGTGACGCCATCACATCGGGCATGTTGGGGGGGGGGATCTCAAAGAACCTGCATTCAGGCAGGGCATGGAAGGATGCATCTAGCCTATTAAGGGCAAATTCTGTCAGAATAGGACCTGTTCAAAAATCTCACCCTCGAATTATTGTGGTCCTGCCCCCAACATGCCCAACGCGATCATGTCACTTCTGGATGCTGTCATAGAGGCACATGCGCTTTGCGCGTGCGCAAGAAGACTCCCAGGGAGCTCTGGGACTCCCCCCGCTAAATCGTGAGTAACACTTGGCAAACCTATCTTGGTTACATGTAGACATATGCACCTGAAAGTATCCTGGAGTGTGGAGGAAAACATAATGACCCAGCTACAAGAAAGGTAAAGTACACAAAACGTAAAGGAGAAGATAATCAATATATGTAGGGGTCAGGTAGCTGATTGTTCTCAGGAAAAAGAAGAGACTTTAGGCAGATTTTACTTTCCTGTAATTAGAACTAGGTATGAACAAATGTCCAAGTACATTTGTGGAATCAATAAAATATGCTGTTCATCCTAAGAAGGGGAGAGTATATTTAATTGATTCCACAAATGTACCTAGACATTTGTTCATGCCTAGCTCTAATTTTCATGTTCCAAGGAATGTATCCATTATATGTATTGGAAACTGACACTGATTCCCATGTGAAAACATAACTTGAAAAAAAGAAGAGGAGGAGGGGGGGGGGAGGAGACTGGATTTATAAATGGATTACACTAGGTCCGTAGCCTGTGACTAAAAGTCTGGGGAACTCCAAAGCCCAGCCAGATACTGCCTCCAGCAGGCTCAGCAGGGTATCTGCTGGAGCATGAGGTGGTCACTACACCAGCCAGATTGCCAAACTCTCTTCAGCCTCCCAGGCCAGGCCCACACAAGAATGGAGATGAGCCCCTTCTTGAACAAATCTTTTTCAGATATCCGTTGCTACTAGCATGAAAAAGTGAATCAGACATTTGTTACATAGTACACCAAGTCTTGGTTTAGGGTTGCCAGGTTCCCCCAGGGGGCGGGGAAACCCCTGCTCAAGAGGCCCATTCCCCCAGCCCGGATCATGCCACCGGGGAGAACCCCACCCCCAAAGTGTGCAACGTGCCCAGTGTGAAGATGTCACCCAGAGGTGACGTCATCACGCCGGGCATGTTGCGGGTTTTCCCTCGAATTATTGTGGCCCCGCCCCCAACATGCCCGATGCGATCATGTCACCTCCGGGTGTTGTCATAGAGGCACATGTGCTTTGCACGTGCACAAGAAGACTCCCTGGGAGCTCCGGGACTCTCCCTGCTAAATCAAGGGAGCTCTGGGACTCCCCCCGCTAAATCGTGAGTAACACTTGGCAAACCTATCTTGGTTACATGTAGACATATGCACCTGAAAGTATCCTGGAGTGTGGAGGAAAACATAATGACCCAGCTACAAGAAAGGTAAAGTACACAAAACGTAAAGGAGAAGATAATCAATATATGTAGGGGTCAGGTAGCTGATTGTTCTCAGGAAAAAGAAGAGACTTTAGGCAGATTTTACTTTCCTGTAATTAGAACTAGGTATGAACAAATGTCCAGGTACATTTGTGGAATCAATTAAATTTGCTATTCATCCTAAGAAGGGGAGAGCATATTTAATTGATTCCACAAATGTACCTAGACATTTGTTCATGCCTAGCTCTAATTTTCATGTTCTAAGGAATGTATCCATTATATGTATTGGAAACTGACACTGATTCCCATGTGAAAACATAACTTGAAAAAAAAGAAGAAGAGGAGGAGGAGATTGGATTTATAATCCACCCTTCACTTAGGGTTTCAGAGCGGCTTACAGACTCCTTTCCCTTCCCCTCCCCACAACAAACACTCTGTGAGGTAGGTGGGGCTGAGAGAGCTCTTTAAAGAACTGCCCTTTCAAGGACAGCTCTTGTCAGAACTATGGCTTGCCCAAGGTTATCCAGCAGCTGCAAGTGGAGAAGTAGGGAATCAAACCCGGTTCTCCCAGATTAGAGTCCGTGCACTTAACCACTACACCAAACAGGCAAAGCCTGGCATTTCCCATTTTTAGAGGGAAAACATGACATGTCCTAAATATAAACTCCTATAATGACCCTATTGACTAAATCCATAATGTAATCTAATGCAAAAGTGCCACAGTAATTTAATATGGTGTGATATACTAGCTTAATATAGAAAAGCCATGTACATTCCTTGCTGGATTGTAAAAATCCCTAGCCCCCCATTATCATGCAATGCCAATACAATTTCACAGATTCTACAAGGTTTTGCTGTCATGGCAAAGCTGTACTTACATCCTAATTGATATCCTAAGCTGAGTTACACCCTTCTAAACCTACTGACTTTAGCATTTAGGAATATACTATAAGCCACTCAAGGTGGTTGTGTTAGATATGTTTCCTTGTGCACAGGACTGGAGAATGGGCGGCGTAGTGGGACTCAAACAATCACAAATCATTTAGATCTGTCCTAAATATATAATAGAATAAATCTAGGTTGCTTGCTTGACATAATTAAAGGGATTCCATGCTGAGGTGCTACATTTGATGATATAGAGCTGTCAAGTCTTAGGTAAGATAGCAGCAAAACTTACAATGAGACACATTTTAAAATCATAGGGTGGATCCAGTGCAAGGACTGTGCAAAATCCATGCAAGGATCCCCAATCTTTCTGGTTCTCTGTTGGGCAGAAAGGAAGAAGAAGAGAAGGAGGAGATTGGATTTATACCCCACCCTTCACTGGGAGTCTCAGAGCAGCTTACAAACTCCTTTCCCTTCCCCTCCCCACAACAGACACCCTGTGAGGTGGGTGGGGCTGAGAGAACTCTGACACAAACTGCTCTTTTTCAAGGACAGCTGTGCCAGAGCTTGTGACTGACCCAAGGTCACATCAGCAGGTGCAAGTGGAGGAGTGGGGAATCAAACCCGGTTCTCCCAGATTAGAGTCCGCACACTTAACCACTACACCAAACTGGCTCTCCCCCCTTCTGCCTCCCAACTCATGGGGCTATTAATCCATATGAATCCTGCAAATCCTGAAATAAGCTTTTCTACGGGTCAGAAATGGCTGATGAGAGGGAAGCTTGGAAGACCACTGGCTGTCAGCACTTTTCTTGATGGATGGATCACAGGACTGTAACTGGCATGCTTAGGTTGTGTTAATGGAGTTCCATTGTAAAGTACAGTCCGTCAGCTTGATTTCAAAATACCTAACACAGTCAGCATGTAGAGATGAAGGGTTTAATAAGAAGTCAGTTCAGCCCTAAGGACGTGACCCATGCATGGCCTGCAAGTTGACAGATTGCTTGCTGCTGTACGCCCAACCACGTGCAACTTTGATCCGTGCCTTTCCTCACTCATTAAAGCAGGCCACAAGGGGTTTCGAGGTGCCCTTAGGGAGATTATCAACAAGTCCCTCTCTGAGGGACAGTTCCCGGGGGCACTCAAGGAAGCGATGGTCCGCCCTCTCTTGAAAAAACCATCTTTGGATCCGGCCGAATTGGCCAACTATCGGCCAGTCTCCAATTTGCCCTATTTGGGCAAATTAATTGAGAGGGCGGTGGTGGTACAAGTGCAGGGCTTTCTGGATGACACTTCCATATTAGATCCCTTCCAGTCTGGCTTCCGCCAGAACACAGGACAGAGACTGTGTTGGTTGCTCTTACTGACGATCTCTAAAGACACCTGGAGCGGTGCGGTTCGACAGCACTGTTATTGTTGGACCTGTCGGCTGGGTTTGACATGGTCGACCATCAGTTGCTGACCCACCGCCTCGCCGACGTGGGGATACAGGGGCTCGCCTTACAATGGCTTGTCTCCTTTCTCCAGGGTTGGGGACAAAGGGTGGTGCTAGGGGAACAACAGTCCAAGAGACACCTGCTTGAATGTGGGGTGCCTCAGGGGGCGGTGCTTTCCCTGATGTTGTTTAACATCTACATGTGCCCCCTTGCCCAGGTTGCTCGGAGGTATGGATTGGGCTGTCATCAGTACACTGATGACACTCAGCTCTGTCTGATGTTGGGTGGCAGGTCAGACTCCAGACCGGAAGATCTGGACCAGGCGCTGCAGGCTCAGCTACAGCTGAGTCGGCTGAAGCTAAATCCAGTGAAGACAGAGGTCCTGTGCTTGAGTCGCGGTGGCACGGGGCTGGGGATCCTGCTCCCGGCCTTTAATGGGGTGCTGCTGGTGCTAGCATTGGAGGTGTGGAGTCTGGGAGTGCTCCTGGATCCCTCCTTGACAATGGAGGCCCAGGTAGCAGCCACTGCAAAGTCGGCCTTTTATCATCTTCAGCTGATTCGGCAGTTGTTCCCCTTCCTTGACCGTGGCAACCTGGCTACAGTGATCCATGCGACGGTCACCTCAAGATTAGACTACTGTAACGTTCTCTACATGGGGCTGCCCTTGTCGCAAATCCGGAAGCTGCAGCTAGTTCAGAATGCCGCAGCCAGGCTCTTGATGGGCCTCCCAAGTTAGGAGCACATTCGGCCTGTGCTCAGGTCACTGCACTGGCTGCCAATAGCATACCGAATATGCTTCAAGGTGCTGGTACTTACCTTTAAAGCCCTATATGGCCAGGGGCTGGCATACCTGAGGGACCGCCTTTCCCCATATATACCCCAGAGAGCACTACGGTCGGGGTCACAACATCAGTTAATTACCCCGGGCTCCAAAGATGCCAGGCTCACCGCTACCAGGGCCAGGGCCTTTTCAGTGGCAGCTCCTTACTGGTGGAATGAGCTCCCGGAAGAGATCAGGGCCCTGCGGGACCTTTTACAGTTCCGCAGGGCCTGCAAGATGGAGCTCTTCCACCGGGCTTTCAATCAGGAGCCACCACCATGACCACCAATTATACTACTAGAACATCTGTAGTACAGGACTGGCCCTAATGCGGAGTTAGGCCTATATCTACTTGGGAGACCAGGAATTATTAATACTGTGAGCACTTTAAATGTTTAAATGTTATGAATATTTTAAGCTGTTTTAAAATGTTTTAAAAGTTTTATGCTAATTAGGTACATCGTACCGACTTCTGTAAGCCGCCCTGAGCCGGTTTGCTGGGAGGGCGGGGTATAAATTACGAATAATAATAAATATTGCTGTGCCAATAAGGGACTTAAGACAGGTCCTAGCATTGGTGCAATGATGCCTCAGTGCAGTTGTTCACAGAATCAGGCACAAAAGACACATTGCTCAGACCTAACCACCACATGCTTAAATTCTAGGAATTTTAGCAGGCCAGGCTGAGGTTGTGAATATCAGGCAGAGGAAAGGTTTAGAGAAACTGTGTTTGTGAATTTTTATTTAAATTATTTTTATTCTGTCTTTCTCCAAACCCCAAGGAAGTTTACAACAAATATCAAAGAGGTAGAAATATTAGTATGTTTACTACTAAAATGCACAAATACTAAGTTGAAGTATTTAACTTAAAAGTTAAAAGGTACAGTGCCTTCCAAACCCCTTCTAGCAGGTCATTTTAAATTACTGGGATGACAAGCAAAAAGGTCATGACTGGGCAGCTGAAGAATAAACCTGTTTGACTGAAGAGACAGCAAGTGAACTGGCATGGAACACATTTGGCTTAAAGGTTCATAAAGAGTGGTGGTCCTCTGGATAGTGATAGAGTTTACAACCGCTCCCTTTTATTTACAGTGTTAAGGAATTAATACATTTGTGCTCTTTTCCTAAAATCACATGAGAGCCAGTTTGGTGTAGTGGTTAATGTGTGGACTCTAATTTGGGAGAACCGGGTTTGATTCCGTACTCCTCCACTTGCACCTGCTGGATGACCTTGGGCAAGCCATAGTTCTGTCGGAGGTATTCTTGAAAAAGAGCAGTTTCTGTCAGAGCTCTCTCAGCCCCACCTACCTCACAGGGTGTCTGTTGTGAGGAGGGGAAGGGAAAGGAGTTTGTAAGCTACTCTGAGACTCCTTTGGGTAGTGAAGGGTAGGGTATAAATCCAATCTCTTCTTCCCGTCTCTTCTTATTTTGTTTTAGAACTGGGGCTTCAGTACCATCCTCAGAATACTTTCCTAGCAGTAAGTTCTACTGAATAGATCTGAGTAGGATCCTGCGTAGGATTGCACTCTTGGAGACTGTTGTACCACATGTTTTAATTGCATATTTAAAGTTTTTCTAAGACACTCCTCCTTCTGGTAGTCTTGTGGAACCAGAAATATTACACTTCAGATATATGGGACCCAGGTCACTGAGAGGGGTTTTAAAGGTAAGAACCAGCACAAACAAGAAGACTAAGGAACTGAGCAAGAAGCTAATGGTGTTCTTAAAGAAAACGTGATCTTTACAGAGGCTTACAATGCTCACAAAACACACAGTCACATTTTGCACTAATTGGAGTGTCCAAGTAATCTTCAAAAGCAGCCCCAGATAGAGGATGCAGTAGCACTGATCAGCACGGCAGGTTGGCTGAGTACAGAATGGGTGACAACAAGATATGACAGAAGTGTACAAGTTAAATATGATAGAATTATGCTTAGTTATGATTTTGAGATAGGGTTGCCAGGTCCCAAGAACACACCAGTGGGGGGTGGGAGGGAACTTTCCGGGAGTGGGGAGGAGCACCGTGACATGCCTACACCACCAAGATATGATGTAGGCACATCGAAGATGTTGGGTGGTGACGCTCTGGGTTTTGGGCAAAACTCTATGGTAGAATTAGCAACAAATCATAGAGTTTTGCCCCCAAACCAGAGCATCACCACCTGATGTCCCCAACATGCCTACGTTACTTCCGGGTTACATATGCACGTTGCAGTTATTTCTGGCTTCTCGGAGGTAAGAGGGGGTAATTTGGGCGAGAGGAACACCCTAAAGCAGGAGACCCCGCCTGGACCAGGGGGTCTGGCAGGCCTATTCTGAGATGTAGAAGAAATTAAAAACTGAAATCAAAATAACTCGGAAGTGCAAGGGTGTATCTTACACTATTTTACTTAAAAATGGCAAAATAAAATGTCCAATCCAGACAGTTGCCATAATAAGAGTCTCCCAAATTACATTGCACAGGCTTGGAATCACCCACCATGCAGAAGGAAAAAATGCACTGAGCACTCAAGTATGCATTAGTCAAAGTACCTCCCATGTACACAAACAAGCATAGCCACATCTGCTGCAGACACTGGGGGGGGGGGAAGAGGAGCCCAGAAACAGTATCTGGCAACAGACACATTCCACTCCTCATTCATAGCTCAGCGTTTGAAATAATTAGCAATTCTGAACTACAAAACATTGTCCCAGTGGGATAATAAACTCCAGCATCTGTCAGAAAAGCTAGTGTCTATCAAATTGCCAAGAGAAACATTTTTCTCCTCATTCAGTTCGCATCTAAATTGAAAACAACCCCGGAAAGTATCCAGTGGCACCGAATCACTAAATGTCTCTAAGAGGATGCAAGCTGTTCACCATCACAGACAAAGCTCCCCAGCCATGCAGCGATCACTCACCCAAATTAACAAATCATTTAATTTAGATAGGGAAAGAATATCTAATTGACTGATGACGTGTACCCATATGGCATTGTAAACTGGATAAGTTAAAAAAAAAAATCAGTGTAGCCATCCCCAACACAGTCAACATTGTTTGCTCACAGAAAAGGAATATGGCAGCCTACAAAGATCAACAAAACATCTTTGAACTGGGAAGCCCAGTGTTAGTCTAATTATTTCTCCTTGGTTTTAGCATCACAGTAGAGGATGGTATACGAGTACTGAATGCAGGAAAAACACCCTGTCCCACTTATACCAGACTTCTCCAATATATGGGGCAGGAAGTGGCAGAGAGTTACTACTAGCTCTTAAGGTATTCACAACATTCGCCTGGTCTGGCCTGATGATGGATGCTGATATGTAAAAGCCCCTTAGCCTCTCCACACTTTAAAATGATTTGCACATTTATGGAAGGTTTCAAATTGGATAGTTTTTTTTTTAAAGTATGTGTTTTAGTTGGCATTGATTAGAGGTAGTTATGTATTTATTTCTCATATTTTGCCCCTACCTTATAGTCAACAATTCCCAAAGCAACTTACAACGAAACCTAAAAACAGCCATGTAACACTCTGGAACAAAAAAAATAATAATTATACAGCCACATTTTAAAACCAATCAATAAACCAATCTCTGCAAACAAGTCAAAAGCCAATTGAGCAGTAATGAAAAAATACCTTCATCCACTTCCTACAGACAATCAAAAGCCTGAAAAACTCTGTAATATACTTCCTGAAAATCCTCAAGAAAGAAGCAAACAACCAGATGGAATGGGCAGTGGTATCCAACATAATTGCTACTATGACCTATCAGAAGGACCAGCAATCCCAAAGGGAACCTGATTATTCTTTGAAGTTGTGGATAAATACCCTCCCACCCTAGAATTCACTCCAGTGTTTCAATAGTTGGACCACCACTCTGGTCATGAGCTGGGACCCAGCAGCATACTTGTAGATGGCAGAAAGGAGATGGCTGAGGGAAGGAGCCATCAGGTTCCAAGCACAGACCACTCTAATGCTAATGCCTCTGGCTGAAGCAGGACAATGGTTTACCATCCAACACCCTGGTGGAAGGTGATGCACAAAAGAACAGAGAGGGAAACATCCAAATTGCTAGAATGTATTCTCTTCCTCTTGAGGCAGAAAGATCAAAATGACCCTAGGGTGGGACGCACTTTCCAAGGTAATTCAGAAGATACAGAGGAGAGCTTCTCTTACATCTTGATCTTGATTTGGAGCACAAGCCACGAAGGACTAAACTTTTACCTAGGGGCTCAATCTTGTCTGTGAAGCAAGGGACAATGGGGGAAAGTCCAACGACAGGAATTAAGGTAGTCCTGAACTTTAACTACTGCAACTCCAAGAAAAGCTAGCCTGTTTTACATCATTTAGGATAAGTACTGAGTGCAGAGTCCGGAAAGGGGCCTGCTTGTCACTTTTTCTTTGTTGCTTTGCTCAGCCTGAATGCTTTAACAGACTAAGTGTATTCATTTCATTTATTTATTAAACTTTGTTATATTTCAAATGCTCTAAGGCTGGTCTCTGGAAACACACTTTCTCTTTGCTGAAGTGTGGTAATGGGGAGGGGCATTAGGTTAGCTCCCCACCCCTGGGCCACGATAGCTTGACTTTGCAAAGTTGCAAAAGATCAGCTCTGTGCTTACTTGTAGGGGTGTAAATGGCAATGTAGGTACAGGGTGCTAGACATACAACATACAACTCTGTTTAACAGGAGATAGTCTCAGAGTTGCTGGTTTTTTTTCCCAATTTGTTTTTTGCACACCTGGGGAGTATGGGGAAAGGAGGCATCACTAAGCAGAGACTGAGGATGGCCACGGAGTTTCCCAACTTCCTAGGGACTAACCCAAAGGAATGGAAGAGTTGCAAATCTCTGCCTTTACAGAAGTGATCTCTGAGGCCTTGATCCAGGTGGCCCAGCTTTTGAGATTGAGCTTCTTCCTAAAAATGTTTATGAATGAATTTAGAGTCCAGTGGCACCTTTAAGACCAACATAGTTTTATTCAAGGTATGAGCTTTCGTGTGCATGCATGCACAAATATTTGAAAAAGTGTGCGTGCACATGAAAGTTCATACCTTAAATAAAACTTTGTTGGTCTTAAAGGTGCCACTGGACTCTAAATTTGTTTTACTGCTTCAGACCAACATGGCTGACCACTTGGATCTAAAAAATGTATGTTATTTGTTCTCTTTGTTTCTATGTGTGATCATTTTAAGTTTTGTAATCTGCCTTGGACACTATTTATAAGGGCAGGAAATAATTGCCTTAAATAAAAATTAAAATAAAATAAACAAGGGAACCAGAGCAGGGACATACTAGAAGAGCTTCACATATAAAGAAGTTAATGT
Organism: Gekko japonicus; assembly: GCF_001447785.1. NCBI lineage: Eukaryota > Metazoa > Chordata > Lepidosauria > Squamata > Gekkonidae > Gekko > Gekko japonicus. The sequence goes on along the minus strand of NW_015170284.1, from coordinate 533,313 downwards.
ATGGGAGAAGGATCTATCTCAGATCTTAAAAGTACCTCCAGTTCAAACAAACAAAGGTCCTGGTCACACGTGTGAGATAATCGGGGGGGGGGAGTGAGGCTTTTTGATCTGGAGCAAAATGAAGCACGGTATCACAATCCGACGTTCCCCCAAGGCTCTGTGCTCAGGCTGTCAGTTGCCGATCACACGGTGATGGCGACATGTGGCAATGAAGCAGGACTGCGTATGGAGGTTTACAAGAAAACATCTGGTGTGACGCGGACGGGCGCATGATGCGACGGGATACCAGTTCTTCCGCAATCAGACGCCTGCCCGCGCCCCGCATTTTCCAGATAATACTACACTTTCCCAGCTACTTTTAAACTCCGCATCTTCAGCCGGATGCTACAGGTTGGAGACGGGCACGCAACGCTTGCCAGATGTTGCCGTATGATCGTGCCCTTTTAATCCACCCGGCAGTCTTGTGCGGCAAATTCTCCATGTGACCAGGACCAAAGACTTGTTGCTGTCCATCCCTTTAAAACCATCTACACATGGGGGGAAAGTTTTAAAATGCTGGAGATGCTTTTAAACAATTCCAATTGCCCTTTAGAAAATATTACTGGTTTCTCTCCCCTTTTGCATTAGCATCTGTCATCTAGCAGCCTTCTTAAATGTCTCCCCTCCTCCCACATCTTTTAGATTAGAAGTGCCAATACTTTAAAAATGAGAGTTGAAATAAAAGGCCAAACATTCAGTGGGCATTTGAAAAGGGGGGGGGAGAAATCCAAAACTATGTGATCCATTTGATTCCCATCCTTCATACAACCTATTTCCACACTATTACTTAAGACACCAGAATAACCAGCAGGAACAATCCTGCAGATTAAAATCATAACACAGGAAACAGCCTGCATCGTTACAACTTGTAGTGTGACATCACACTGTACAGTATCATCCTGGCAGAGATGATAAGAACTGGGAGGCCAATGTGCCAGAACACCCTTTGGCTTTGGCAGCCTGCAGATTTTGACAAATATTTCCATGTTTGGTTCACATTTTTAAAAGGTACACCAGTTTGTTCAGTATTGCCTATCTACTATAAGTTTTCAGTCAGTTAGTGAGCTCTTGTGCTTTCAGTTGATTAGCCAATTAATTAATCAATGAAAACAAGTATACTACCTCAATGTTTTATTTTGAGATAATTTAAGATAACTGTAATTCTTTTTTTTTTAGTCACTATAAACTTGGTGAATAGTAAGATACATATAAACCGTTGCCAACACAGTTGTTAGCATGGAACAGCATCCCACAAGTTAATCAAGCTAAAAATCTACTTTTTACCCAATGAACAAACTGAGTCCTTCAGTTATATGACCAAGAATCACTTGACAATGACCTATTTTGGCAGCCCTGTATGCCAGATCATCAATTTTCCCCAAAGCAAAACAATTTTTAATGTATTTTTTATTTATTTTCACATTTGTATCCCGCCCTCCCCAATAGATAGGCAATTTTCACATTTGTATCCCGCCCCAAAGCCCTGTTGTATATTTGTTTGCAAAAAAAACACACAACAGGAAAAACTGCCAGGATTTGTACTACTTACAATCTCTCACTCATCCCAGATCTGCACAATATTCTATCAAAAGGAAACAGAATGGAAGTGTAGTTCTCAAGACTTTCAATATAATATATAAAAATTATTTATGCAAATGCCTTGACGAAACTACCAAAGATTCATATAATCAGTTCAGATTGGCTATACAGGTCACATGCTATGGGAATTTTAGGGAAGCTTGTTGAATATTGATGTTTATAGGGAATTCTTAAGATGTTAAGAGACCAGCAGTTAATACCAGAGGTCATTTCGGGGGGATCGCGGGGGATTGCAGTCCCCCCGGGTGAGGTACGGGGGCGGGGCACAAGACGAAGCCCCGCCCCTGCTTCCGGCCGCCCCGCTTCTGGCCCTCATTCAGCCAGGAGGAGGCAGGAGAAGAGGGAAGGTAAGTTGCTTCCTCCCTGCCTCTCCCCACCCCTGCCTGCCTGGGGCCAGGGAGGGCCTTCGCGGGGCTTCCTTGCACTTCCGCTGGCCTTGCAGGTCCACCGCCGGGCCCCTCATGGGGCTCGGCAGTGGACCTGCAAAGCCGACGGCGGCGGCCGGGACCGTTGGGGGCGGGGTGTGTGGCCTTATGACACACTTCCAGTGATGTCAGGAGGTGTGGCCTTATGACACACTTCCGGTGATATCAGGCATGTGGCATATGCTAATGAGTTATGCTAATGAGTTCCCCTAGCTCTTTTTCTACGGAACGACCCCTGGTTAATATCAAAACACTTTTCCATTCACTGTTATATTTCAAGATCAATCATGTACATATGGAAACTAACCAACTCTTATCTGGATCTTTTACTAATAAAAGTCATTTACCATGGCAATATGGTAAATGTCCAAAACAAGCCCTATGGGGAAAGGCTGAGAGACTTGGGAATGTTTAGTCTGGAGAAGAGGAGATTGAGTGGGGACATGATTGCTCTCTTGAAGTATTTGAAGGGCTGTCACTTAGAGGGCAGGGAGCTGTACCTTTTGGTAGCAGAGGTTAGGACTCTCAATAATGGGTTTAAATTACAGGTGGGAAGGTACCATCTGGATAGTAGGAAAAACTTTTTTACAGTAAGAGTTGTACAACAGTCGAATCAGCTGCCTAGGGAGGTGGTGAGCCCCCCTCACTGGCACTCTTTAAGCAGCGGCTGGACAAACACTTGTCATGGATGCTCTAGGCTGATCGTGCACTGAGCAGGGGGTTGCACTAGAAGGCCTGTATGGGCCCTTCCAACTCTGTGATTCTATGATTCTAAGCTCAGAGAAGACACATTTATGATGTTCATTGCTAGTTCCCAGAAATCTTAAGATAATTGTTAAATGTTTTTTCACCATCATTGTGACAGTTATTGCAACATATATAAGCTACAAGTGGTGGCTACATATATAAAGACTCTGACTTCTTTGCTCCTCCCCACATGCCATGGCGGCCATGAGAGGGGGGGAAGGAAGTGATTTTTTTAAGGTGTCAGTGTTAAAAATAAGTAATAAAGGAAAGCTGTTCACCTTCATTCATTCTGTCAGCTGCATTTTTGCAAACTACGAACAATGCCGGTCAGAATTTCTCTCCTTGCCCTAAATGTCAAAATTGTTATGACTGTATGGTCGGTAGCATTTCATCACGAGAGGAAAACTCCTTCCAGTATCTGTCAGCAGAGTGAGCCCCAGGACTCCTGTGAAGAATACAGCTTAGCCTGACAGTATGTCTATTGCTACAAAAAGAAAGTGAAGAACAGAAGGCATATTTGGATATTTCTCCCCTCCACAGTTTTCTTTTTGAACTGTCAAAGACAGTCAGTTTAACAAAATGAGCAAAAACAGACTAGGGGAAAGCCCTTGCTGAAAGCCAGCTCTGTCAGTACAAAGAGTGAGATGCCTTGCAGGGATAGAAAAGGCACTTGAGATTCCTGCAGCCATGCATCCAGTCTGGTCTGGCACTCCCCTTGCTCCAACCGCTTCCAGAGTTACTGTGCGCAGGCATCCATACTGCAGACCGGTCTCAAGAATCTCTTGACTTGGGCTAGTGGCTACTTGAGGTATCTCTAAGTCCAGTTACAAATAATGGGTTTTCAGGTAAAATGCTGATGGATCATACAGCACAGGTGTAAGATGAGCCCAATTAATATTCCACATTCCTCAATATGTGGCTCAGTAATAAGTTATTTAAGACAGAGCTCAGAGAATATCACCATCACCACTTCTTTGCCAGACCCACACAGTTCAATACTTTCCTGCCATGCCTCTCAATGACTCCCAAAATACACTGCAGGCCTCTAGGACAAAGGACAGATGACTGCCAGGATATAGCTGACCAAGGCTGTATAGATGTCCATCTCCCAATGGGGATGCACATTGAGTAAGTAGGCACTGGTTCTCAATAGCCTCTAGCACAATACAGAAGGAACTTATTTGATCCCTCAGAATAAATAACCTGTGCCTTCCATAGAAAGTTAGAATTTTCTGGCACATATTGCACATTTTCCAATTGTTCTCTGTACATTAATTGAAACTAACTGCAGGAGCAACATAATAATCAATATTCCTTCTAAACATGAGTTTCAGATGCTGTTTCAAGTAGGATTAGAAATCAAGTCCTTTAGATTTGAAAGCTTAGGCTAGATAAACAGCCTGAAAGACCTAGCAAGTGCTGTTCACCTCGTCTTTCTCTGCTGTTTTGAAGAACATTCTTCACCCTGACTGGCGTCCAGTCAAGTCTCCTTAATGGCAGGGAGCCATATGACCCCTTTGGGCCAAATCACAGCCTATATACCTGAGGTACCATCTTTCCCCACATATACCCCACAGCAGTGTTCCCTCTAAGTTGAGTTAGTGTGAGCTAGCTCACAGTTTCTTAGCCTCCAGCTCACACATTTCTGTCTTAGCTCAGGAAGGAGGGCTCCAGAGCAAACTAATTTATGCATTACCCAAATCGATCACTCACAACTTTAATGCCAGTAGCTCAAAAAGTAGAATTTTTGCTCACAAGACTCTACAGCTTAGAGGGAACATTGCCCCAGAGAGCACTGCGATCAGAGGTTCAAAACCGGCTGGCCCTTCCGAGTCTTAAGGAGGCCAAGCTTGTAACAACCAGGGCCAGGGCTTTCTCGGTGGCAGCTCCACTCTGGTGGAATGAGCTTCCAGAAGAGATCAGGACCCTGCGGGACCTTTTGCAGTTCTGCAGGGCCTTTAAAACGGAGCTCTTCCACCAGGCTTTTGGAGCCACCGCCAATACTAACAACTGACAGCTTGGATGGGAGAGCCCTGTCCCCCCCTGGGATCTTTAAATATAGCCTGAGCCAGCCGCCTAAGACGACCTAAGAAGACTAGAGGGCTGACTGGAAACTGCCTAACAAGTACCGCTGTGAAATTACGAAACTGATACTAGCACTTTATTATATTCATGGGTTTAGCTCGGTTTAATTTTTATATGTTGTTCCTAATCTATTTTATGTGTATTGTAAAAATTTTAGGTGTCTTATGTAAGCCGCTCTGAGCCAGCTTCGGCCAGGAGGGCGGGATAGAAATCTAATAAATCAAATCAAAGCCTGAAAATTCTGTTGGCAGCCATAGATTACAATGTTTTCCATTCAGCTTGCTCTCCTCACTCTCATCTCCTATTCTCCCTTGCCATATCCTTGTTTGCCTATAGACTGGTTTGGACTTAAACCTCAAGGTTTTTGGAGACTCATGCAAATTGCATAAACCCAAATACTTCAATTGCAAGATGTAAAGAGGGATTTTATTTGCCTGAATCTCGGCTGGATTCCATGCCTGGCCCATAGAGAGGAATGCACATCTCAGAACCTACATCAAATAATGCAAAGAAGAACAGAATACATATCAAATAGTTTCCTACTGGTGCAGCAGACCTTAAACTGGATCACAAATTTGCTTTGCCTTTTCCCCAGCACACCTCCCATGACTATCCTAGTGTGAAGGCTGCGTTTTCTGAATAGCCACTACATTCGATCTGGGAGATTAATGACCAAAAGGATGTGCCTATCTCAGAGATGAAAAAGTTTTGTTAAAATCATGAGAGTAATTATGTTTACATTAGTCACAACATTCTGCACATCCCCAGTGGTTTCAGATGGGTGTGTTGTTTATTTTATTTCCCCTTTTTGTTGCATGAATTGGATCAAATTACCCATGAAGCTAAGGTGAGCATACTTGTTGTCATGTCCCTGACTACCTGAGGTGTCATTCAACCCAACCCAGAGCTGACAGTTCAACCAGAACCACTGACCACAAGATGCAGCCAGAAATGTCATTAATCAGCTTCGTCTGCTGATGATAGCTGTAAATATGGAACGAAAGCTGAAAAAGGAAAACAAGAGCACACACCAAATTATGATATATTTCCACTGTACAATTTGAAGTAACACATGTCAATAGTCATTTTCCATGGATCGGTCCTTCTGAAACTGCCCCGGGTCTGAGTAAGCATGAAGATGTCATCAGTCACATTTGCTTTATAGCACTGCCTCTACTTCTTCCAATGTAAAATTGATACAGTTCTCCAGAAGTACCTCAATTAGGTCTGTGGGGCTGACATGCTTCCCAGATCCTATCAGGGGTTTCCTGACCCATTGCTACATCACATCAGCTGAATCTGGAGCGTGCCACTTGGCCTCTCTCTGTAATGGCATGAGTGATATGGGAAGGCATATGCCTCCAACCTCTGCCCTACCACAGACTGAGAGAGGGAATCGGTCTTTTGCTTCAGTGGTGAGACAACCTGGACAGGGATCCACCTCACAGACCTGCCACACTGCAACCTTGCTTAGGGCACTGAAATATGTAAAGCCTTTTTTAATTGCTGCACATAAGGACTGGAGCATGCCAGCATACCTGCAACTTAAAGAGAAGGAACAGACAACACAGGGAAACTGCTAGTGCCACCCCCCACAGGGACACATGGTTTTTGTTGTTGTTGTTTAGTCACACAGTCGAGTCCGACTCTTCGTGACCCCATGGACCAGATCATGCCAGGCCTTCCAGTCTGTGGTTCACAGATCACAGATCACGCCTATGTTGGTGTACCTCAAAAGGCACTCTGACTTAACCATCAGACCTGGGATAAAATAATCAGTTTGGTATCATATTGGTGCCCCTAATCTAGAAGAAATTTCATCTGGAGACTCCCATGAGGGAGTAGCCCATCTGCTGAAATGCTCCAAAGAACATACTGATTAAAAGTTTTCTTGTCTTCAGCCTTGCACTCAGGAGTAATTGACTCAAGTTTGCTTCGTGACCCCATCTTCTTCATTATACAACCTTCTTCATTATACAGCCTACCCAGGGAATCCAGTGAAACATCATCAAACTGCTGCTCAGACTTTGTCAGACCTGCCTGAGTCAGTCTACATCTAAGTTATCTTGCCATCCACTTCCATGTCCATCTAGAAGTGCACCCTCCTGCACCTCATCCTTACAAACCCACAAATAGGGTATCTTGAGACCCTCCAACTTTGTAGTTAGTTCTGTGCCCATCGACTCCTTCTCCCACTTACAGCTGTCTTGTTGCCTTCCTCTGAACCACTGACTACCTTCCTTTGGATCCCGAATCTCTATTCCTCACTTGGATCCACAACTTCTGTTCAGTTTGCATCTTTCCCTCAACCTGGGAATTGGACCAGCTTTTCCTCCTCCTGCCCTTGACCTCAATACAATGGATTCTTCTCTTCAGGAAAAGGCACCATATGTTGTTTTTTCCTTTCACCCTTTGTTTCCCTTTCGATTCCACACTAACCCCCAATCAGGTGACAACCAAGGGCAGCATTACTGGGAATGTTCTCCCTTGCACTTCATCTGTCTTGTTTCTTGCAAGGGGAATAAACACTGCTTCATTTGTGATTCTTTTTCTCTCTGTCATCTTCCCTTCTTAATTGGAGTACTGTATCTAAACTGCACCTCGGTATACTCCAGAGTCCAGACTGTTGAGTCCCAAAATAACTGTCCCAGTGACACAGCCTGACCTACACAAGTAGAGTATGTGTACCAATTTGGGTAACGTGTGAAAAGTGGTAAGCCAGGATAACACAACGTATGTAATGCGAAATTATGGCTCACACTTACTTACAGTGCAATCCTAAACAGACTTACACACCTTTAAATACATTCAAGTTAATGGAATTAGATTTGTGTAACTTTATTTATTTAACATATCCCACCCTACCCCACAAATGGGGTCAGGGCGGCTCACAACATAATAAAAACAATAAAAACTGAGATATAAAACAGTTAAACAATTAAGTGATTAAAACAAGATGGCATTAAACACAAGTAATCCAATGTCTCCTGTGATATTTTAACAGGCAATGGTAGATGGCCTGATTTATAACAGTTTTTAATCAGATGGTGGGAGGTACTTAAAATATAGAGCTCCATAGATAATAAACAGGGTCTAGGAGGCACTGGGCAGGTACCAAAAACAGGGCAGGCTGAGATGGTTTCGTGTCCACCACCTCACGCAAAAGGCCTGATGGAACAGCTCTTCCAGGACCTGTGGAACTGTAATAGCTCTCGCAGGGCCCTGATCTCAAATGTGAGCGTGTTCCATCAGGGTGGGGCCAGGGCCAAAAATGCCCTGGCCCTGGTTGAGGCTAAGCAGATGTCTCTCGGACCAGGGATTACTAGGAGATGTTGATCTACAGAGTGGAAGGCTCTCCAGGGCACATATGGGGAGAGGTGGCACAGGGCACAGAACACAACATCAGATCCTAGTTTAAGAGACCTAAACTGACATAGATTTGTGAGAGGGCTGGGTTCAAACAATTCACTATCAACCATTTCTTTAATAAACCATGGCTTCGTGTGATGTCTGAACTGAATCCTACTGTTAAGCAGCTGTCATCAAATAAAATAATTCTTCTCCAGTACTTAAACACACTAAATATTCACTGGTATTTAAGACAGGCTTACGAGTGTGTGTGCGTTTAAAAAATGCAGCTAGAATGAAGTCCAGTAGCACCATAGAGACCAACAAGTTTTTTAGGCTGTAAGATTTCAAGAGACAAAGCTCTCTTACATAAAAAAACCAGACTTCCAACTTCCTGTGTAGTTTGGGGCCTTTCTGTAATAGTTCCAAAAGAAGGTATGGGAAAAAGAACAGTAGGAAGGCCACTACTGTTTAGCAACTAATTCCAAAAAACAATTGTAGAGCTGCCAAATGTCTCCATTTTTCAGCCCATATGTTCTTAAAAGAGACTAGTATCACTGAGAAGCCCCGGTAGGCAATAGGGAATGGGCACTGCAACAGGAGACAGAAATCAGCCAGACATCTGTTCTCCCTGTGTTAATGAGAGAACTATTATTTGCTTGGGCTCACAATATAACACCAAGTTCCCAATATTCCAGAATTCTCACTTCACTATGAATAAACATTAGATTACCACTGAAAGATCAGCTATCATTGGTCATCATTTCCAGGAAGAAAACTGCCCATTACTCATTTTAAAAAATGAACCTATTTCTAAAGCTACGAGTAACATAGATAGGATTGTCAACAGATTTAAAGTAGATTATGAATAGACAGATTAAAGAAATTAATGGCGTATAGGTCCATCAGTGGCTATTAGCCATAGTGATCAGAGTGAACCTCCATGTCCAGAGGCAGTATACTTCTGAACAACAACATTTAGGAGGTAACATCAAAGGAAGACCCCGGCCTCTATCTCCTGTTGTTGGCCCCCAATTTGCAGGGGCCTAACAAGAGCTTTGGAGGTGTGTGAAAGATGGAGATGCTCATATTATGTGTGAATAGCATAGCATGATATGGAGGGTTTTTTTGCTGTTCCCACTATCACCTTTTCCAACAGACTAAATCTCATGGCTCCTAAAGATAGGTAAACTGGTATATGTTTTTCGTTTGGTAGAAATATTTAATGATTAAGAACACACTTCTGTATTCCTACAGGATGCACAGTGCCTAATTTCAGCAATATGAAGTACAAAAATGGTATCCATAAGAACATAAAACCAGATCTTCTGGTTTTGCATAATTCCTTTGGAATTCAACTCATGGAGACTCTTTATATGAAATGCATAGGAAACAGGAGCTAAGTGTCATGTAGGAAACAGTTTTTAATTCATAAACTGTCACACAAAGATGCTTTAGAATTAAAAGATATGGTGGAAAGATCTTGCCTATGTAACTGACATCCTCCACAGCCTCAGAATGTTTTGTTTGGTTTTTATTACTGCAGAAGAAACTTTCCTGTCCCACCAGAACACACAAGACAAAATGTTTTCAGAAGCATGAAACAGACGTGCCAAACACCAGGGCTATTAAAGCCAGTTGATTTAAACAAAAAGGCAAAAGCAAATACCAGTTTAAATATATCAGCCCTTCACTGCTGGTTATACTTTCATATTTTAAAGGGAGGATATAAATGGAAATTACATCTCAAGAGAAAGAACCTTCTTAGGGTACTTGCAGGGTACAACCTGACGTTTCATCACGCTTCCTCCCAGCACGCTGCAGATAGTGGCTGTTTCTGCACCTGTCATTTCTTCCACTTTCTCCTTCACCTTTTATATTGTGTTCTGCATTCCCTCCCGCTTTCACATCACATGTGCATCGAAATTTGTTGTTGCTTCTGCATTCCTTTCCCCCCATTTCACTTTCAGTTTGCTTTTCCGGATCCTGTTTTGCCACAGACTTTTTTCTTGCTCTGCTTTCAAGTCAAGGGTATCTCTGATGCAGACATTATTCCATGGATACTGCATCACCACCACCTCTTTCCCCACCCCTCTTTTTTTTTGTCAACCCAACCGCAAAGATTGCAGTTTCACCACTCTCCACCTTCCGCCTTCCTCCCTACTTCAGCTTTAGTATTGTGAGGGTTTCCCATCTTTTTATTTTCATTTTTTAACAAGCCCTTTCAGTCTGGCCAAATGATAAGTTGATCACTAAACTTTGTTTGGTGGAGAAAGAGACCATACAGTGTTATGTCTGCTGACCGCCACTAGGCGCCAGCGGTATGTGACCAGAGCTTGGCTCCAAAAGAACAATGGGGACTAGGATCCTGAGACTCCTAGTTAGCACCTATAGGAACTGTGGCGAGAAGTTCAAACCCGCCAATGGGACCTGTGGGTGGCAACTCACCATCTGTCTTCACTACGCATTGAACCCAATACACAATAAACAGTTTGGCTGCAGTTAAAGGGGAGGTGGCAAATGGGCTTCTTAGAGTGTAATGTATTCAGCCTGACATGCCCGGACTTGCCTGGGCTGGCCAGGCACAATCCCTCAATAGCTTCAAGTCTAAAGACAATGGGTCCGTAGGATCCTAGCTGGCCCAATGAAAGGGCTAGGTCCCAAGCCGGCAGGCCAATGGGTCTCTCGGTTACTGTAAATAGCCTATCGGGAGTAGGGGGTGTGTTTAGGTGAGCTTGGTGGCGGGTTTTCTGAAGGAATATAAACCGGACTGCGAGCTGGTCAGTTGTCTTTGTTCCTGACTAAATAAAGGTATGCTTAGCTGAATCACTCTCCGCCTGCATACTTTTCACTGGCGACGAGGATGGGATTCACGACCCCATGAACAGAGACCCGGACGCCAACACGAGCACCGCATCGAGCCCCAATGCCGAGACCTCCGGGAACCGCTCCGCTTCGCATCCCGGCTCTCCGGCTACTGCTCATCGCCCCCGCTCCCGGCTCCGCTGTGCACCCTGCTGACCCCAAGAGCAGCAGCGCCCTTCTCGACGCTCCAGCCACTGCCGCCATTCCTGAGCCTACCCAACCACGTGGTCACAGCACAATGGCAACCCCCCAGAGCAACATCTCCGCTTTCGATCTCTCCCGCCCCACCAAATGGGAGACCTGGCTCGAGATCATGGAAAGCTATTTCAAATGCCAGAAAATCACGGACAACGGTATGAAAAAGGACCACTTCCTACAGTTGTGCGGCATGAACACCGTCCTACTCCTCAAGGACCTCATCGCTCCCAAAAAGACAGCCGAGGAACCCTACACGGTGCTGACAAAGGCGTTGACGGATCACCTCTCCCCTAAACCCACTAAATTCGCGGAGCGAATGGACTTCTGCGCGAGGGTACAAGGGCCTGACGAGTCCGCCTATGACTTCCTGGCGGGGCTCCGGCGGGTGGCCACTAACTGCGCTTTCCCAAGCCTTGCGGACACCCTGCTTACCCAATTCCTGGTGGGCCTGCGAGAGCCCAAACTTCGGCGGAAACTGGTCAGCCAGGATGACCTCGCCCTGGACAAAGCAGTCCGGGAGGCCTCCGCCTACGAGAAGGCCCATCGAGACTGCCGCGCCAAGGCGGTCCACCGCACTCAAGTGAGCAGTGGATCCGACGGCTCCGATGAGGAGGAAGTCCTCCAGCTCCGCCAGCGGACTTTGCAGCGACCCAAACACCCGTCCTCCAGGGCCAACAAGGCCTCGACTCCAAGCCTGTGCGCCAGCTGCGGAAAGGACCACGAGCGCAAGTTGTGCCGTTTCTGGAACACGCTCTGCCGCTCCTGCAACAAGGCCGGGCACATTGCGAAGGTCTGCCGATCCAAAGGACAACGCCGGAGATCGGCAATGCACCAGACCACCGCGGAACAGCCCTTTGAGCTCCATACGGTGTCGTCCCACTTCCTGCAACACCAGGTCTGTAACTTGCCCCCCGACGGCCCTAATAAAATGCATGTGATGGTCCTCATAGAGGGAGCCCCCTGCACCATGGAGATCGACACCAGGTCGACCTACTCCATCATATCCGCGGATACGCTCCGCTCGCTGTGTCCAAAGGGGGGGCCACCGCTACAAAAGTCACGGGGTTTCCAGCTACGAGACTTTAACAAGAACCCCGTGGCGGTGCTGGGCTGGGGCAAGTTCAGGGTCCAGTTTCAAAGCTTCAAGGGCCAACTGGACCTACTGGTGGTGGACCGGCCTCTCTCCAGCTTGCTGGGACTAGCGTGGTTCGAAGCCCCAGGTCGGGACACACGATTTTGGGGCGGTGTGCGCAGAATTCCCCCGCGTCTTCGATGGAACCCTGAGGCGGTTCACGGGCCCTGCCATCTCCCTGGACCTCGACCCCGCGGTACGCCCCATCCGCATCAGAGCCCGGCTGCCCCCGATTGCCATGAAGCCGAAGGTGGAGGCCGAACTCGACCACCTGGTAGCACAAGGAGTGTTTGAACCAGTCGCATCGGCCCGGTGGGAGACCCCCATAGTCACACCAGTCAAACCGAACGGGGAAGTCCGCATCTGCGCGGACTACAAATCCACGATCAATCAAGCCTTGCAGGCCCACGCATACCCGGTGCCTGTGGTAAGCCATGTGCTAGCAGCCCTAGCAGGGGCCCGGGTGTTCGGCAAATTAGACTTGGCCCAGGCGTACCAGCAACTGCCGGTGGACACCGCCACGTCCGAGGCACAGACCATTTCGACCCACAAGGGGGCATTCAAAGTACACTGCCTCCAGTTCGGGGTCTCAATCGCCCCGGGGATCTTTCAATCGTTTATGGATTCCCTCCTTAAAGGCATCCCCGGGGTTCAGCCGTTTCTAGATGACGTGCTGATCGCCGCGCCGGACCCCTTGTCCTTCGCAGACCGTCTGAGGGCCGTATTGCAACGCTTCGACGTGGCGGGCCTGAAGGTCAAACGAGAGAAGTGTCTACTAGGGTTGCCGCGAGTGGAATTCCTGGGGTTTGCCATGGACGCATCCGGCCTGCACCCCTCCCCGGACAAGGTAGAAGCCATCACTCATGCTCCAGCTCCGAGGTCCAAAACGGAGCTACAAGCGTTCCTGGGCCTGGTAAACTTCTACCACTCCTTCTTACCCCTAAAGGCAGCCGTGGCGGAACCTCTGCACCGCCTCCTTGACAAGTTGGCACCATGGGTCTGGGGCCCGCCGCAGGCCGCGGCGTTCCAAGCAATAAAGGACCTATTAGTATCCAATGCGGTCCTCTCTCACTTTGACAAGGACCTTCCCATGGTGCTGGAGTACGACGCTTCTCCCTATGGGGTCGGGGCGGTCCTGGGGCACAGGCTGGAAGACGGTTGCGAGGTCCAGGTCACCTACTACTCGCGGACTTTGTCTTATGCCGAGCGCAACTACGCGCAAATCGACAAAGAGGCCTTGGCAACTCAGCATCTGTCTTCACTACGCATTGAACCCAATACACAATAAACAGTTTGGCTGCAGTTAAAGGGGAGGTGGCAAATGGGCTTCTTAGAGTGTAATGTATTCAACCTGACATGCCCGGACTTGCCCAGGCTGGCCAGGCACAATCCCTCAATAGCTTCAAGTCTAAAGACAATGGGTCCGTAGGATCCTAGCCGGCCCAATGAAAGGGCTAGGTCCCAAGCCGGGAGGCCAATGGGTCTCTCGGTTACTGTAAATAGCCTATCGGGAGTAGGGAGTGTGTTTAGGTGAGTTTGGTGGTGGGTTTTTTGAATGAATATAAACCGGCCTGCGAGCTGGTCAGTTGTCTTTGTTCCTGACTAAATAAAGGTATGCTTAGCTGAATCACTCTCCGCCTGCATACTTTTCATAGAGCCATTTGAGAGTGTGGTAAAATTTGATGCCCCCCCCCCGCTTTCATTCTCTTGTGGTTCTTAGAGCCATTTGAGAACCTGGTAAAAAGTTATGTTTTTCTCCCCCACCCCGTTCATTCCCTTATGCTCCCCCTCCCCAACTTTCAGTGAACTTCCTTTGCCCCACGTGTAGCAGTGTGATCTCTAGTGATTTCAGCTTCCCATATTTTGATCACTGAACTTTGTTCGGTGGAGAAAGAAAGCATTAGCAGGGGACACTTTAATAGTTTGGCTGCAGTTAAAGGGGAGGTGGCAGGTGGGCTTCTTAGAGACATTTGAGAGCTTGGAAAAAAGTGATGTTTTTCTCCCTGCCCTGTACATTCTCTTGCACTCCCCCTCCCCAACTTTCAGCAACTGCCTTTGCCCTACATGTAGCTATGCAATGTCTAGGGATTTCACCATCTCATATTTTTCTGTGAACTTGTGAAAAGTACTTTCCCCTAGGGAGATGCCAGAAGAGTGATTGCTGTCTGTGGAGCACAGGAGAGGGCTCTTTACCAGCTGGATCCCTGGTCTGGAGCCAGAGTGCCGGCGGTGGCTGCCCCTTGCTCCAGACATTGTGGAACTGCTTGACCCCCCCCCCCGCCTTCCCCAAGCCCTCTCTCCATGCTAACTCTTGAAGAAAATGAAAGGGGGGGGGTCTGCCTGACCGTAGAGACATTTGAGATTGATAAAAAGTGATGGCTTTCCCCCTCCCATTCATTCTCTTGTGCTCCCCCTCCCCAGCTTGTCCCCAACATCCACTCAGACAGAATGCCACAAGCAACAACTAAGGGGAGGGAGGATACAAAAGCAGAAGCTTAATTAAAAAAAACCCCACCTCTGCACAACCCAGCCAGCCAGTTCCCTGAAGGCTGTGCTGCCCTCTCCCACGTCTCGCTACTGCATAAATTAAAAAAAATAAAATAAAACTTTTTGGATGCCACCCCCCCCTCACGTCATAAGTGATGTTCTAACCCGATTTGGGAAAAGTGCATTTTTTAAAATTGTAGCTGCAGAATAAATACACCGGATGGTGTAAGACTGGTGTGGACAGGTGGAACAGAAATCCGAAGTCAGGTTTAAAGGGTTGACTGCTTGGCTACTCTGCAGTGAGTTGTGAGTGCAGAAAGGGCCACAGATTACAACGTTTCCACATGTTAGCCCCAAGCCTAAAAAGGGAGTTGCATTTATGCACAATTCCCACTGCCTGAAGTCATTAATTTTAATGGGACTTCAACAACACTTGCAGTGCAATCCTGAACAGATTTATACCCTTCTAAACCTACTGACTTTCTTCAATTGACTTACAACAGAGCCAGTTTGGTGTAGTGGTTAAGTGCGGGGACTCTAATCTGGGAGAACTGGGTTTGATTCCCCACTCCTCCACTTGCACCTGGCTGGATGGCCTTGGGCAAGCCGTAGCTCTGATAAGAGCTGTTCTTGAAAAAGAGCAGTTTCTGTCAAGAGTTCTCTCAGTCCCACCTACCTCACAGGGTGTCTGTTGTGGGGAGGGGAAGGGAAAGGAGTTTGTAAGCCGCTCTGAGACACCTTTGGGTAGTGAAGGGCGGGGTATAAATCCAATCTCTTCTCTTCTTCTTCTCTTCTTCTACAAGGGTTAGGGTTGCCAGCTCGGGGGTTGGGAAACACCTGAAGCTTTGGGGGGGGGTGGAGACTGAAGACAGGGTTTGGGGAGGGGAGGGACTTCAATGGAGTACAATGCCATAGAGTCCACCTTCCAAAGTGGCCATTTTCTCCACATGAACATACCTCTGTTGCCTGGAGATCAGTTGTAATCCCAGGAGAACTCCAGCCACCACCTAAGAAATGTGTAACTCTGCTCAGGATTGCACTGTAACTTTCCCAGGATTGAGACTATTAACATTTTTTACATTGAAATTATTGAATAATCTATGATGAGTTTTTGTTCTTACAGTATGGAGAAAACATTCTGTTCCTACAGGGAGCAAAAATCCAGCAGTGGGCTAAAGTCGGATGCCCTTTTCAAACTGCCTTTGTACTCCATTTTAGTAACTGGTTGCTAATGGATTTTTTCTGTCCTTTCAGACAGACTCATTTTAGTAACCAGTTGCTAGAGGAATTTATTTACCTGTTCATACAAGCCTGCTAGCATTGGGTTAGCAAAGTGTGGTTGAGACACTTTTGAGGGAAACTGCTTTCTTCCATTTTCCACCCCTTTGTTGGGCTTCTGAATCACTGTGGTGTGCTGTTTAAAATGTCCACAGTACTTCCTACAATGCCACTCCCCCCCCCATCCTTTTTTGCTGCACGATCTTCCACAGACTTTTTTCGGAATGTTCTAAGCTGAGCACTATAGTGCTAAACCAATACAGCTCTTCAGTGTTATAGTGGCACTACTGAGATGCCTTGACTTCATTGACTCAATGGAGTCAAGGTATCTCAATGGTGCCGCTATAGCACTGAAGTGATATATTGGTTTAGCACTATAGCGCTCAACTTAGAATGTTCAAAAAAAGTCTGAGAAGGATCGCACAGCGAAAAAGGGCAGGGGCGAAATAGCGGCACTGTTTGAAATTACCATAGTGCTTCAGAAATGGTTCATTAATGGAAGGAAATTCACTGCATGAAACCCCTGTCCCCGTATCGCTTTACTCAAAATCAGGCCAATAACAAATAACTAGAATGGTAATGTGAAAAGGGCCAGACAGAACCTAAATCAAAACACTTATTCATACATAGGTAACAGGGCTGTATATATTATAATGTCTTTGATCAATGTTATCGTCATTTCATCCACAGTAGTAAACAGAACATGTGGCATCTGTTTAATATTTTCATTTTACCTGTAGCCTTCCAGGCATCTTCCACTACCACATGCTAAGGCTGAAGAGAAAATAACATATTCTGTTATCCACTGGCAATAGTTATTATGAAATTGTTTACATAATAGTTTACTTTGAGGTAGCACTTCACTAACTTCTGTCTCTGATGTGTTTATATGATCGAGAAGTTAATCAGTGGGAGAAGCAAGCTGAAAACATGATTTTTAAAAGGCCCAAATAGCTAGGGGCTCTTGATATACTTGCATTGTATTTTGCTGGGAGAGTAGCATGCTTATTATCTAAAGTACTGGCTGAGTGGAACTCAGAAGAATTCAGCACAGGAATAACAAACATATAATATTAAAACTGTTCACAGGCATTCATGTTTGTATTTTGGTCTCTACTATGAGCAACTTCAGCTAAACAAACATGACAGTGCTCATAGCAGTTTGTATCCACATTCAGCCAGAAGAAATTATTGTACAGAAATGTCTTTTCACGCCATTCCTTATATTCCAAAAAATAAGATGGAAAATCAATATACTATTGAACGGCAAGAAACAAAATGTGTTAATTATAGAGTACAAACAATGAAAATAAGAACAGGATGTTCACAGTAAAATGGAATATTTTGAGAATTTCATCAAATCATCATGGATTATCACATTTCAAAGCATGGA
>NW_015170284.1:401767-515669 GCF_001447785.1 Gekko japonicus | reverse complement strand
TGGGCATAACAGCACCAACCCTGAGATGCTGTTCCTTAGGAGGCCTTTTTATGCCATTCCCCGCTGCAGCCATATGTAGCGTAAAAAACCTGGCAATCTACCTGACCCAATTGGCAGCAATGAAGCATAAATTGATATTGTATGAATTGTTCCTTAAGTGCAATTATCGCTCCTTCTCCTAGCAGTCTCTCTGCTTCCCTTTTTCTTTATCTCATCCTGCCTTCATTTCTAGGGAAGGTGGGGGGAACAGAAAAGGGAAGATGACAGACGCAATATTTTGCAAAATGAGATAATTATATAGCAGCCGCATGGGAAGATTAGATTAGTAAGAGATTTCAACACAAGGACATTTAATAAGAATATGACACAGGTACATGAAAACCCAGACAACAAAAAGGTCATCATCATCACCATCTTCTTGAGATTATGAAACAAAATGCTTACGACCTACACAGCCTTCAATACTCGCTGCAGTAATTCCATTGTTATTGCAAACTTGAAAAATAGGATTATTTTTGTACAGATATAGAGTCCTTTTCCATACACCTGCCACTGCACAACTATGGTAGTTCGGATGCAGTACTGCATTCAGAATTCATTTCCCATTCCACAGCCAATGTTGCCACAGAACATGATGAAGGATCAGTCAAGGACCTCACCCACAAATGGGGATTTTGAATCCTGTGATACACATGCAAAAAAAAAAAAATGCCGTATATTCTATGAACTTTTGTTGAAGTTACCTTCTCCACTTTGTAATAACTATAGCAATATTAACAACACAGGTCAAATGGTTGCATTTTCTTTTTTCTTATTGAAGCAAAGGGGATGTTTGCTTTTCTATGTATACCTGATGCATTGGTTAATTTATTTTTTTTCTAACTATAGCTGGTTAGAAGATCGAAGATATAAGTGTCTTTGAAAAGAAATCATATGTGGTGTGAAACAATAGATGAGGGGAGGGAGATCCTTTTCCTTGAATGGTAGTCCTGCCATGCTGATGTTCCCTAAAAATACTGCTCTCCAGAAACAGTGCTTCCCAAAACCTTACTGTGAAATATATTTGCATAGTACAAATGCATTTCACACTGAAGCTTTCGGGGCCAACTGTTTTTTTGTGTGTGTTTTTGTGGTGTTCTCCTCAAAACCATAGCCAGATTCAGACCCATTGCACCCAATGACTGGCTCCTTTACATTATGAGTTTATTTTAAAACATGGATACTGACTCAGTGGCTTGGGAAACACGTGTGCTTCTTTGATATGCTACTGGTGGCTGCTATGAGCACCATTACCCAATATGGCATTAACCTACATTTCAGGAAAATGGGTGGGGCTCTTGCCCATTGGGGACTTTGGCTGGCACTCGGTTCTCACCTTGAAATAGCTGCTGACAGAGGAACAGAAAAGCTGCATGCCTCCCCCCCAGAGAGGAAGACCTCATGATGGAAGTAAATGTGGATGTTTAGGTTGATAGTAATTTGGCCCAGGCTAGCCTGATCTCATCCAATCTCAGAAGCTAAACAGGGGCCCCGGTCACACGGAGCATTAGGCACGCTACAGAGATGGAAGACAGGTGGATTTTCCGGGTGCGATCTCACCACCACATCTGGGAAGCACAGAGCTCCCGTGGCGCACCTGAGGCTTCCCGCCGAAGATGTGGGGTAAAAAACTAGTACCTCGGAGGTACTAGTTTCCGGAAATCGCGGGGCAAGGGCGGGCATCTGATCGTGTTTCCGGTGGTAGTTCCGGCACCCGCCCATGTCCCCTCGCAAAAAGGGGTTTTCCCCCCCAAGTCTCCACGGATGCGCACACGCACCCAACGGAGCATGCACACATTTCAGTTTTTTTAAAAAACCACAACCCCATTTGCCGCATCTGTGCTCGGCACCTCCCCCCTAACCACGGGAGCTCGACGGGACCTCAACCCAACGCCTGATCGTGCAGTCGCGCGTTAGTTTGCTCCGAGGCAAACGGCCACGCCTCCCCCCCCGCATTTTCCTGCCCATGTGGCCGAGGCCAGGGTCAAGCACTGGTTAGTATTTGGATGGGAAGCCTCCAAGGAATACCAGGGATGTGATGCAGACGCAAGCAGTGGCAAACCACCTCTGAACATCTCTTGCCTTGAAAACCCTATGGTGTCACCATAAGTTGGCTGTAACTTGATGGCACTTTACACACACAATTGTGAATGTGGCTCTCAATGGCCACAGATTGAGTACCTCTGTTTTAAACTGCTGATAAAAGCAAGGATTTTGTTTTGTTTTGTTTGCAATGGTACTTTAATTGGCAACAATTCAAGACAAGGAACTGGTTTTGCAGCTATTAAAATGCTCTGCTGGGCAAAAGCACAAAATTCAACCAGGCAGAGTGCTCAGCATTTGCAAACTTCAAGAAGTTATTAATAGGCATGTTCTTAGGTTTAAATTTGCTGGATAAATACAGGCTACAATTTGCCTCCTACAGTAATTACCTTCCCCACCTATCCCCTACAGTTCTGCAGCATCCCATCAGCAGCAAAACCCAAGAAATGGCTAGATAATATTCTTTTTTATGAACAACTTAGCCTCTCAGAAATATTTGCAAGTCAGTATTCTGACAGCAGGATGTGATAGTGGAAAAATATGATGTGAATCACAAGAAATACTTAGCAGTCTGTCTTAACTTTCCTCCAATTCTACTTCAGCCTGCACTGCCTTCACAGAAAATGTGGCATTGCCAATATTAACAAGAAACAGAAACTGAGCATGTGCTGTGCCTTCTCTTTGTGAGGACAGAGTTTTCTTATCTGTCAAGAGACTTAGAAATGACTTATGTAACCTCAGCTTGTAGGTTCTGTGGGGCAGAACTTGGAATGAATCCTGCAATAATTCAAAGAAAATTTTTACTTTTCATTTAACATCGTATCATGTAATGAAAACACAGACCTTAGTGACCCAACAGAACAATGATCTTTTAGAGCCCAAAGAATTAACACAGCTTGCCACCCCCAAAAGTCTATCTCTTTCCTGTTGCTGGTGGCCCAGGAAGTCTCCAGCTGAACATTCTGTGCATCGGGTTCAAAGCTGAGGATCCCAAATGAACTCCCCACTAGATAACACAGCCCTGAAACAATAATTCTAAGATTTGCCATCTAGAATAAAAGTCCCCCTGACTTAACAGTCTCCATACACAAATCATAGTTACTTTAAACAAGGTGTCAAGAAACTATGATTAAGGTTCAACCTCCCCAGCAGGGCCATCTTGCTTCCCTCTTCCACACATTCTGTGCCCTGCATCTAAAGGCTCCACCCCTTCCTGGCTCATTCCATTCCTAGCTAGGGGTTACACTCACACTTCACCTTCTCTTTAGAATGGCAGTGCCATGAGCACAACTCTGGTTAAGAACTAGTTCAGGGACAAAATGGCAGGCAATCACTTAACTGAGTGAGATCTGCACTGGATTATGTTCATAGTGTTCAATAACCCACCTGTACAAGCCTCTGAGTGGGGCCGCGGTGGCTCAGTGGTTAAGATGCTGAACTGCAGACTGGAAGGCCGGTAGTTCAGCCGTTTGAGACCCTAGTGCCATGTGACGGAGTGAGCTCCCGTCTCTGGTCCCAGCTCCTGCCAACCTAGCAGTTCGAAAGCAAGAAATTGCAAGTAGATAAATAGGTCCTGCTTTGGTGGGAAGGTAAGAGCATTCCATGCACCTTGGTGTCTAGTCATGCTGGCCGCATGACCACAGAGATGTCTTTGGACAGCGTTGGATCTTCGGCTTGGAAACGGAGATGAGCACCACACCCTAGAGTTGAATTCAACTGGCTTTCAAGCAAGGGAAACCTTTACCTTTATAAGCCTCTGAGTGTCCATGATTTAGGGGGAAGATAGCACGCATTGTCATGTGGTGCACCTTCATAAGCAGTTGCCACTCCCATGGAATGATTTCTGGTGTATGTGTTCACTGTTAGCTCACATATATCCACCATCAGCAAAATAGCTCTGTTTGATTTCTACAGAGTGGCAGTGGCTCTGAATTACTCAATTCTGGCTAAGAAAATAACATTCTGGGTGGGCCCATAGAGTTCTGGCACACTGGCAACCATAATTAATATCACAAGTGAACATGAACATGCACAGAGGAGATACTCCATGCAAGCATTTTATTCTCTTTCTTTCTTTCACATATACAAACATATAGTGACACACATTCAAGCATACACACAAACTCTAATACTAGATACAGTTGCCACAGACACTAGGTAAAAACTTTGTGTTGTTATTTTCAGTATTTAATTGCTGGTATAATGCTTTGTTTTTAAAAAGCAATTAAAATTATTAGTACCAAAATGCAAATAAAATTGGCAATATGAATGTGCTTCCAATTGAGTAACCAAGTCCCCATCTTCAAGAAAATATTACAGCTCTATCCTGTGGAAAGTGTTTGAAGTGGATCATATTTTGTAGCTTGTTCCCCTTTATCTGATGTCCCTGCTCCCCAGTTGGAGGGGTGTAAGAAACATCTGGCCTTTTGATTCTTGTTGCTACCAACTGCAGGCTGAAATGAATGTCCTCAAGGGGGCAGCACATGTTTCATATGCTCTCGTGAAGTACACTCTCAGAGGAGTGAATTTGTTCAGACACATTTGGCATAAAACCCTGCTCTCTGGTCCGCAGTGCAGATTTCATATGCACACAGCAGGTTTCTCAGATGCAGTTCTTTCCCTGCTTCCCTCCAAGGATTTCAGAGTGCTTTACATACATTAATAAATGAAACTTCTACACATTGCAAAGTACAGGGAATATCAAGCCTATTTTAGCAGAGAGCAGAGTGTGTATAATTTGTTACTCGGGTCACAACACTGTATTTGAAGCTGAGTCAGAAATAAAACTCTGGCATCCCATGGCGTGCCTGCTCCTCTCAGCACAAGACCACACTTACTTCAATTTTGCAGAAGGCACTTTTGTTCTGCAACGTGGTTCTCAACTGTAATCAGTGCCATAAACGGCATTGCAGCTGCTCAGACAGCTTCCCGGGTCCCCAAAGTTGGGAGTGCTTCCACTCCCCTTGCAAGGAAGGATCGTGAGAATTGTTTCGCTGGATATAGTCCGTATGGTATAGTGGTTAGAACATGGCACTGGGATCTAGAAGACCCAGGTTCAAATCCCCACTCTGCTATGAGGATCGCCAGAGTTCAGTGGTAGAGCATCAGCTCTGCATGCAGAAGTTCCCAGGTTCAATCCTCAGCATCTCCAGTGAAAAGGATCAGGTAGGAGGTGATTTGAAAGAGTGCCTGAGACAACGGAGAGTTGCTGCCAGTCAGAGTAGACAATACTGACACAATACTGACAGAGTAGACAATACTGACACTGATAGACAGTCTCCCTCAGTATAAGGCAGTTTCATGTATGTGTGTGTATATATGTATATGTATATGTGTGTATATATATATATATGTGTGTGTGTATAGTATGTATGTATGTGTATATATATATATATATATATATGTATGTATGTATGTGTATATATATATATGCATATGCCATGAAGCTTTGGATATCTTAGGGCTAGTCTCTCTCTCTCCCTTAGGGTTGCCAACTCCAGGTTCGGAAATATCCCCACTGGGAGAGTGGGGTTTCGAGAGGGAAGGGACCTTGGCAGGGTATAATGCCATGCAAGCCATTTCCAAAGCAGACATTTTCTTCAGGCAGTAAATAAATAAATGATATATATAGTCTGAAAATCAGTTGTAATTCCAGGAGATCTCCAGCCGCCACCTGGAGACTGGCAACACTACTCTCCCTGCCTAACCTACCTTACAGGACTGTTCTGAACATAAAGTGGCAGAGCATAGAACACCACCCTGAGTTCCATGGAGAAATGGTGGGATAAAAACATACCGAATAGATAATATTCCAAGCAAACGATAATGCCCATAGGAAGCAATAAAGCAAGTCATGATGGTGACCCTCCCCACCATTCTGTTGCTTGCCTATGGGAACCAGTAATCAAAAATATATTTTTACAATTTTCATCAATTCAGATGATTATGGAGAATAGCTGTTGATAGACTTATCCTCTACTAAACTGGCTAATCTTTATTTTATTTTATTTTTAAATCCAACCATCTGTGCCAACTGCCACCACCACATCTTGTGGTAATGAAGTCTGCAAGTTAACTGTGTATAGTTTGAAGAATCGCTATTATCAGCAGAGCAGCATCTGCCTATCACTACCAGGATAAATGTACTTCTACGGAAATCAGAAGTCCCAAACCTATTCCATATTTTCTGGACATGTGTGGGATCAGACAATACTACTGACTCCAATGGAGCTTTCTCACAAGTAATTATGCATAGTATTGCAGTCCATGCACCCATTTTTTAGACCAGGAGGAAAACTGAACAATAAACTGTAATTATGTTATCTCAAGGGAAACCTCTGAAATATTGTACTTTACTGAGATGTTAGTTGAGAGTTTACTGCTTGATGGTGAACATGAAAATGAGCTCAAAGAGGCTTACAAATGAAATAAAATCAAGTTTAAAAAAATACATATTGGCTTGTAATAGCCATATGTTGTCTTTACACGGTTTCAGAATAAAGACATCTGCAATGCAATCCTATGATCTGATCCCCTAAGACGGTGGTTGGCAAAGTGCGGCTCCCGAGCCACGTGCGGCGCTTTGGACCCCTCAGTGCGGCTCTTCTGTAGGCACTGAGGGCCTCCGGGCCTCTCCCCCCCCCCCGCACTCCTGGGGGTGGAGGAGGCGGTGGCGGCGGCCTGCCTTTGGAGGTGCCTTCAGGCTGCCTTCGGAGGTGGCGGCGGCGGCAAAGAGGCCACGGCGGGCTGGTGGAGGCAGCGGCAGTGGCAAAGAGGCCACGGGCGCACCCCCAGTCCCGAGGGAGCCTCGCTGCCTTTCAGGCTGCCTTCGGAGGTGGCGGCGGCGGCAAAGAGGCCACGGGAGAATGCGTGCACAGGGAGCTGCTGCTGTTTCCTTCTCCTCCCCCCCCAGGCCTCCGACCAGTTGCGCCATGGCCGAGTGCACCGTGCAGCCGAAGAGGGAGCCACGCTGACTGGGTCGACTTCCCACCTCCTTGGCACTCCTGCTGCTGTTTCCTCCTCCTCCGGGCGTCCCCGGCCTGCTCGGATGCAGCGGCGCACCCCCAGTCCCGAGGGAGCCTCGCTGCATTTCAGGCTGCCTTCGGCGGCGGCGGCAAAGAGGCCACGGGAGGCTGCGCGCACAGGGAGCTGCTGCTGTTTCCTCCTCTTCCCCCCCAGGCCCCCGGCCAGTTGCGCCATGGACGAGCGCACCGTCCAGCCGAAGAGGGAGGCGCGCTGACGGGGTCGGCTTCCCACCTCCTTGGCTTGGGCTGCAGTTCCGTCGCATCAGGGACTCTCCCAGCAGCCCCCCACCCCCTAGCTAGCATCCGCACCGGCGCACCCCCAGTCCCGAGGGAGCCTCGCTGCCTTTCAGGGGAGCTGCTGCTGTTTCCTCCCCCCCCCCAGCCCCCCTTAGATGCTCCTGAAAGAGCAGTTTGTCAGAGTTCTGTCAGCCCTACCCACCTCACAGGGTGTCTGTTGTGGGGAGGGGAAGGGAAAGGAGTTTGTAAGCCGCTCTGAGACTCCTCTGGGTAGTGAAGGATGGGGTATAAATCCAATCTCTTATTCCTCTTCTCTTAGAAAGCCCCAGCGGTGTGTCTGGCACAAAACCTTCCCACGCATACGCACCTTCTTTGCTTTGATGCCTCCATCTGAGTTGTTCTCCACTCCTTCAGGTTTTGCTCGGAGATTTAATTAGCAAGGGACTTTCAGACTTTTTATTCACAGGGCTGCAGGGCAGGGAATGGAAAGGTTTTGCTTGTGAGACTAGCAGCGCACGGTTATGATTGTTTACTCAGAAATAAGGTCCATGGTGTTCAATTGGGCTTACTCTCCTGTAAGTGTACAACTTGTACTTCAAATACTTCTAGGCATTGTTGAGCAAGTCTGGAGGTGAATTGTGAAATCAAAGAACACAGGAAAGCTGTCTTCCCCCTCCCCTCCAAGTTGCCCATTGGACCAGCTTAAAACTTATGGTTTCTAGTAGTGGTGATCTCAAAGGGTAGAACAAGGTCTCTCCATGCACCTGCTGCCAGTGACGCTTGGAATTAAAGCAGAAACCTCTTGTATGCCAAGCCACTGAATGAAGGAATTGGGGAAAGAAGGTCCATCTGTGTTTTCTCAAGGGGTCTGTTTTTATTGAGGTATGCCTACTTTTAGCCTGACCTGTCTCACTCTGAAAGCTGAGGTGGAGTAGCTAAGATATGGAACTTGGACAAGGCAGAGCAGAAGTGGATTCAGATCCCTGTTTAGTGTTCTCTTTTGCAGCTGACAGACAGGTGACAGACAGGCGAGAGTCGAGGCAGGGATATGGAGGCAAGCAGGCAGAAGCGAGGGCTGCAATAGCAAGCCTTATGAGAGCTGTTGAACCAACAAAGTTGCCAAGCTTCTTCTATAGGACCCTGGGATCCCTGCCCTCTCTGTTGACCTGGTTAAAGTTCCAGCTTCTATCAAGAGCTGCAACACCTCATCTCCTTCCTGGGAAAGACTGGAAAGCAGAATGTGTTCATTCATGGGTTACCTGTCTCTGCCCTGGTCCTCCTCCATCTCTGATCCTGAGGTCCAGGGCTCCTGGTCATCGGAAAGTGGTGATAGAATGGGAGGGGTGGGGGAGATGAGCAAAACTCATGAGGGCCATCTATGAAAAAAGGATCTGTGAGGAAGGGTGGCAGAGCTGCTTGGAGGAGTGTGGATGGGAGAGTTGGAAGGGGTCGACTCAGCGAACGTACCTCAATCAGATTGAGGACATTTTTTTAGCAAAGGCCAGTTTAGGAGTACCCTAATTAAGTTAATAACAATGTACCTACCTATATAGTTTAAGTTTTAAAAAGTTGGCTCTCAAAATAAATTTCAATCGTTGTACTGTTGATATTTGGCTCTCTTGACTAATGAGTTTGCCCACCACTGCCCTAAGATATTCCAGTTGTCTGGGATTTATCCCCGTGCAAGTAGTCTTTCATAGTGCCCTCAAGCCCCAGGGCTTGTGCTAACTGTTCTAAACCTGGATCTGGCCAACTAGATGTCAGTTACTCACAGGAAAGTGTTGTTAGGATTGCACTGCTTTTCAGGGGGAAAATCAACCAGCATGCCTGGTTCCTCAGGGATAAGAAACGTTGGCATAAAGATCTGCAAGAGAGAATTCCTTCCACGCTGGATTTCTTAGTGCCCTAGCTGACCTTTTTTTGTATTGTAGCATAAAACATGGAAAATTAGTTTGAGACTCAATGGGCTTCAATTTACAAGTCTTAATTACCCTTGCCTACCCACCATCAGTAGCACATTGCCACTTCCAGCTCGGTGGCAACCCTATCTGGCAATGTAATTGCCTGCAGATAACATAGTGGTTACCTGACTAGAATGCTCTTTTACATTGTCTTTTTTTTGGGGGGGGGATTTAACACAATGTATGGAGGGTCCCCCATGTCTGTATAACAATGCTATCCATCTATATTTGGCCCTGGTGTCTGGACTTACTTAAGGATCCACAGCAGGGACCATGTTCACAATCACATACAATGATAAACGGTATTATATAAATTATAACCATAATAGTTATATAATACTATAAAGTACTATATGATGATGATTTATACAGCACCTTTAAAATACCCAGGGTGCTTTAACAGCAGCATATAAACAAACAAAACAAAAGTCCAGACAGAATAAAACAATGTGAAGTCCAAAAAGGTCCAAGATTTTTTTGTTGCAACTTTTATTAGAGCATATTCCCAAAGTTCACAGATGTATGGTACTAGATCTCTTTAGTGCTGCAAGAATGTTAGCTGCACAGAGTTGGAACAATGCAAAATATTTGAATGTAAGATTTTGGATAAACAAGTTGTGGGATGTAGCAAAATTATCAAAATTGACTGAAATAGTCTAAGGGATGAACAAGCTAATTGGACTTAGTTTTCTGAATAGTGGAGTCCTTTTAATGATTTTTGAAAGGGAAAGTTACCTTTGTCTATTGATGTATACAATTGTGCATCATTTTTATAACAGATTGATTAGTTTAAAATTGCATTGATTAGTTTATAATTGTTTAGGTACCTGGAAGACAATATACCGGGGACTTCATAAACATTCAATAAGCACTTGTTTAGTATTTGTCTGTAATATCGTTGCTGTTGTTTCATTATTAGCTGTTTTGAATATTCATTGAACAAAAATAATTTAAAAACAGTTAGCGAAGAAGATGACCATCAGAAAGGTTAACTCCTTCCCTCCTGCAGCACTCCTTCTACTGCTTCTTGCCCACACTTTGGTGTAGTGGTTAAGTGCGTGGACTCTAATCTGGGAGAACCAGGTTTGATTCCCAACTCCTCCACTTGCAGCTGCTGGATGACCTTGGGCAAGCTATAGTTCTGATAAGAGCTGTTCTTGAAAAAGAGCAGTTTCTGTCAGAGCTCTCAGCCCCACCTACCTCAAATTGTTGTGTCTTTACCATTGACTTGTAATGTAAAGCTTGAAACCTCAGCTGGATTGTAATCTGGAACAACACCATTGGCTAAAGCAATGTCTGTAACCAATGAAATGTAAGAGTCTGTGCTGGAGGGAAGACCAACGATTGGATGTTATCTTAACAATGTGATTGGATGTTAACTATGTGAGGGCGTGGCTACACCAGCCCAGGAGAGTTTAAAAGGAGCTATGCTCCACTGTTGTTTGTTGTATGTCATGCTGTGTGATCTTTGGAAGTTCTCATTCTCAATAAAGCTGAATCACTTGTTACTTACTTCGTTGTTGAGTTACATACTTAACAATTGGTGATGAAGGTGGGATGGCCGTCAACCCGGCGTTCGAAGCATTCGAACCAGGAATGGAAGACTGGGACTCATACCTGTCCAGGTTCGAGTTCCACCTGCAAGCCAACCAGATCGTGGACGAGGCATGGAAGAAGGCAACGCTGCTCAGCTCATGCGGCAAAATCATCTTCGACGTCGCCCACTCCCTGTTGCACCAACCGACATTCAGAAAGAGACCTAGAAGGTCATCACAGAAAAGCTGAAGGCTCACCTCTCGCCACAGCTGTCCCAAATAGCTTGTCGACACGCATTCTACAAGCGGAACCAGGGCCCAGCTGAGACCATCGCTGAGTAAGTGACTGCCCTGTGGAAAGCAGCCCAGCCCTGCAACTTCGCCAACCTTGAAGAAGCTTTACTCGACCATCTCATATGCGGCCTTCGCGATGAGAGGCTTCAACAGTGCCTGTTCGCAAAACTTGCGATCACTTACGAAGTGGCCTACGTGGAGGCTGTCACCGCCGAAGCGGCTGAGAGGTTGACATGAGAGGTCCGTCAGCGCCATGTCCAGGCTGGAAAGGACCAGGCGGTCCATCACCAATCAACCAGCAGCTCCAAGGGGGAGGCCGAGGACGCTCACCGCACCCAAGCTACGTGACAGAAGCGGACCCCACTGAAAACTGCACCACAGTGCACTTGCACTGGCTGTGGCAACAGTCACGAGCGAGACCTCTGTTGGGCGCGAGATTTCATCTGTCGTGCCTGTGGGAAGCGAGGTCATCTGGCCAGGGTCTGCCGGGCCAAGAAGAAATCACCACTGTCATCTCTGGGTGCAAGGCCTAAGATTCGAGGCACTGACAGTATGCGGTCCGCCGACTGCCACCCCACCGACTCCTGCAGCTGCACAGCGACAGTCCTGAGCACCGGAGCGAGCCCCAGCACCATTCGTCTAGACGGGGTTCCATGCAACATGGAGGTTGACTCTGGCTCCACGCTGACAATCATCTAATCGCAGACTTGGCAACGTTTGTTCCCGTGACGAAGTCACTGTCGCTTGACCCCGTTATTCACGGTGCACCTCTCCAATTTTTAGGGGCGGCGCATTCCACTAGCTGGCCAGGCCAGTTTTGAGGTGGAATTCAAGGGGCGCAAGGTACAGTTGTCCCTCTTGGTTGCTGAGGGTGACCGGGCCAGTTTGCTGGGTCTGGATTGGTTCAAACCCCTGGGAATTCCTGTAACTGGTGTTAACAAGGTGTGTGAAAATAGAGGGAATTGCATTTATGATGAGTTCCCAGAGGTTTTTGGTGAAGGTCTGGGTCAGTATACAGGTCCACCTGTGAGGTTCGACCAGTATCCATTGGGGTTACCAATCCGCCTAAGGTATATGAAGGCTAAAATAGAGGTGGAATTAGACAAACTTATTGCCCAAGGTATTCTTGAACCTGTGCCATACGGTAAATGGGAAACCCCGATCGTAACTCTTGTTAAATCTGATGGAACTGTATGTATATGTGCTGATTACAAGTGTACGATCAATAAGGCCTTGCAACAACACTCTTACCCGGTAACTGTGGTGTCTGTTGTGGGGAGGGGAAAGGGAAGGAGTTTGTAAGCTGCTCTGAGACTCCTTTGGGTAGTGAAGGGCGGGGTATACATCCAATCTCTTCTACTTCTTCACCTGCTTCCTGTCCCTATTAGAAGAAGTATTACTTTACTCCTGAGCAGGTCTCTACTCCTGAGCAGACCATCATTCATCAAATGGACAAGATTGCCAGACAGCAACCCAGGAATGGAAAAGGTGCAATCTAAGGAAGGGGCATATTGTACATGGTACAAAGAATCAAACACACAGGCAGTAGCTTGCTTCCTAATTTCTTTGCACTGTTCCCTCTACTATCTTCTGACAAAGTGACCTCAGTCATACATTTTATTTATTTATTTATCTGTTTGTTTGATTGATTTATACCCCACCCTCCGCGCCAGGGCAGGCTCAGGGTGGCTTACATAAAATTCAACAAATAAAACAACAATGATAAATATAACTATTATGTACTGGACTTGAGGCAGCTCTTTTCAAAAGTGATTTTGAACACAGCAACAAACATACACAACGACCCAACTATATCCAATTTGAACCCAGGAAAACCACACCCCCTAGTACAATAATATCCAATCAATAATGAGTGCTTGGAACCAATAGGAATGTCAACTACTGTCCTGATTGGTCTGTCTCCCGACACTGACCAATCCTGTTGCAGATTTCAGGATACCAAGAGTCAATGGAGCTTGTGGCTGACGCACAGGCATTCTGCACTTACAAGTAACATGATACACAACAATAACCATAAAAACAAGACTTAACGTGCTTATTATCAGCTTATATGGCAATGGCAAGGTAGTAATAGCAGCAGACATGGTGAAGCAGTGTATTTGTGAAGCACTATTATATATTATGGTGGTGGTGTTGATGATGATGGCAAGAATGATGATGATCACAGTGAAACTAACCTAAAGGAATCAGTTTGGTCCAAATAAGGCTTCAATCCAAGTCAAACACATTATTCATCTGGTTAAACTGAGTATTGAATAGTGAAGAGATAGGGAAATGGCTCTCTCCAAAAGAAGAAGGGTCCTTACCTCTGCTCCACAAACCATCATTCTCTTGGTTGAAAATGCACACAATAGAAATTGTGAAATAACTGGGAATGAAATATACGTTCTGGATCTAAAAAGATCATATGCAGGTAATAGTTATAAAAGACAACCACCACTATAAAGCCCTATTGTTTTGTCCTATCAGAAATGAGCTGTAGTAACAAGTCATGAAAAATGTGCAACTGCAATGGCCTTAGGCAGAAGACAAACCTATCTTTGTCCTATATACTATCAAGAATGACAGAAAACCAAGTTGCTGTTAAAGTTCAATTGTGTTAACCATATTCAGCTCTTAGACGTTTTTCTTCATCTGGCCTTCATGAAGTGCCGTTGCTAACAGGAATCAAAGCTTTCATACCCAATTACAGATTGGGAAATATGTGAAGTGATCTGCCTGATATTAGATAGCAGACAAATGGTAGAATAAAGCTAGTTCTCAACTCCTGACCAAGCCGGGGGCCTAGGTGCCTGCAGTTCTCTGGAAAAAAACAAAACATGTGACCCACTCCAACCCATAACTCATCTCCCTGCTGCATTGCAACAGGAATCTTGGCAACCCTTGCAAGATGAGGATGGAAGAGGTGAGGTAAAGAAAGATGGTAAATCTTCTCATTCCATTGGACTTCCCCTTGCAACAGCATGTTTCTGAGTGGAGAGGTATGTTGGGTAAGGTGGGGTGCTCAACAGTAGAAATTCTCTTCCCTGGCATTCAGTGGGTTCCCCCTGATTTTATGGGTATAAAACCAAGGTCTAACATGCTCATCTCCTCATACCAACCATATTCCCCACTCAGGGCACAAACTCATTCTGATTTGGTATTAATTCCAGAGGGGTGTTAGTCTGTTACAGTATCTTGTTAAGGTACCACATGGCTTTTGTTTAATTATGATATGTGATTCCAGACTGATTTAATTTATCCTATTCTCCCAGCAACTGTAAATACATAGTGCATAACTGTAAGTATCCTTGAACCCCCAGGACCTTGCAGCTCTATATGAACCAGTCCTTGCCATCCTAAAATACATATATTAATGAAGAGACACTTTTTCTTCGAAGCGTTTGTCAGTGCTATACTGCCATCTGTTGGTAACAACATGAGCCAGTCCCTCTCTAGTTCCCCCTATGGGAGAAAGAAAGAGATAATAAAATCGCCCAGACAGAAGGAGGCTTAGGGATGAGGACGGCAAAAGAGATCTCTCCTAAAATATTATGAAATGACAATATTTTTCTCTAGGCAGAGAAAAACATAAGTCACTCTTCTCTCAAAATATCCTGCAAAGTGGGTAGAAGTTCTAAGTACATCAACATATGAATTTTAAACGTTTTCTAAAATTGATGGGATGCACATCAAAATCATCTTGTATTGCAGTGTCCCAGTTGTTTGGGTGATTTTGAGTTAATAACTTTAACAACTTTGTCATTAATCTGAAAATCCCACAGGGGGTTTAATAGGAGTTGCATGTATGTAGTGCATATGCCCATCTACACCATCTTCACCAACAGACTATAACCATTTGTGTTTGTTTGACTTTCAGCTTCACAAAAAAAATTGAGATCAACATTTAAACTTCCCTGGTTCAAAAAGCAGTTTTCTTGTCAAAGTGAGTCTCTCATCCTATCACTTCAAAGATGGTTCACAATTTGAACCAAGCCGCTTCACAAGCAGCTCTGCATCTGCACAGCGGCAGCATTCATCATGGCTCACAGCCAGGCAGCTGATGATCACACACGCTTGATTACTACTCCCCAGGTTAGCACAGGATTTCTTTTTTAAAAGGGTTTAAGTTAGGAGCTGCTTTTGTACCTGAGCAGTTGGCAGCATTCATCAATTGGCAACATTCCTCCCTTCTCCCTTCTTCTTCCACACAGCCACACACCTTTTCTTTTCTTTTTTGTTCTATATTTCCCAGAGGATGCACACTTCCACAGCTAAGAAAGTGTTAGTCAATTTCATTTCACTTACCTAGTTTGAGAATCACTCTCCCATTTGAACTAATACACTGAAGGCTCTTTCAGGGTATTGAAAATCAAACTTGACTTGAGTCGATCAGTTTCACTTTCAAGTCATTGGGAGAGCACCCAGTGTATTAGTTTAGATAGGAGAACACTTCCCAAACTAAGAAAGTGAAATAAAATTGACCAGGGCATTCTTAGCTGTGGTGCGGGGGGGGGGGGGGGGGGGGGGGCTGAAATTCCTCACTGTTGAAAGCTCATTCTTAATTCAGACACAACCTGCTGTTAAAAATTAATTTTAACTCTTTGGGAAGGAAATGGCTCTCCTTCGGAAGGATTTCTTTGGGCAAATAGGTCCAAAGGAAAGAGGCAGTCACAGCAACACACTGTGAAACTGCAAGTGCAAAGTTTTTAAACCAATTCTAGACATTTTGAAATGTTTTAAAAACTGAACTTTTTTTCTGAGTGTTTGAGGGTGCTAACTGCAATTTGCATGAGAACTGTGGTCCAAACAGAGGTGATAGGACATTCTTGTTTTTAACCGTACTTAGCAAAACTCCTTATCACCAGGTATATCCCTATATATAAATACCCTATATATAAATACCTATCAGCTTACAAACTACTTTGGACAGAACAGATTCTTTTTACCTAATGGCACAATCTTGCTTAAAGAGAACAAGCATTTACAAGCTATGCTATACAATTATATGTGTATTGCTTATATGGGATGCCATGATGTGATTTCAAGTAAAATCAGAACAAAACCCTAAGCTACCAGCATACAATCGTAAAAGAATAAAACCTTAGAGCATTTCCACATATTTGTGTTGAGGAAAATGCATACTCATTGCCTAAGAAGCTGCAGCATAATTCAAACCCACACAACCTTAAAAATTCCAAAAATAGCCACTTTCCTATTTGTTTATTTATTTTCTTAAATTTATATCCTGCCCTCCCCACATAGCAGGCTCAAGGCGGGTTCCATACAAACTGATCTGCACACAGCGCAGATTTACAATTAAAATTAACAACATATACATCAATTAAAATTAAACAATATAATATGCCTCAACAGATTATGTTGATACTGGCAATTCAGGATCTGCAGGAACTGGGGGGGAGGCCATATCAGGTGGATCCCCGCTGCCTCATCTGAAGGCCTGGCAGAAGAGCTCTGTCTTACAGGCCCTGTGAAACCATAATATGTCCCACAGGGCCCTGATCTCATAAGGGAGCTCATTCCACCAGGTGGGATGAAGCACATTGGACATCCTTAGGGCCAGGGACTAAC
Organism: Gekko japonicus; assembly: GCF_001447785.1. Taxonomy (NCBI): domain Eukaryota; kingdom Metazoa; phylum Chordata; class Lepidosauria; order Squamata; family Gekkonidae; genus Gekko; species Gekko japonicus. Next base: position 498,944 of record NW_015170284.1, on the reverse strand, counting down.
AGGCAATGCTGGTTTGCAGAGCGCAATGCTCTGTGGGGCTCATATGGGGAGAGGCAGTCTCGAATATATGCAGGGCCCTGTCCATGTAGGGCTTTGAAGGTAATCATCCGCACATTGAAGTGGATCTGGAATTCAAAAGGCAGTCAGTGCAGTTCACGCAGCACTGGGCAGATGTGGGCCCGCACAGGCAGTGCCGTCAACCCCAGTGCTGTTGCATTCTGCACTAGCTGCAACTTCCAAAGCAGAGTCAAGGGCAGCCCCACACAGTGAGAATTACAATCTGGAAGTGACCACTGCATGGGTCACTGCAGCCAGGTCATTGGGGAAGAGGTATAAGGCCAACTGCCTGATCTGCCTCAGATGGAAAAAGGCAGACCTGGCTGTGGCAATGACCTGGACCTCCACAGCCAAAGAGACATCCAGAAACACCCCCAGGCTCTTTACCTTCGGCACGGGCACCAATGGGGCCCTGTCGAAGGCTGGGAGCCCGATACCCAGGACCTCTATCTTCTGTGGACTCAGTTTCAGTCGGCTCTGCTGTAACCATCCAGTCATGGCTTGTATCCAGATGTTCCGAGGCAGAGTCCAGGTGGCCGTTCATCAGTAGACAGAGCTGGGTGTCATCCGCATACTGGTGATAATGTTACTACCAACCACATCAAACCTCTGTACAAGTAGATACAGGCTTGCAGAACTACATCATTTGAAAGAAAGTAAAGAACTACCTATTAAATTACCTATAATTGTAATCAAAACTGTAAGTCATTAAAAGGTAGACTGTATGGTATGGCTCTTTCGTGAGAGCAAACTCACAAAAGCAACTTTGTGAGAAAAATGAAGGGCAAACTTCCAGGCTTTGAGTGATGTACACTTTTTCAGTGACCTGTGGAAGCAGAAAACAAATAATGATGACAACTGAGATTTGGCAGCTTTCAAGAGATGTATAGAAGGCCACTAACAAGAGTCAGAAATGATACCACGACCTTGACATTTGCAGGATTGCTAGCTAAGCCTCCAATGAGCCAAGGGCAAGAATAACATCAATTCTTCACTCCTCAGGGACAAACCTCCCTGCTTCCAAGGCACCAAATTTCCAGAGCAGATCCTCTACCACATAAACATAAGAAGTTTGAATGGGCTGGGCTTTCTGTTTAAAATCAGTAGTATACCTAACCTTAATATGATTCCACAACAGATCTCAAAGCATTTGATTATATGATAGGGACTGAATGGTCTTAAATGTCATTTGTACAACCTTCACTTTAAAATAGGGCCCTCTATATATTAATACTATCATCAGTGCCTCTGATGATATCCTGCAATTGACAGCACATCACAAACAGGATAATACAAGGAAGTATGGTGAATCTACATTTCATTACTGATACAATATGGTTATTGTGTGAATACAATACGTTTAATGGATTCACAGAGGTTTGGGTCTGGGTTTAAATGCAACGGCACAATCGTGAGATATGAAATAAAATAAAAGCTGGAACAAAACAGGGCTGCCCACTTGGTAAAAATTCATAGAAGCTTTGCTCTAGAAAATAGAAACCTGATTCATACATGAGTCCAAGTTCACATGGTCACCTGAAACAAGGCTTGAAAGATCCAAGTCGACAAAGGGATAGAATGTGAAAGGCAATTTGTATGTCCGGAAGAGAGAAAGAGTAAGATTATTGGTACTTGCTGTTTATTGTATGTATCATACTGCTTTTATTGCACCTTTTCCCTTTTTAAAAATATATTTTTTGCCTTGAGTCTCAGTAAGAAAAACAGACATAGGAATGAAGTAAATAAATGAATAAATATCTCATTAAATTACTGGAAGCCTGATTAGGCCCAGAAGAGCAACATACAAGAGGACTTAGCCTCTTGGCATAATGTTTGTCGGGCATTGTTAAAGATTCCCCCTGGGAATCCCATTCTCTACTCTGCCAAATTATATGAAGGGGTTATCACTCCTTTACATGGAGCTGCAGTTTTTGCCAATCAGTGGTCCACAGACACCTAGGGGTTCCATAGATGGACTTCAAAGGGTTCATGAACCTGGCATGATTTCCCCCCCTTTAATCTCCTTTCTGTTACTTAGAAAATTATCTTCATGACAAAACTAAAGCCCTTTATGTGAAATCACGATATTAAGGTATTGTTTAACTCCAAACAAGTGTAGGATGGCATGGGGTGCTACTGTACATGGTCAGGTAATGTACAATTGTCATTGTCACCATGTTATGACATCTAGAATAGTTTCCTGTTGATAGGAATTGAAGAAAATATATCCTGCCATTATGATTATGGCCATCTGTTTTTGTTTATATCACAGTCTCACAAAATCACAATAAAGTTAAAAATAAAAATTTAGACTTTTCAGCCATTCATTGTAATTTTTTTCATTCCAGACTAGTTATTATTATAACAATGTTTAATACTTGTGGATGCTCAATGTTAGGTAGGCAAGGAAATAGCATGTATTTACAGTGTAATATTTTTTTAAAAAATCAAAGTTGGTGCATGACCAGTAGCTGAAATGGCATTTTTTTTAAAAAAAACCCTTTTATTGGCACAATTTGGGTTTATTTCATTTTTTCCAGGAAGTGGCCATTATTAAAATAAATTGTATGAAAAATGATGTATATATGTGTTTATTGTGTACTTTTCTGGGGAGGGTGTCCATAGCTTTCATCTGATTGTCGAAGGAGTCCGTGACCCAAAAAAGGTTAAGAGCCACTGTGCTAAATAAACTACCACTCTGTCATTTTTCATGGATTTCTACTTGAGGCTTTACTTCCAAATAGGTACAAACTGTTTATTACTGAGAAACGTTCTCCTTAAAATCTTAACACTTTATCAGTACTAGTATTTAATTTCCTTATTCAATATATACATTTAAAATGTGCATATGTTTCAAAGCCAAAACATACTACAAATGGCTGCCTTTTCAGTTAAATATGCACATTGTGTTAAAAGAAGATTTTTTTAAAAAAACCTTAATGCCCCGAATGCCAGTCCTGCATGCTAAAACTGCCTTTAGTAGATAAGTGACATTACATTCCTATAAAAAAGTTATTAATTTAAACATAGCCTGGATTCTGGCCATTTATATCCAGCATAACACATTGAAGGACCAACAGGCATATTCAGTTTAATTGAGGTTAGTCTGCATGGTGTATATATTCAGGCTGTAAAGGTTTCATGTTAAGGGACAGAAACAACAAGGGAAGGAATTTGGGGAGGGGTAACAATTACTGTGAAATAATTCATCAGCATGTATATTGTGAATACTATGCTGCTTTTAGAGGGGACCATAGCCCAGCTCCATTATTAAAGGGGTTGAATCAATCTAGTTCAGTTCCTCACGGGGAAAACTGTCTGAATGCATTAAGAAAACAGAAACATTTGCAAGGCTTCTGCTGCTACAAGAGGCTGAGCATTTTAAATCACTGTGACTGTGTACGAATGGGTCTTATATTAGCTGAAGAAGAGTGTATGGTGTATTCTAGAAACAGAAAATGAGATCTTGTAAAAGGCCAAGGAAAATACTTGAATCTATGAAAACAAAGGAAGAAAAGTACTTGTAGCCTTTCTGGGAACATTCTAGATAACAATCAGGATTCCACAGAATTCTCACTTCTCCATACTTCTGTTTTTCTCAGCTAGAGTCCACAGTCAGGTTCAGGGAGCATACAAATCAGGCCTGAGATACTTTTAGATGGAGGTTAAATTTACTTTGGTAGACATGCATTAATGGTCTCTCAGATTATGACCATGTATAACTGAGATACCCATGTTTACCAACTAACATCCAAGTCACAGCATCACATATACAAATCTGAAGAGATTAAAAAAATCCTGAGGCTTGTGTACATATTGTGGAATGAACAATATCTAGCTCTGAAAAACACAAGAGATGAAGTCTGGTCATGAGTTGAGTGGTGTGGCATATGGGAAAGTTCAATTTGTCAGCCACATCAAAGCAGAATGCTTGCTGCTGCTTTCAGCATGGATGCTGGCCATATTTTCTACCTACTCTGAAACTAGGGTTGCCAAGTGAGAAGTTCTTACCGGCGGGGGAGCCTCGGCGTTCTCCGGGAGCCGTCTGAGAATGCGTGCATGTGCACGCAAAAATGTGTGTGCACACGCGCTTCGCCAGCACATCACTGGAAGTGATGCGCAATGTCAATCACGTTGAGGGTGTGGCCACGATCGTCGGAGGGAAAACCATAGAGTTTTCCCTCCGACGATCAGGGCCACGCCCCCAACGTGATCGACGTGGTTGCGTCACCTTTGGTGACGCAGCCACGCTGCGCTTCGGGGGGCGGAGTTCCCCCCGGGGCCCAATTCCGCGGCGGAAGAAATCGGGCCTCCGAAGCGGGGGTTTACCCGCCCCCCGACCCCACTTGGTAGCCCTATCTGAAACAGATGCCTATTTTAAAATTTAAAATATGTAACTAGCAAATAGGAATTGAGCCTAATGTTGAGTTGATTGACGTCTATCAGGCACAAGGGTCTCACTAAAAATAAGTCTGAGATCTGTGTATCATATGCATACAGCATGAATATCTATATATCTAATGTCCAACTGTGCCCCCTATGTGCGGATACTTATTTCCGCAAATAGAGGGCACGTGGAGGGTAAAGAGATTTTTCTTCACACTTGGGGCACCCCCTAGAATGCACTTACCTCCAGTGTTCATTGGCGGTACAGGAGAGCCATGCTGGATTCAGCAGTGGTGGCAAAGCCAGGAGCCTCACTGAGCCTGGCAGCGGTGGAGCCCAGTAGCATACCACCAGCAGCAGCACAAACCATGAGTCGCACTGGGCCTGAGAGTGTGTGTGTGTGTGAGCTTTGGCAAGCCCACCTCAAGCAGCTTCAGGTGGGCCACAAAGAGTGGGGAAAGGAAGCCTCTGTGAGCCCACCTGGAGCAGCTCTAGCCGAGCCTCCAAGAGTGGGGAGTGGGGAAATGAAGCCTCAGTGAGCCTGCCTGGAGAAGCTCCGGGAGAGCTGCCAAGAGCAGGGGCAAGGGGGAGGCAGTGGGACGGGCAGCTGCAGGGGAGCCGCACTGAGCCTGTGTCTGGGAAAATGGGATTCCCCCCCCCCCTGTAAGTATCATGGGTCCCCACTTGTATCTGTAAAAATAATGCTGGCTTTTTTGGAATGCTCTTTTTATTTCCTGATTTTTTTTTTACTTGCTGCATGGGAGCCAATTGATTATAATGTTGAATTGGTGGGGAATAGTGGTGGTCTGTGTTGGAGAGCCAGTTTGGTGTAGTGGTTAGGAGCATGAACTCTCATCTGGGAGAACCAGGTTTGATTCCCCACTCCTCCACTTGCAGCTGCTGGCGTAACGTTGGGTCAGTCACTCCTCCTCCTCTTCTTCTTCTTCCACAAAGTCTCCAGTAGTTCACAAACCCTACAGAACCCTAATTTATGAGCTTAAGCCTCAGATCCCCCCTCAACACAATAAACATTTCCCTTACTTGTAACTACTATTCTTCAAGAGCAGCCATACTCAAAGAAGAAACACAAGTGTCAAAAGTAATCCTAAGACTTTGATATTTCTAAGGGTTCACGTTATGTGACAAGGGGAAAGCGCTGTTAACATTCCTCGTGCCCTTTGAGGTTGGGACAGGTGGCAACCCTGAGGTTCACTAGGTATTTCAACTTTTTTTAAAAAAAAAAAAAAAATTGGAGCAGAGACTGACAGATCTCTGATATGCTGTCTGCTGTGCTGTAATTTGTTGCCTGGCAGCAGCAGCAGCAGCAGGTTCCACAGTAACCTCAGAAGAAATTTGTTTTCTTACAGAAGCAAGAAGCAGAGGGCAAAGAGCCAGATGACCTATAATGCTCTAGGAGGTCTCACACAATAGCCAGGGGCTGGCAAAAGAGAATGGCAACAACATCTCTCCCTTCTACCTTCTTTACAACAGCTCTTATAAATGCCAATCAGGACCCAGGAAACTATATGTAACAGAAAAAAACTTACTAGCATTCATATACTGACAAAAAAAGAAATTTCTTCCCCATAGCTGGTAAGTGCTGTATTTGCATTCCCAAAGTGTCACTTGTTTACAACTTAGCCTTCTTAGATGTACCACCACAGTCTTAAGGCCACTGTTTTGACCCTTTATTATAGATATACACTTGATACAGATTTGAGGCTGCAGTTTCAGCAAGACCCTGCCTCCTTCTGCCATCTGTAATGCTAGATGGGTTTCATGTTGGAAATCCTCAGCAGATAGTTCAGATCTATTATTGCTGACAGCCATAGAAAACCCAAATCCAGCACAGTAGGGGTGTGCATTTATCAAAAACAAAACAAAAAAATGCCATCTGCTACTATAATTGATCTGAATTGAAAAATTAACGGTATTACTTAGAAGCATTCAAATCTGGCAGTTATTCTGACAGAGGTCAGAGACAGAGGTAGAGAGTGATTCAGCAGATATGCAACTGACATGGAAATTTACCAATCAGCAAAATTACACACAGTTCTTTCCACCAGTGGACTGAACAAGGGGTCCCTCTTGCCAGGTGTCTGTTCCTGGAGCCAGCAGATTCAAAGCCATACTCTGTATGCTATTAGAGCTGCTGGCTAAATTGCTTCTGCATCACAGCACTTTCCACAAGATGTCTATTAGGGAAAGCACATCCTGCCTGGAAGGCCCTAATAGGACTTGCAGGGGACAGTTAACTGAAGGTATAACAAGATCTAGCCCAGATGTATAAAGCTGCTGCCTCCAATCTGGGCCCATCTGTCTGAGCAATTGGTTTGTCTTGTGAAATCTGTGCTAGTTTGGATTATTCTGGTTCTTGCCTCTTTTACCTTGTAACTGCCTTGTGGATTCCTGACTTCTGGCCTTCTCCTGACTATGCTTCTGTCACACCATATGAACTTGTCACCTGTCTCTTACTACCTGACCCTTAGCTTGACTGGGGAACCTTCCATCGTGCCCCAACCCCACCCTACCCACCTCCATGCCTGCCTAACAATATATTGTTTACACCAGTCATGCTGGCTCACTGGCTTAGGGGAGTGTTTTTATTCTATTAAGTGCTATTGCTCCTGTGTAAGGCCCCCTATGTTCCTATGCGCCCTCTGAGTTTGAGTACTGGCCATGTCTAACCTAGAAGTAGGCCAGAGTGTGGCCTGGAAATATATACTAAATCAAGATGGAAATACACACTCAAACAAGATGGAGCACAGCCAAACAATATGGTTCCTAGCAGCAAAGAACAAGTCTGAACTTGCTATGTTGAGTAGGAGGCTTAAGGGCATCTGTCAAATTAATAGTTTCCCCCCCCATCCAAAACAATGAGATATTTCTCTACATAATGGAGACCACAGGAAAGAAGATCCCCCCCCAAATGCAAGATTGCAGCACCTGGATCCTCCCTTCCAGGTCAAATCACCCTAATCAATAGTCTATTCACACAACTGGGTAGCCTTTTCTCTCCAGCAATCAGGGATCATCAGAGGATTGTTAACTTCTCACATTCCTAGCAACATTCTAACAGAAGCAGCTCCTGTTTGTACCAGGAAATCAATTCATCCACACAGATGCAAAAAATAACCGATGTCTTTGTTTTCTCATGGGAATGGTACTCAGAGCCTCCCCTGCACATTGTTCTGGTCCCACTTAATTCTTCCAGCACATTGTTTCAAGGGGCAGGCATATTAGCATGCCCTCAAGTCCCATTTTTTTCTATAACTAGGCAGCCATAGCTCCATTGCTGTGTACCTTGTTTTGGGCACCTACAGACTTGCACCTCCAAACTTTGTTTGGGTCACTTTCCATCTTCACAGCCTCTTCTCTATGGACTTCTGCACATCTGGAATGGTAATTATAACTCCCAACAGCCTCCTATTATTATTTCCAGTACTTGTCTGTATGTTTTAAAGTGTGTTTTATTTCTGTACTAGGAATAAAGCCCATTGTGGAAATACATACAACGAGCTCTAGAAAGAGGCTCTGGGCAGGTGCCCTAGTCTTGGGCACTCAGCGTCAATTTCCTGTGGTGACCTCAGAAGGGTATAATGACATAGAGCTCACCCTTTTCTTCAGGGGAGCTGATCTCTGCCATCTGAACAGCAGTTGTAATTCTGAGTGATCTCCAGCCCTCCTCTGGAGATTGGCAACAATGGTTCACCAGGAGAAAATGGCTGGTTTGGAGGGTGGTGTCTATGGCATTGTACCTGTCTCAGGTCCAACCCCTCCTCAAACCCCACCCTCTCCAGGTTCCACCCCTCAAATCTCCAGACATTTCCCAGCCTGGAGTTGGCAAGCCGATCTCCTTCCCAGCCAACCATCAACCTACCTTTATGTGCCCCTCTGACTTTCCATCTCCTCCCCCCTCTCTCCTGGAAAGCAGATGTAATTCTGAGTGATCTCAAGCCCCCACCTGGAGACTGGCAACAATGGTTCCCCAGGAGGAAATGGCTGCTTTGGGGGTGGTGTCTATAGCATTGTACCTGTTTCAGTGGCACTATTTTAAGGCACCCAAGGATTGCATCATTCTCCACATCTGGGTGGGTGCCTCATCGTAAATGCACCAAACAATTCCTAAAGATTTGCCAAAACACTACTCTGTCAATAAATTGCAGCACTTTGAAGTAGCACCAGAGCTTTAAGAGCTCTCCAGCTGTCACCTGGAGACTGGCAACAGCTTGTTTGGAGGGTGGGGAGTATGGCATTGTATCTGTCTGAGGTCCCCCTCTTCCTCTTCCTCCTCCTCAGACCCCACCCTCAGCAGGCTTCATTCCTAAAATATCCTGGAATTTTCCAACCTGGAGTTGGCAACCCTATGTCCTTTCCAGGCAACCATCAGCCTAACCTTTATCTTCCTGTCTGTCTTCAAGTTTACTTCCCCCCACCCCAGCCTCTGCCTAGGGAAAGCAGCTGTCATCATTCTCCTCTCCCCCTATGAGGTATGTTAAGGTTGAAAGTGTGTGAATGGTCCATAATCCCCCAGGCAGCTCTTAAAACATGTTCCTGGGACCTACACACCACCAGACATTCCAACTGCCTTGCGGGGGGGGGAGTATGAGGTGTGGAATGGAGTGAAGTCCAATCAGCTTCCATATGCAAAAGACCTTGAAGGTTCCATATGCAACTGACATTCCAACTGCCTTGCGGGGAGGGGGGTGAGTTTGAGGTGTGGAATGCAGTGAAATCCAATCAGCTTCCATATGCAAAAGACCTTGAAACACTGGGCGGGACTGCACAAAGCAGCCAGTCAACCCAGCCAGCGTCTTCTGACTGACAGTTCAAGCGTCCATACACTAAAGGAGTGCATTTTAGAACTTTGGCATCCACTACTCAATTATATATAAGGAGAGATTTTAAAATCTTTGTTTAATAAATACATGTATCTTTTTATATATTTCATATATTAAGCTTTTATTGTTGGCCCTCTTTAGAATTTGACTAACATTTTTTAGGTTCTGGATTCTAGGTTTTAGGTTCAGTCCCCACCCCCCTTTTGGCCCTTGCTTGTATATGCCGCATACAAGAAAGTATAGACCTAGGGAACACCTGACAATCTTCCTCAGTATATTCATTTTGTAGATTTAACTCCTTCAATTCAAGTTCATGGCCAAAATGTAATCCTGAAAGGAACCCTAAAATATCATCCTTAAACTGTGGACCATGTAATGCAACGACCATCTTTCAGGTATGTTGTAGGGCTATCTTTCGGCTATGCTCCTGCAGAGTGCAGGGGGTTGAACTAGATGACCTGCAAGGTCCCTTCCAACTCTAACATTCCATGATTCTCTGATCCTTCCACAACAGTCTGCCTAGCACTACTGTACTTCAGTCACAAAGTGAACAGAAATGTTTTTGGATCTTGCCTTTTCATGTTTCAAATAACTGAGTTCACCAATACAAATAAACCTATGTTGGCAAATCCCTGATAGAAATGTTCCTTGAGGCTGCACATTATCACTAAGTCATAACAAGGCAGGCATGGGAGATTATAGACCATTCATGGTAAAAAGGAAAGAAACTATTTTTTTTCTAAGTCAATTGTTCATTCCTGCAAGAAAGGCACTTGCTGGTTTAATAAAATATATAGTGACTTATTTTCAGATTAGATATAGATTCTGAGTAAAGATAACGATGCTGAGAGCAATGTTCAGAAATTATTGCAACAAGCCTAAGAAAGGGTAAAGGAACAGTACCAGTCACAAAAACCCAACAGCAGGCCTTTTTGAATTTCTCAAAAGATGCTGCTCTGTTTCACCCTCCTCCCCAGACCTGTTGCACGGACGTTATTTAGTAATGAATGATGTGTGGAACTTGGCCAAGTCTTCCTTCTTTCCCACACAGAGCAAAGCAATGCAAGTCAAACAGGTTCTATCCATTTCAGTCTGGCTTTTGCCCTGGTCACAGGATGTAGACGGCATTGGTCACCCTCATGGATGATCTCAACAGACAGCTGGATCAAGGCAGGTCAGCGCTGCTGATATTACTTGATCTTACATCAGTGTTCGAAACAGTTGACCATGACCTGCTGACCCACCGCCTCCCTGACACTGGAATTTGTGGGGTAGCCTTGCAATGGCTCACCTCATTTCTCCATGGTCGGGGACAGAGGGTGGTGCTGGGAGGGGCAGTGTCTCCAAGGTACCCACTGGAGTGTGGGGTTCCTCAGGGGGCACTCCTCTCCCTGATGTTGTTTAACATCTATATGCACCTCATCGTCCAGCTAGTGCAGAGTTTCAGGCTGGGATGTAATCAATATGCCGATGACACCCAGCAATTTCTCAGGTGACCAGCCAGATACCGTTCCTGGGAATTTAGAAGAGGGATTTGAGACTGTGATAAGATGGTTAAAGCAGAGTTGACTAAAACTGAATCCAGGTAAGACGGAGGTTCTGTGGCTGGGTGTAGGGAGCCTCGATTGGGTTACCAGCTCCTGAATCTTGAGGGTGTGCCACTGTCACCAGCACAGACCATCAGGAGCCTGACCATGACCTTGGACTCCTCCTTGTCCATGGAGGCACAGGCTGCGAAGGTTGCCAGGCTGGCATTTTTCCAACTGCGCCAGGTTAGGAAGCTGGCTCCCTACCTGTCTTGCCCCGACCTAGCCATGGTAATTCATGCAATAGTCACCTCCAGACTACACTATTGTAATTTACTCTACATGGGCCTGCCCTTGCACCTGACCCAGAAGCTCCAACTGGTCCCAAATGCAGCCGTGTGGGTTCTTACCAGGACCCCCCAGACAGCACACATCCAACCAATGCTGCATGAGCTGCACTGGCTTCCAGTGGAGCACCAGATCAGGTTCAAGGTTCTGGTTCTGACCTTCAAGGCCCTTAGTGTTCATGGACCTACATAACTTTGGGACCGTCTCTATGCCCCTGGAAGAGCATTACGTTCAGGGAATAAGAACCTCCTGGTTCCGGCTGTCCTCAACTAGGGCCAGGGCTTTTTCAGCCCTGGCCCCCGCCTGGTGGAATGCTCTGCCAGAAGACATCCATGCCTTGCAGGAGCTACTATCTTTCTACAGGGCATGCAAGGCAGAGATGTTCCACTGGGCCTTTGGTTGAGGATAGCAATGGGGCACTTTTTGGCACTCTCATCCCTCATAACCTCTCCCTCCAGGGAGGCTAGGGAGCTGAAATTCTTTCCTCCATCTTGTAATGTATACATATGTTGCTTTTATCTATTGTTGTTCATTGGTTGGTTTTAATTTAGATTTTAACTTCAGAATTTGTATATTATTTTGTTGTAAGCCGCACTGAGCCCTAATTGCAGGGAAGGGTAGCCTCACAAGTCCAAAATCTGCAGATCAGCGCCACACCAATGCTAAACAGATTTTTCTGCAAACTTGGGGGATCCCTAGGTTTGCAGAAAAATCTGAACTTTTAACAAAAATATATTGTGGGGGTTCAAACGGCCTCCAAAGTTAAAAAATCATGCCATTTCCTCAATGCACTGTCAGTGATGCGGTGTGTGTCGTGGGTCAGCCCAGGCTCAGTGAGAGTGAGGACTTCTCAGAAGAAGAGAAGCCCTGTGTAGCCAGCTCTGAGTCAGTAGAAGCTGACAAACATGAAGGTGAGCTGCTTGCTTGTCAGGATTCAAGCTCTGATTCAACAGATGAAACTCAGTTGATTGTTTCCAGCCCTCCAGTATCACCCACACCCTTAGAATGCCACAGACGGGAGGCTGCCAGCAGAACTACAGGAGAGACAACAAAGTGCATGCCTTCCGGCCCAACACCAGCTTCTTGTGTATTTGCAGGATTACACCCAAGCAGCTGGCTGCAAGCATGACCCTTAAGCAGGGCCGGCTCACCCGCTAGGCAAACTAGGCACTTGCCTAGAGCATGGGCTGGCCCTTAGGGGCACTAACAGGACCCATCTGCTGCTGCCTCTTTTGTTTCTCCCTCCAGACCACGTGCGCCCAAGGGTGCACTGCCGCCCCTCTTCCCCCGCAGTCCTCTTGCATCTTTTTCTCACCTTCCCTTCCCCCAAAAGAGGGGGGAGGTGGTCTCAGAATGCGCCGGGCAGCCAATGGGAGGGGAGGGCCCGGGGGTGGGGAGCCAATGGGATCAGCGGAGGGAGGCGCCGGGGGCCCTCCAAGGTAGCGCTCTGGCTGGCTGCTAACAATAGGGGAGGGCGGAGGAACTGCCGCGGCCGCGTGGGACCTTGCGGTTGGCCACATTGAACCCCATTTGCCATGTTGACGCCCACTTGCCCATCTTTGACAGATCCCTTTGGAGTGCCTCACAATCCTCACTGGTTTTCACCACCCTGAACAACTTTGTATCATCCGCAAATTTAGCCACTTCACTGCTTACTCCCAACTCCAAATCATTAATGAACAAGTTAAAAAGCAGTGGACCAAGTACTGATCCCTGTGGTACCCCACTGCTTACCCCCCTCCACTGGGAGAACTGCCCATTTATACTCACTCTCTGTTTTCTATTAATTAGCCAGTTTTTGATCCATAAAAGGACTTGTCCTTTTATCCCATGATTTTTGAGCTTACTTAGGAGCCTTTGAGCTTACTTAGGAGCCTTTGAGCTTACTTAGGAGCCTTTGAGCTTACTTAGGAGCCTTTGATGAGGAACTTTATCAAAGCTTTCTGGAAGTCAAGGTAATCAATATCTATTGGATCCCCCTTGTCCACATGTTTGTTCACCCCCTCAAAGAACATTAACAGGTTAGTGAGACAAGATCTTCCCTTACAGAGCCCGCGTAGGGTGAGCGGGAGAGGAGGTTGGGGCCCACCGGGCTGGAAAGCGCAGATTCCTTTGTGGGGAAGGGAGGAAAGAAGGCAGGAGGACGAGGCAGGCCTCCCCTTACAGCAGCGGCGGCAGCTCCTCCAGGGGCTGCTGCTCCTCCACTTGCTTGCGCGGCTTCTACTACACAACTTGAGCAAACAGGAAACGCGGTGTCCGCACACACGGCAGCCACCACTCTGATTCACTGGGCTTGAAGCTTCCCCAAAGGGGGGGGAGGAGGTGGAGGAAATACTGCTGCTTGACTTGCCTCCAGCCCAGGGGGAGGAAAGTGCTTCACTGTGTGTCACCCAGAGTCTCTTGCTTGCCAGAGAGCAGCAGCCCCAGTCAGCTGAGGAAATGTGGCTCCTTGCGCCCACCGCTTCTGCTTGCCAGTCCGGTGCGTGACCCGGGTTGGCCCGAGGTTTTTTTGCGCCCTTCTCTCCAGGCCCTGCCTGGAGGTTGGCAATACCGTAATTGGGCATGCGGGGGGGGGGGGGGCGCCAGAAGGTAGCCCTGCCTTGGGCGCAAAAAAACGTTGGGCCGGCCCTGCCCTTAAGCATATGGCTATAAAGACTAGACAAGGGAGGCTGCTAGGCATGGAAGCAACAAGTTGAAATCCCTCTGACTCTATGAACACTGCATCTGATCCTGCCTCTACCCTGTGACTCACTCTCTGGGCCATTTCCTGACTCTGCCTTCATATTGCTCCGGAACCTGCTTGCTCCTGAACCCTTGGATTCTCAGACCTTGCTGTACAGAATGACTCTTGGACTAGGCTTCTGACTCTGTGCTTAACCTTGGACTGGACCTTGACTATGCTTCTTGAGTTGGTGCTCTTGTCTTACTTGTTCCATGCTCTGACAGTGTGCCCTATGCTGTTCCTGGCCTGGGCTTGTGACAGGGTGACTGGGAGCTGTGGCAGCCAAGGAGACAGCAGCAGTGATGGGGGAGAGAAGTTGTGGCAGTCCCGACAGTGAGGCATGCCTGACCCAGCTACATTGGAGTTAACGAGGGGAGTGGCTGGGAGCCATGGCAGCAGGGGACAGTAGTGGAGATGGGGGGGGAGAGAAGCTGCAGCAGGCCTGGTGGCAAGGCAGGAAGGCACACCTGACCCTGCACTGTTGGTGGTGATGCGAAAGGTAGCTGGGAGCCGTGTGGCAGCCCCAGTGACAGTAATGGAAATGGGGAGAAAAGAAGCTACAGTAGTCCTGGTGACAATGCTAGGGGGGGGCGTGTCTGGCCCAGCTGTGTTGGTGGTGATGGTGGAGGAGGGCTGAACAGTGTCACCGTACGCCGTTCATGGTGGTGGAGTAGTGAAAAGTACTCAGAACGTGGAGTGATTTCAGCAAGAGTACTTTTATTAGTGAAGAACAAAGACAAGGAAACCAGCTCGCAGGCCGGTTTATATGCGTTCAGAAAACCCGCCACCAAGTACACCTAAACACACACCCTACTCCCGATAGGCTATTTACAGTAACCGGGCGACCATTGGTCTCCCGGCTGGGAAGCTAGCCCTTTTGATTGGGCCGGCTAGGATCCTTCGGATCCTTTGTCTTTCGACTGAATTGTGCCTGGCCAGCTCGGGCAAGTTCGGGCATGTCAGGCTGAATGCATTACACGTGGTAATGGCGGCAGTACATTACAAGTAGCCAGGAGCCACAGTGGGCCCAGTGGCATTGCTGTTGGTGGGCTGGGCAGGAGCCACGGTGCTCCTTGCAGCACTGCTACTGTGTGTGTGTGAGAGGGTGCCACAGTGAGCCAACATCATTGCTGTTGATGGCGGGGCAGGAGCCACAGCAGTCCCAGCACTGCTGCCATTGGTGAGGGGGAGAAAACTAAGTGGGGAGAGAGATCCCCCTCCATGAGTAATGCAGGCCCCCACCTGTAAGGTACTTACGGTACAGGCTCTAGAGGTATTTCTAGGCAGACAGATAAACTCTCTATTTGTTCTGTCTTTGCACAGAGTAAAACTAAATTAAAGCACACCATGACCCAAGGCAAAACAAAACAATATATGTCTAAACTGAGCTACACACACATGCTTAGCAATGCTCCCTCTAAGCTGTAGAGTCTTGTGAGCAAAAATTCTACTTTGTGAGCTACTGGCATAAAAGTTGTCAGAGAGCGATTTGGCTACTGCATAAATGTTTGCTCTGGAGCCATCCTTCCTGAGCTAAGACAAAAATGTGTGAGCCAGAGGCTAAAAAACTGTGAGCTAGCTCACACTAACTCAGCTTAGAGGGAACACTGATGCTTAGTATACCTTATTTCTTGGTATCATATACACACACTCATTAGAAGTCCATGCACAGTCAGTGTGTGTAGCAGGCAGAGTATTTGATTTGGACTGCTAGATCTAGTCATAGGTTCAAATTCCTGTTTAGCCATGTGGCTGGTCTGAACCACTGGCTGTCTTTCTCTTTCGGTCAATCTCATAGGGTTGTTGTATGGATAAAATGGGTTAATCTGCTATTTGCCACTCTGAGCTACTTGGAGAAAGGTTCAAATGAAAATCTGTTTCTTCGCTGAATTTAATACTTCTGCTCCTGACAACAATAGTAATGCACTGCCAATATCCCCATCTACCCACAACTAGGGTTCAACACATAACAATGAATCTATACATTGTTACTATCAGCTCAGTATATGATGTGTATGTATGAATGAGAATTACTCTTCCCAGGCTTTGATGAAAAGTAGGGAGCTGGGCATTGTCATATTGTGATATTTGCCCAAAGGAAGAGCTCCTGCCTCAAAGAGAGTGAGCAAATTGACTAAAATCCGAGCACACAATAGAGACTCCTTCTATGGTGTACGCATTCCACAATGTTTTAAAAAAGAAATCCATGACTGCTCAGCACTGCTGAAGCTTGAATCAACTGTGAAGGAGGGGTAGAAGAAAATTCTTCCCAGTTATTGGCATCAACTTGTCCCAAGAATTTCACACAAGGCTGTCACATCTGCCAGAAATGATCTGCTCAAAGAGGAGCAGGAAGGAACAAATAAAACAAAAAGAAAGACTAAATAAAGGAGCATAAAGAATCTCAAAGATGGTTTTGTATAAAACAAGATCCCCTTGGGGAAGGTAATTGGCAGCAGCCTCCAGCAGCCTCCAGGGGGGCTCAGTGGTGTCCCCAGTGTCCTCCCTGACAAGATCACATTGGACAGAGATACCAAGCCAGTGGTGGAGGAACACAGGAGGTAAGGGCATGTTCCCTCCCTTTGTTTGCCTGTGCGCAATGACCTTCCTGTCAGTGCTAATTATCTTTGCAATTGTGGACTCAGGGAAGAAACCAGAGCAGATAAACTTTCAATGGTGTAAACAGCAGAAGATGAAACAAAGGAAAAGGAAGGAAATCAGTCTAATGGATTGATTTTGCAGTGCTCACTGGAAATCAAGTCAACGCGCGCGCACACACACACACACACAAACACAGAAGTGAGTGTGGGACACAGTCTTTGGAGAATTACACCTACTCCCCATCTTGGTAGAAAGAAAAGGCAATCGAATGCAATTACACAGGCCCCTCAAAGTTTCCATGGGGGGTACCCAATGAATGCGAAGGCAGTCAGAAGAGGCTGGATTCATCAGGACAACAAGGAGCCTCAAACAATGGTTGCCCACAGAAGAGAAAAGAACAGTGAGATGAAAGAATCTGAGCTGATACAAACAAGGGAGCCTGCAGAGCCCAGCCAAACAAACAACTGACTTTGTGCAGCAGGCTGGAATAACAGCATTTGATACCCAAGACACACTCACTGCACTTTAACTATTGTGCCACTAAGAAGCTACAATAATACAAGAGAGATGGATGCTACTGCGACTCAGAAAACTGAATGCCATTCAAAGCACATCAAATTCAGCAAATTGGGGCTATTTTGCAGTTTCACTAAGCATCTGCAAACAATTCCATTTGGTATCTGGAAATATATAATGAACATAAAAAGTGGGGGGGAAAGTCGTTCATTTTGTTCTTTATTATCCAAGACTCATCACTGAGGGCATGTGAACTTGACCTTCAAAACCACCAGGATGTTACATGCATTTACTCAAAAGTAATTCCACTATGTACAATGAGAATTACTCTCCAAAAAGCACACATAGGATTGCAGCGTTCAATTGCAATAGAATGAGCCACCTTAGGGACCCTGTGAACAGTCAGTTAAATAATCAGCCCTTTGATGGAACCAACTGTGGCTTCCTGTCAACTGAAAACAGAAATAAACATGGCAGCTTCTACAATACTCCAACATTAGACATATCAGAGTTTTCTACACAGGGACAGGCTTGTATAGTTTTCCCATTGTTGCTGTTGGCTGCCAATATAGTAAAGCAGTCACATGACTTTCACACAGCAGGTTTCCCTGGTAGTTTGTTTTGAATTGGTGATTTAATAGCATTATATATGCTGTTATAGCAAAATGTGAATCAGGTTCTCCAAATCTCCAGCTTTCATTTTTTTTAAAAAACCATTTTGTTGCAGAAATATTTGTTTTCCAATACATCTAAGCAAGGAAAGAAACTAGAGACTTTACTTTTTAAAAATGGAATCTGGAGATTCAGAGAACCTGGTACATATTTTAGCATAACAGTTTATTGATATAATGCTATTAAATCACCAACAATAAAAGAAAAAGAAAAACCTCTGCAGTGGGGAGAGGAAATGGCTACCACAGGGGAAATGGCTGCTGTGTGGACAGAACCAGGAAAACCCAAACTTTTCTACCCACACAGGAAAAAATCCACTTCCCAACAGCTTTGAACTTGGGCCAAATGACCCATGCAGAAACACCTATCATTACCACCATTAAAAGAGATGCCAAGTCAACAACATTACAAGAAAATTTCCAGTATAGGTTCTATCAGATAATGTTTCAAGGGCACCACTACAGGGGTTAAATGGGGAGAACTCTTTATGGCCTACACTTATCTCTGCTAACTATAGTGATACTTGATGGATACTGCTTGATGGATACTGTTTTAAGGATCAAAGCTGAGCGGCCCTTTACACACAAAGGGTAATAACATGTGTTTTTGTGTCTATGTGTGTATACGAGGCAGAAACACAGAGATAGACTGATCTCATATACTGTCTGTACACTAAGCATTCTGTTCGTTCAACTGTTTTCCTTCACAAAGCTAGCCGCTACAGAGTGGCACAGAGACTGCTTGATATGGAGGGAACAAATTATTCACAATATCCTCGCAAATTGTTAAACCATGTGGTAGTGCTTATAAAATAAGAGCAAGTAAAGAGAAAAACTCCGTTCTCTGCCTGGCAATGAGTACAGGGGAAAGCACTAACTGGAAAAGATGAGAAATAAAAATTGTCACCAGCAGAACATCACTGCTAACACTTGTCCATGTTACAATCCAAGAAGATACCTGACACTTCAGCTCAAACCTGTAAAAATAAAAGTGCCTCAGAAGGGCAAGCAAACCTGTCACTTCAGCAATGATTGGTTTTATACCCAAAACAGTTCTAACAGAGTTCAACCCCGTGTAGACACTGTCAGAAGGGCAAGCAAACCTGTCACTTCAGTTCAACCCTGTGTAGACACTATGAGCTAACAACAGCAATAAGTATATTAACATCCTCCAGTCTTGTGGTCCCTTCCCTGTTTTAGTAACAGAATAACCAAGCAAAAACTTCTGAGGTAGGGGCGATGTCTGCCAAGATGGATACATGGTATTGTGCCAAGCAGGTTGGCTTAGAAACACACAAATGCTTTAAAAGTACTTAAACATGTAAATATTTACACACACACCCCGTTTCCCCCATATGTTAAATGTTTGTTCTTACTGAGATGATGAAGCTATCTTTCAGCTGTAAAAGCCTTAGGCTGCAGGCAGGGGCTTATATGACTGACTGCTCCTCCATACAAAAACATTCTGTCTACATAGAAAATGGTATGGAAAGGAAAATGGGTCTAGCCTATTCTTCGTCCTGATGTGCTAGTAGTCCTATAAAACATCACTTCGTCTTGATAGCATTTTGTGGTGTTTGTGATGCATCTTAATCAGGAGCTAATCCTGGAGTGATGCATTGCATTCTTTATATGCAGTGATGGGGGGGAAAGCATCATGAATGGGAGACTTTTATGAAAAAGCTGTCAGTCATATTTTACCAATGCAAAAGACTCAATTTTTTTTTCTCTAAGGAAAATTTAGCAATTGCTCTGACTATTTTAGTAGTCCCCCTTTTTTCAATTTGTCAGTTCTATTATATGCTTTCTTAAAAGGTAAAGATCAGAATTATTGAGACTATTCCAAATCATCTGGAGGACTGTGGGTATGATGCCTCCTATGACTACATATAGGACCCTTCCCCCTATAAAACCTCAATGTGAACTGCACTTTAAATTGTTATTAAAATGCTACATTTCAAAAATACTTTTCAAATCCTAGTGTGAACGTAATCGGAAATGCCTAGATTCATTTCTGTACTGCCATAGTCTTAATGCGTGACCTTTCAATTCAATCAGAAGTAGATATTTTGAAACTACAAAGGGCCCTTGGGCATCTGATTTTCATGAAAATTCACTGGAGCTAGGGGACTACAGATGCCCTTTTAACCTTTGAAAAATCTTTCCCTTAATCTTGCTGCCCTTTATTTCCCTGGCTACAAAAAGAAACAAGGGATTTACTCCATCCAATACTGGTGCCTGTGAGAAACACACACACACACACACACACACACACAGAATATATGGCAATCAGACGCTACAGTAACAAGAGACAGAGAATGCAGTAGACAATGGAACTGTACAGCTGAAATGTGTGTGTCAAGGTCATCTAGTCCAAGTCTCTGCAGTGTGCAGATCGTACTTATTTGCATACTGTTCATTGGATTTTTTTTTTAAAGCATGTGTATTCATGTGACATCCTTTATTGCATATCAAGGACCCCCATTTCATCCCAACTCATTCTGTAACATGAGATAATTCAGGGTTTTTTTATATATATACTTCCCTAACAACCCAACTGGGCAAATAGCTTGCGTAAGCTACAAGAGAGGTTGTAGTCAAACCCACGGCCATCAAATGCACAAAAACAGGAATTTAGCCTGGGAAAATGCTGAAGAAAGGGTATTCACTGGGCAGCTTTCCAACAGAAGTAGCTGATGAAACCAACTGAGAGTAGGTGTAGTTAAGGCTACCCATTGAGTTTATGGTAGAATGGGTGGAATTTAAACTAGAGACTTCTTGGATCATAGTTTAGTCTCTCTTCTGTGGGTTCCTTTTACACAAATAGTAAATCATCTCCAAATTTGCCTTTAGCACTATATCATAAAATGTGCACATTTGCAACTGCTTGATTACATTTTACACAAGTTTTTTTTCTTGAGTCTTTCCTCCCTCCCTCCTAGTGTAGCATTAGAATGTATCACAATCATTAAATTATTTGCTTTCCACTGAGCCTCAACGTCATAGTCCACAAATATGTAAATTCAGTTTCACATGTGGCTGTTCTACCTTCACATCACCAAAGAAATGCTCAGACATGTCTGAACTGCATGCCCCTTGCCAGGTCCAGGGGGTCTTCAACCACATAGCAACAAAAACACAGCTATCTTCACATATATTCCAATGTACACCTCTGGGTTGGTGCCCCAAAGGCCTGCACTAGATCTTTCAGAATCCATGCACGTGTGTAGGGTGGTGGCCAGGGGTCATTTCCTGTGGGAGCGCAGAGGAGCGGAGCTCCGGCAGTAAGGATCCCAGGGGGCGGGCACATACAACAAGCCCCGCCCCCTGCTCCCAACAGTCGGGCCATGAGAAGCAAGAAGCAGCCAGGTAAGCTGCAGAGGCCCCCCTCAGTCCGCCTTCAGGTACAAGCTCTCCTTCCTCTGTGAGGGCAGATCTGCATGTCCCCCCCCCATAGCTAGCAATCCAAAACAGTCCCGTGGCACCTTTAAGACCAAGTTTTATTCAGGTACAAGCTCTCCCTCCTCTACGAGGACAGATCTGTCCCCCCCGCCATAGCTAGCAATCCAAAACAGCCCAGTGGAGCCTGAGTGGTGGGTGTTGCCTTCTGACACACTTCCGGTGATGTCAGGGGGTGTGGCATATGCAAATAAGTTATTATAATAAGTTATGCTAATGAGTTCCTGCACCTCTTTTTCTACAAAATGACCCCTGGGGTGGCTATAGACACACTAAAGTGGGCAGAGGTGTAGGCAGGTTCAGAAGGACCATCACATAGTCAGGGACTGTATCCCTCCAAAGGAGGATTGAGTAATACCAACAGTGTATTATGCCCACAGTATCCTGTAAACCACCCTGTAGATTCTTTTACCATACACATAAACCACTTTTCATGTGCAGACTGTCTCAGGGTGTAAACAGGAGCAGAGAAAACAAAAGTGTACTGAATTTTTTTTAAAATTCTAGTGGCACCTTTAAGACCAACAAAGTTTTATTCAAGGTATAAGCTTTCGTGTGCAAGCACACTTCTTCAGATACAGTGAAAAAGCATTTCCTCAACCATTACATATAGGAAGAGGGGGGTAGTTGCCAGGAAGGGCCACTTAGAGTCAAGACAGAGACAGAAACAAAAATGGAAATTACGCCCTGACCTGGATAGCCCAGGCAAGCCTGATCTTGTCACATCTCGGAAGCTAAGCAGGACTGACCTGGCAAGTACTTGGAAGGGCGACCTCCAAGGAATACCAGTGCTGGGTGGCAGAGGCAAGTAATATCAAGCCACCTCTCTGAAATATCCTAGCCCCAATAGGGGTTGCCAAAGTCACCATGACTTCCAGGCTCACAGACACATACATGGGGGGGGGGGAAACAACTCACACACAAAAAATGTAAATTACCAGTCCATACATATAGGTAGAGGGTGAGCTGTAAATTATCATACAGCATAATGAAGATGTTTAACAGATTCAAGGATCAAACAGGGATAATAAGCTTAGTTTAGATGGTTAACTTTTGTTTGGGTTCAATTCTGGGGGGGAAACAGTGAAGGAAATAAATATGTCAAAATTGGAGATTGATGTATCCTTAATTGTGGAATGCTGGGAGTAATTAATTGAGACCCTGCCATCTGTCTCCTCTCAAGCATGGAGGCGACTTTTCAGTATCTTCTTTGGAGTGGGGCAATTAGCTGTGCAGATTTATCTCCCCTGTCCCCAGACCTGAGAAATACATTCCAATTTCTACTATTCATTATGATAGATCCAGGTGGGTAGCAGCAGTGTAAGTTTAAAGCAACAGAACAAAGTTTGAGTCCAGTGGCACCTTTAAGATGAACAAGGTTTTATTCAAGATATGAGCTTTCATGTGCACACTCACTTCCTCATACACAATGAAATGGAACTTACCAGTCCATACATATAAGGTAGAGGGTAAACAGCAAATTAGCATACAATATAGTGAAATGTTTTAACAGATGCAAACAGGAATAACAAGCTAACTTTATAAGGTCATCATTGTTTGGATGTAATTGGGGGAGGGGGAATAGTGAGGCAAATAAATATGTCAAAATTGGCAATAGATTTGTAAATGTATTCTTCATAATTGTGGAGTGCTAGGAGCAATCATTCCA
Source organism: Gekko japonicus (assembly GCF_001447785.1). NCBI lineage: Eukaryota > Metazoa > Chordata > Lepidosauria > Squamata > Gekkonidae > Gekko > Gekko japonicus. Next base: position 476,148 of record NW_015170284.1, on the reverse strand, counting down.
GAGCCTGCTGTCACACTCCATCCATCTCCTCTCAAGCATGGACGTACCCCAAGCACGGATGGGCCGCAGCTGGAGGAGATGGTGAGAATGTCACACTCCACGGGTGGGAATCCTTTGATCCATGGAAACCCTCTCCTGGATCTAACTGAATGCCTCCCATTGCTCAGAACTTCTTGGCTGGTATTGCAAATGCTGAATAAACTTTCATAGAGCCAAGTAATTGGCTTAATTCTCCTGAGATTCATAAGTTCATATTTTCTCTCTAGCTTCTGATACTGTGAACACAACTCTGTAGCACATCACAATCTTTTAAAAATTGGAGGACTCCCTATTCTATTTATTCTACCCCACCCCACCCCATACGCAAGTGTCAGCATTAAAGGGAAATTTTTGATTTACAGGCATAAACCTACAGTTTATTTTATGCCTGAGTGCAAAGGGTGAGTGCAACAAGACAAGAACTACAGAGATCACTGAATAATTTTTTGTCATGACAGAAAAGTGACTGGAGTAGAAAACAGAACATGAAATTGAGCACAAATTGTTCTTCAAAAATGTTAATTAAGAGGTACTTGCATAATAATTCAAATAGCCCCCAAAGTACAGAAGACATTGTGACAAAAACATGATATTTTGCATATCTACTTTACCTCTTGATCTGAGAATAATACCAGCTTTTGTCTTTTTTATATATATTAGGGATGTTACTTTGATTAAGAAATCGTAGCTGATAATTAATTGTATGTTTTAATTAGTCACTGAATCAATTGACTAAATTTGCATAAATATGTGTATGAATAAAACAGTGGCTTTGAGGAAAAAGTATAGTTTTGTTTTAGATGATGCCTCTATGCATTACAGGTGATACTATCTTAAAATATTTTCTCCTTTGTGTGAGAACAGGGAGAATCTGCATTTTAAAACTGAGGCTGCCATCCACAGTTTAAAAACAGGTTACCGATTAAAAATGGGTACATACATTTATCATTCATTCAAAGTTCTCCTACTTTGTATTATCTATATATCTTGACTCACCTATATACTAAAGTAGTAGCAGTTTCTCTGGACTAAGCACTTATGAGAAACATATTTCACCTCAGGTGTTACCATTTAGAAGTCAGTCCAAAGTTGGATGGGTCTGACAGTAAGAAAAGCACAGTTAACAGTGGTATCAGCCTATGTAGAGCATGATTTGTATACTACGAATCTCCATACTGGACTAGACAGCTTCATATTATGCAAATCATGCCATAATTAATTAAATAGCAACCATCAACAGTAGTTTATTGTAAGCTTTTTTCCATGACCCAGAAGCACTGAACTATATTGTCAGACAAATGGTCATTCATAAACAAATAAAAGTTGACCTCTTGCAAGGATATGGTTTATAAATTGAATACTGGGTGCTAGCAAGGTGATGAAACACTAAAGACATTGAAAACACTTGAGTAACTTTATCAATACTTTGATTCCTACAGTAATAGAGGACAAAAGTGTATTTTCATGTTACTAATTATTCTTTTTTAAAGTGTATTCAATGACTTTTCATGATTTTATAAAACAGTGGGGGGATAATTAAGAATGTAGAAGGGCACCTTTGAAGTTATATTTCTGACATATCAATTAAAATCTAAAACAAGACAGTTGATTATACGTTTGAGCATATACAAGGATTTGTATGACTAGTTTAATTGCCAATACTGTCCTGACATGCTTCACAAAGAGAGTCATACTCTGTGCACGCCAGAGCTGAGATTAAGATTTTAATTAGCTAATATGTTTTCAATAAACACAAACAAAACATGGTTTAAACATGCACATTACAAACTAAACAACTGCAGTTTTCCATACCTTGCAACATGCCTCTCCTATTAACAGTTAGCCATGCTGAATACTCAAAATAAATACTTTCTTTGAAAAAGGAATACTATATTCTGAGTGTTAGTGCAGAAGCATTATGGACAGGGTGAAGTACGGCAAAAAAGAGAACTGAAAAGCCAGGGAGCAAATAGCTGGGAAGAGTGATAGCAGAAACTGAATCAAGATAATTCACATAAAATGTGGAAAAACCCTTCTGCTCCTGCCCTTAACCTTTTCCTCCCACTTACTCCTTTTACAGTGTTTTATCTTACAACAAAGTGAATGGTCAAGAGAAACCAGCCTGCATAAAGATCCTAACAGAAAGGGATCAGATCAAGTTCTTCCCAGATTCTTGCTGTAATATGAAAGAGGTTCGTAGAAAATAACAGTGTAAACCAGAAAGATCAAGAGATCCTTTTGCTGGATCCAATCTGATAAAAAAACAGTAAAAAAGATACACAGCATTGTTGTCAGTCACAGTAAGACGCTTGATAAAATTATACACACAATCATATGGGCTAGGGTTGCCAACATCCAGGTGGGGCCTGGAGAATCTCCTGAAATTACAACTGGATCTCCCCCTTCCCCAGGCACTGCTCCCAAATTTCCAGGAATTTCCTTTTCGGCTCTGGCCTGGTGGAACACTCTGCCTAGTGAGATCAGGACCCTGAGGGACTTAATAAAGTTCCGCAGGGCCTGTAAAACTGAGTTGTTCCACCAGGCCTTTGGTTGAGGCAGGGGAGGGTGGGACAGCAATCTCATAAATACATATGTGTGTAGGTTAAGTAAAGCATGAAAAAAGATACAAATGGACTGAAAGAATTGAGAGTTGTGGCAAACTGCACATTTTCCAGTTCTCTATTTAATTTTATTAATTCTGCAAGTTCAACCATAAGTATGAATAAGTGGAATGCAGTGAAAAAGGAACTCCACTTCCCAGATGTTGCGGTGTGATCGCGCCCGCTTGCTGCGCCCCTGATTCGTCCCTCTCGTGGATCAAAGCCTCCGGTGTGACCGGGGCCTGTAATTTCCTTCCCTGCGCCCACAGAATATAAGTCCAGAAATTTCCTCAAAATGGGTGACATGGCCTAGGCATTTTACAGGCAGGTGACATCTATTTGCAGCAGCTTTCAAGGTGATGAAGCCCTTCATGCCTGTTCATTCCTAAACACACTGACTAGGGTATAAATCCGATTAAACTCAGTTGGGCTCCTGAGTATTCAGGTTTTGGACTCTATAAGTTAGGGTGTTCTATGAGGTCAGTACTTAAGGTGGGGGCGGGGATCCCCCGCTTTCGCGGGCTCCTGCCTACTGGTGGCCAGCTGGCTGCCAGGAGGAAATATCTCCAATCCCCCCAACAGCAATGTCATGCACGACACACTGAGGTCACCTGGAAGTGATGTAGGCATGTTGGTGACATGGGGTGGGGGACGATGCTCTGGTTTTTGGGCAAAACTCGATGATTTGGGGGCAATTTTACCATAGAGTTTTGACCAAAAACCAGAGTATCACCCCTGAAGTCACTGATTTCAACATCATTTCTGGGTGACATACATATATCACATGATGTCCCCATCTAATCCTGGAATCCCCTCCCCCATTCCCATGCCGGTGTGACAATGGGACCTGGCAACCCTATCAGTACTAATGGCATAATACCATGATCCTCAGAGAGAATTATTTTCTTTTCTTAAATCCCTGGTCACTTAAATTTCTAACCTTTCCAACACCGCAATCCTATTTCAGTCTTACTTCAGTCAAACCACACTGAAATCAATGGGTTTAGACTGGATTAACTCTGTACATGTACCTTCCTGAATGCTTCTGCCGTCATCACCTGAAGAAGGGAATTTTGACTCTTGATAGCTTATAGCCTGGAAATCTTGTTGGTCTTTAAGGGGCTACTGGACTCAAATCTTCTTCTTCTGCTGCAGACTAACATGGCTACCCACCTGAAACTACCTTTCTAGTGGCTCACTGTTATATGTGTCTGCACTAAACACTCCTTAATTTCTATCCCAGTCTATAGAACTTGCAGTCTTAATTTTAACTGACATAGGGACTGCCCGAGCCTCATAGATAAATCTGACACTTCTAAACACCACTGCTATCCTGGTTAATTTTTGTTGAAACAGCTCCATTTTATAGCTAGAGTCACCTTTTATTCCATATTCAGAAAGCAGCAGGACTGAAAGGTCAGCAGCAATTCACTGTTTTCTCCTGTTTCATATACAATAGCCTGGGGCTGAATTTTGACCTCCATCCTAAATGAATTCAATGCTCTCATCCTTCCCTAATGTTTACAGAGGGAGCTAAAGGGAGAAATAAGACCCGGCTGCTACTAGAGTTTTTCGCTTTCTGAGGAGCCTTCTTAGTTATAGGCTGCTACCTAGCAGGCAAGGTGGTTGGCAGAACAGTTAGTTAAAATTTTCTGTGAAAGTACCCAACTGTATTCTATGTAAACTTGACCTTTTAAGAAAAAGAATAAGCAACAATTGTGAATAACGTGCTCTCAGCTCTCTTGCTGAGTAAACCTTTGAATCAGCCGAAATGTATGATGCCTATTCTAATAAACACTTTTTGCCCCAGACATATCCCAAAGCTGTTCCACCACCCAGTATTCTTTAGAGCTTTCTGCTACCTGAACAGTTGTAGTTATGGGAGTCATCACAATATGAAACAACTGTGCACCAGTGCATGATGGGTTCTAACTCCCAAATGATATGTATTTTAAATCTGAAATATAATTTTCAAGTATATTTCCCCCATGCCATATTAGAAGACCTGTTTTAGAAGACAACATCAGATGACCTACAACACAGCTCACAAGGCTTTGCACTCCATTTATAATTCAAAGTGTTGCCATACTACTATGTTGGTTGGGCTTTACCCAGAATCTTGGCATGCTACCTGACACCTACTTGGCTCATTTGCTGGTCCATATTTTCTGCTTGTATTTTTCAAACAGCAAGTTTCTAGGCCTCCTAGATCCAGAGATAGAATGTAAAATGTGAAGACAGTTTTCTCCTTACTTTATGCAGTGGGAAAATGCCATTTTTGCCATTCATTTGTTCGAGCCTATAAGTCACAGCTGTGATGACAGGTATGGGTAATCCCAAGGAAATGTTTTGCTTCCCTATTGCGAGGGGAGCCTGAAGCAGTAATTGGTCACTTCAAGTGCATTTTGTGCTGCTTAGGCTATAATGGGCTCAGGCCCATAGCCAGGATTTCTTGTGTTGGGGGGCCTTTAAATTTCACAGGGGGCACCTAATTGATTTGGTTAAAGTAAGTTAAATTAAGTGCCCCTTTCACCCAGCTGCATCTGATAGCCTCCTTCTCTCCCCCCCACAGAGGGGGCTTCCCCAGCCTGTAGGCAGGGCAAGCAGGCAGGAAGGGAAGGCGGTGGAGGAGCACGCCGGTGTGCTCGCCCACTTGGAGAGTCCCCAGCCAGCCAGCCACCACTCTCCCTTTTACAGGGGCTGGTTGGGGAAGGCAGGTGAGAAGGTGAGGTGGTGGAGGAGTGTGCCAGTGCACTCGCCCACTAGGAGACCTCTCAGCCAGCCAAAGCTGAGTGCAGCCAGCCTGGGAAGGAGCACAGTCTCATCTCCAGTCTCCTCCCTGTGCTCCACACTCTGCTCAGCGGTGTCACTGCTTCCATCTCCCTACCCCGTCTCCAAGCAACAGCAGCAGCAGGCCAGGCCCGAGGAGCAGCCACTGCTGTTGCTGTGTGCACCTGCCCACCATAGCCTGTGAGGGGCTGCTGGTTTTTCATTGTATGCATTCATACAAGTGGGGCTGCTGGCAGGTGGGGAAAGGGATGGGGCAGCGGCAGTGAGTCCTCTGGGCAGCCCAGAGAGTCAGGGGGCCTGGGCTGCATAGGAATTCATGGGGCCTTGGATGTTGGGGGTGCGGGCCCCGGGAGGCCCCACCGTAGCTACGGGCCTGAATGGGATTCTAAAAGTAAATCAGTGTTGATTTCCAAAATTATTCCAAAAAAGGAAATTAGTGTGCTTGATTTGCATAATTAAAAAGGCTACTCAGTTGTGGGGAATTTGAATATGACCATCCTAACCATTCATTATTCTATGGCATTTCATCAAAACTATTTAATCAAATCTTAATGGTTTTATACTTCCAATTTAGTATGTTACCGGATTTAAATGCTTATAGTATGTGTCTGCACAACCAGAGAGTGTAGTAGTTGCTGTAATAGTAATTCCAGGTATTTATAAAGCATTGCAAATTCTTATAGTTAGGTAAATCAGCATTCTTGTCCCTGCACTGAGCTGAGAGAGAATGGTTTGACGAAGACCACCTAGGCTTTTAGCCAGTGCACTGAACAAGAATAAGGCAAACATTTATTTTCTTAAGGACCACCAAAAAAATAATAATGCTGTGGCACCCAAGATTTCTGGCTTAGCACATAGCTCACTGGGTTGTTGTGAGGTAAAACTGAGGAAGGGAGAACCACATAGCTCACTCTGAGCCCTCAAAGGGAGGGATAAAAATGTATTAGAATGGATGCCTGAATGTTGCAAAAACTCTTAATTATTGAGTATAGAATATAAATTTGGTAAGCTTGTTTTCTGAACTGAAGGCTATTCCTTTGATCATTCTTCCCCAGTTGGGTTTACAATGTGAGCAACAGAAAAACTTCTCCACTCTCCTAGTTGATGCTGTAGCAGCAGGGGGAAAAGTTCTTTTCTCAAGAATATCTTAGTGTGGATGCCCAGTTCTATGGAAACTATGGCTGCAATCAGATGAGCTGTTTGATCCAGGTTAAAAATGTTCATTCAGACAGTGACATCTGTATCCCGTTCCCCAGTCGTCGGCACCCCATTCTCACACCCGACTTTCCCAACACTGGAGACTGAACTGGTCTCACTGTGGATTGAACTGGTCTCACTACGGACTGAACTGGTCTCACTGTGCATTTCCTGATGCCTGAACTCTCTCTTGTGAAATCAAGCCATTTGGGAAGTCAGATGGTGCACTTCCATCTGCGTGTCATTTTAAAAATATTTAGTTAGTGATATGCGCATAAGCGGATCTTTGTCCCAGGGTTTTGAATCACCACTTGTATTTCTGCACCCATTCAGTCAGGCTCAGAAGCCCCTGAGGGAGTTGTTTTTGAGCAACACCCCCCCCAAACCCTCTCTCCTGTATCTTGGGGTTGGAAAGACATGGAAATGGTCCTAGTTAGGCTCTCATATTGGCAGGGAGCCGGGGGGGGGGCTGGCATCCCTAATTTAGGGAGACTTGAGTAAAGCTGGAAAATTCAAAAAATCAAGTCAGCCTTGCTTCTGAGTAAACTTGGGCTGAATATCTGCCCCCAAAGTGTCTGCAGGGCTTTCTGGGCATGGACTTTGGTTAAAGCGGGGTGTGGTAGTGGATGTTAACCAGGCTACAGAGACCAGTTCCCCTGGAGAAAATGAATGCTTTGGAAAGTGGACCGTATGGCATTGTACCCCACTGAGGTTCCTGTCCCTCCCCAGGCTCCAACCTAGGGTTGCCAAACCCCCCGGTTTGCCAGGGGTCCCCCGTTTTTTGGGGGGGGGTTCTACCATCTGGCCAGCGGGGGAAACCCTGCCCCCAACACCCACAGCCACCCCTCTCCCTTCTCTCTTGAGAGAGAGGGGTGGCTGCCTTTAAGTTCATGCAGCCCGCATTTCCGCCCAAGCCTGATCTCTGCTTGAGATCAGGCTTGCAGGGAAATGCCATCTCTGGCACTTAAAATGGAAACGCAGGCTCTTTGCTCTTAAAGGGGAAATGGCAGCTCCATGTACTTAAAAGGGAAATGCCGGCTCCTTTAAGTGCAGAAAAACTGGCGTTTCTGGAGATCAGGCGCGCGGGCTGCGGGGGGGGGCAGTGGACGTCCCTAATGTGACATCATCATGTCGGTAATGCCCCGCCCCCTCTAGGAATGCCCCCAAAGTCCCCCGCTGGGGGTGGAAGATGGACTTGGCAACCCTACTCCATCCCCAAATCCCCAGGAGTTCCCCTGCCTGGAGCTGGCAACCCTGCTCCCCATCCCACTTCCCCCATGCCAACTGTGTTAGCAGAACAAGGGTTTTCTGCTTCAGAGTTGCTGTTTGAGAGCACCCCAGGATTGACAGAAGATTAAATGGACTGAAGTCAATGGGGCTACTGTCCTGTACATCTGCATGTAAAGATGTACACACTTTCCCCATGCATTCCACGGAAGAGAGGCAAAGCGGAAGAGGCTGACAGGGGCCGCAGTACTTGAAAGAGGGATCATGGTGCTGTCAAAATGGAGTGGTGCTTTGAATGAACATGCATGAAAGACAATTCTTTAAAAAGGATGTTGCCTGACCACCCACTCCATGGTTACCACACAGCAATAATCTGAATGGTTAACCATAGAGTGAGCTAGGCTTACCAAATCTCGCCAAATCACGGCGGGGGATCCACATGTCTTTGCAGAATCTGTGCCGCGGGGACGGCGAGACGCGTTGCACTGCCGTCGCCAGGACATGACGCTTGGCGTCGCTCTGGCAACGGGGCTGTTTGGAGCCCTGTTGCCAGAGCGACGCATAGCGTCAAATCCTGGTGACGGCGGGTGCAACACATCTCGCTGTCCCCGCAGCGCGGATTCTGCGAAGACATATAATCCCCCACCACGACTTGGCAACCCTAGAGTGAGCACATGGTGAGGCAGGTTAAGGGTGGCATGGCAGAACAAATAATACTGGATAAAATATAGGCTGTGGTCAGAACGTGCCAAGTTTGTTGTCTGACCACAGCCTATATATCCCAGAGTTCCTGTGCGCGCTCTCTCTCTCTCTCTCTCTCTCTCTCTCTCTCTCTCTCTCTCTCTCTCTCTCACACACACACACACACACACACACACACACACACACACACACATATCCTGACCTGGATGGACCAGACTAGCCCAATCTTGTTAGAGCTCAGAAGCTAAGCAGGGTTCACCCTGGCTAGTATTTGGATGGGAGACCACCATGGAATTCCAGGGTTGCTATGAAGGAAGGCAATGGCAAATCACCAGTGTTAGTCTTTTGACTTGAAAACCCTACAGGGTCACCATAAGTCAATTGTGACTTGATGACACTTTACACCCCCCCACACACACACGTGTGCACACCCCCACACAGACTCCATAAAGATAAGAGCTCAAGATACATAATTATTAAAGCATCACATCTCAATTCCAAAGCTGGTATGGTCAGCAGTGGCACATACAGCCCCTATACATACAACTACACTTCTACACTTATTTAATGCAGAGAGCAGGGATTACCCTTCTAGAGAATAAGAACAGTTGTTTGGACCCTGTGCATCAGAGTCCACTGGAAAGTGCTGGAGCAGGATAACTCAGATGCTTCGAAGGATCTAATTCTGTATGTCTTTACCAAAAGACAGTGTCCAAAGAACTAATAGACAATTTGGGCTGTTACGCCTAAAGCATGATATCTGAAGACGGCATATCAGGAGAAAGACACATTTCTTCAGAAGCAAGTACTGCAGAACTATCAACCTAATACTGGAAATTAATGCATGGAAGCTACAGTCAATAAGTATTCAAACTGTTTCTGAGCTGTAATTCCAGACCATATGCTGAGTGTTTAATTTTTTAAAAGAGGTCTTTTAAAGCAAAACCAACCAGACTTGCCATAGTAAGATACAGAACACCTACCTATGGGAACCCTTTGAGTAGGGAAAAGATAGTGTCCTACATAGGTAGCTGCTGCTAAAATTACACATGAAATTCATTTAACCCAAAACAAATGACAATGCACATGTGTCCTTAACAAAGCTTTTAACCCTAGGACATTTGCTTTGCAAGATGTATTGCTCATGCTGAAAACACTGTCGTCATCGTACTGTAGAGCTGCAGTGGCAGAACGTGGGTTCCTATAATGAACTACATAAAAACAAACCCCACACAATAGTGTAATGCTATTTTGGTATTAGGTTTTCTTAGCAATTTCATTTGAGGGGAGGGAACACCTCTGCAGTCCCAGTTCTGACTCACAGCTTCACATGGGTAGATGTAGCATTGAATTTCTCTGAAAGCAAGGGCATATCTTAACACAAATCATCTGGGAAATAAAACTTGCATAAATCACATATTAAAGGTAAAAACCATTCAGGTCAAGGTAAGCTATATGATGAAAAACTATAGCATTCCACAGTCATTTATTTCTGAAAATGAGATTGTTCTAAAGGAAAATGAGCACACAGAGGAAGAGAAAGAGACTGTCAGTGCAAGCCTGTGCAGAGTTACCCTACTCTAAGCCCACTGGTGTTAATGGGCATAGAGTGGAATAACTATGCTTAGGACTCCACAATCACCATTTCTAAATTCACAGGTTTCTGGATGAAGAGTACTTGCCATTCAGAATATTCAGTGTAGAAACATGCCCTTATATCTTTATGGTTTTGAACTAAGATCACCTGAACTTAGTTCTAAAACAGCACTGTACAATAGGTTTCAATCTGTTGTCATATTAAAGTTGTTTTAAGCCATTCCTCGTAGACCCAGAAATGTTACAATAGGCATGAAATTGTTTTCTTTCAGTGTGTTCAGTTATGGTGTGTGTGTGTGTGTGTGTGTGTGTGTGTGTGTGTATATATATATATATATATATACACACACACACACACACACACACACACACACATAAATATAAAAAGCTTGTGGCATTAATATTTCCAAGGTCTAGTTTCCTAGTAGATAGCGATTTACCTTTAGCTATGACAAGGGCATGTTACTCCATTTACTTGTGTGGGGGGGGGCTAGTTTGATGGCACCTGTTGTATCTCCAACGAGGGTGTCTAAAGTGGAGCCCCACCCCCTATCACGCACTTAACAGAGCACATTTCATTCTGTCCTCAGAGTCCACACCACAGAATGGCCTTTGATGATTAAAGGCACAGGAAAGCAATGTTCACCGAAAGATGTCAAAGTGTTGTTTATACAACTGCAGACTGCTGTGACTCCAGGAGACATTTTGCTATTTGAACATATACAAGGTAATCTTGCTTAGTTGAAGGATGATGGTTCTATCCCTTTCATGGGGTTGAAAGGCCTATAACTCAAGCTCACACAGGAGGTATCAAAGGGCTGTTAAGGCTTTTTTATGAGGGAAACAATAAAGCTATAATTCTCCTAGCTCACCACTGTATTTCAAAGTGTGATATTTCTCCTCCCACTCCTTTAAAAAACATATTTTTGAGATAGATGAATGAATGAATGCATTAAGCTGACAATTTAAATCACCACCAGCAATGTGAAGGGGGAGAGCATTCAGATCTGTGGTTGCCACTTCATCCTCCTCTTTTCCCCTTGGGGCTGGGGAACTGTTTGGGATCTCAAATCAGTATGCAATTGTACATGTTCAACCAGCAATAATCACAGCACCATGGGAGGGAGATGGCAAACAGAGACAAGCTAATCGCTTCCTTGCTTTTAGGATTAAATGAGTGGGTTAAAATGATTAAAAAAAAAAAAGAAATAAACATACCACTTCCTTTTTAAAACATCTGAAATATCCATACAAGGATATTTCAATGCCCAAAGGACACAAGTGGCATTTGCTGTAGAAATGAAAATCCTAGACATCATAAATGACTATGCACTGGAACAGCTGGTCAGACAGTCAACCAGCGGGGCAGGAATCTTGGACTTGTTTCTGAGCGGGTCTCAAGACCTGTGAGGAATGTAGAAGTTGTTGCACCAATTGGGAACAGTGACCACAGTGTATTAAGTTCAGCATTCAAGTCAATGGAAAGTTACCCCTAAAGTCCAAAACTATAATACTTGATTTCAAAATAGGAACCTTTACAAAAATGAGGGGAATAGTAAAAAGAAACTGAAAGACAAGAGAGTCAAATCCCAAGAGGATGCTTGGAAACTATTTAAAACTATACTAATTGAAGCCCAGACAGAATGTATTCCACAGGTTAGGAAAGGCACTGACAAGTCTAAAAGAAAGCCTGCATGGTTAACAATGGTACCGGTCACACAGAGGGTTTTGGCCCGGGAGAGGGACGGATCGGGGGCGCAGCAAACGGGCACGATCTCACTGCAACATCTGGGAAGTGGCGCGCACCCGTCCCAAAGAAAGCCTGCATGGTTAACAATGGTACCGGTCACACGGAGGGTTTTGGCCCCGGAGAGGGACGGATCGGGGGCGCAGCAAACAGGCACGATCTCACTGCAACATCTGGGAAGTGGCACGCACCCATCCCCGATCTGTCCCTACCCCCGAAAACCCGCAGCAAAAAAGAACCACCGACAGAGGTGGTCTTACCTGAACGGCTGCGGCAAGCGCGGCTGTGGGATCGCCGGCGCGTCCTTCTACCGGCACATCCCCGGCTCCTGGACAAACTGCGCATGCACACGCATGCGCAGCCAGCTGCCTCAGTCTCTGACCGTGGCTTCCTCCCCGGCATCTGATTGTGCCGGGGAGCAACGGTGCCGCGCCTCAGGGGATCCATGTGATCCCGCCGCGGTGTGTCTATTTTGGTGCAGCTTCCAAAAGCCGCACTTTGGCCACGCATTTTCTCCCCCGTGTAGCAGGGGCCAATGTAAGTCAAGTAAGCTATAAGAAGTAAAGAGGCTTCTTTTTAAAAGTGGCTAGTTGGCCCCAATGAATTGAACAGACGGGACCACAGACTCTTGGCAAAGGAAATGTAAGTCAATAATTAGGGAGGTATATGAACATATGAAACTGCCTTATATTGAATCAGAATATTGATCCATTAAGTATTGCCTATTCTGACTGGTAGTGGCTCTTCAAGGTCTCAGGCTGGAGTCTTTCACATCACTTCCGACCTGATCCTTTTAACTGGGGAAGCCAGGGATTAAACCTGGGACCTCCTGCATGCCAAGCAGATGGTCTGCCACTGAGCCACAGCACCACCCAAATATTTTTAAGAAGGTAATTTCTAAAACCATCAAAACAAACAATAAACACTTAAAAATATATCTAGAGCAGGAAACCAACCAGAGAAGCAGTGGGGCCTTTGGATGACAAAGAAATAAAGGGATTGCTTAAGGAAGATGGGGAGAAGGCACAGGAGGTCAATGAATTTTTTGCTTCTGTGTTCACTGTGGAAAATGTGGGGCATGTACCCATACTAGGGATGGACTTGAACCTAAAAAACTCAGTTCAAGGTGGCCCCCAAACTGAACCCAAAATTGAGCAAAAAGGCCCCACCTGAATTGAGCTGGTCTGGTGAGTTCGGTTTCCCCTTTCTTCTGGCCATAGTGAGCCACAGCCAGAAGGAGGGGGGGTGTCGCCTGGGAAGGGTTAAATGGCTGGCAGCCATTTCAACCTAACAGCAGCGTCGGTCCACCCATCAGTTGTGAGGTGGACTACCCCCTGCTTCGAAAGGGATTGAAAATAAAACAGCCAATATTATAATGCCCCTGTATAGATCTATGGTACGGTATCATTTGAAATACTCTGTACAGTTCTGGTCACTGTATCTCAAAAAGTACATTGCAGAACTGGAAAAAGTACAGAGGAGAGCGACCCAGATGATTAGATGGTTGGAGCACCTTCCCTATGAAGAAAGGCTGAAGAGTCTAGGACTTTTCAGTTTAGAAAAGAGATGACTAAGTGGGGATATAATAGAGGTTTATAAAATTATGCATGGCCTAGAGCGAGTTGACAAAGAGAATTTTTTCCTCCTCTCCCAAAATATTAGAACTGGAGGGCATCCAATGAAGCTGACGGACTTTTCAAAAAACTTGGAAGAGATTCTATGATTGGTATAATGTAAACGCAACTGATAGATAAATGTAGTAATTTGAGAACGAAGAAAAGATAAGCTTAGTAAAATAGATAATGAATTTAGAAATCTAATAAGCAGAAGAAATGATAAAGTCTCTTGTTATATGTTATATGTTGTTGGGGGTAGTTGGGTGTTGTTTGTAAGTATGTCTGTATGTCAGACATATTTTCTCCCACTCCCAAAACACGACAACTTGAAGGGCATTCAATGACGCTCACAGGCAGTAGGTTCAGGATGGACAAAAGGAAATACTAGTTTACACAGAGACTGATTAAAATATGGAAGTCACTGCCGGAGGATGTAGTGATGGCTACCGGAATAAACAGTTTTTAAAAAAGGGATTAGACAGATTCATGGTGGATAAGTCTATCAGTGGCTATTAGGCATGGTGAATGAGGGGGGACCTTCCACATTCAGAAGCACTAAACCTCTGAATCACAGAGCCAGGAGGCAACATCAGAGGAAGGTCTTGGCCTCTGTACCCTGTTGTTGGCCCTCCAGAGGAATTGGCTGGACTTTCCAATTTCCTGGGGGGGGGGAGGCCTGGGACTAGGCTTTCTGGGAATGGGCTCTCTCCCTCCCACAGCAGGCGGACAAAGCCAGGTCACCATCCATCTCCCTCGCTGGCCATCCAATGGGGCAGAGGTGCTGCAGCAGCCCAAGGAGGGTCCATGTGCGGCTCAGCCAGGAGGCTGCAATGGGCGGATGGAGTGAGCCCAGGCTGGGCTGAAACCCAATCCATGAGGGTTGGCTGGCTGGCTTGGCTTGGCTGGCTGGAAGGCGCTCCCGCACGGCCCTTCCTGCACTCAACACAGCTGCGTTGCGCCCCCTCCCCTCTCCCTCCCCTCGGTGCATCCCCCACCGGCCCCTCTCTCTTGCCCCCCCTGGCTGGCCAATTGTGAGGGGCGCTCGTGACTCTTGCGAGCTGCGATTGCAATGCAGGCGCTGTGGGGGGGCACTCCCGTGCATGCACTCACACTCAGGCCAAGGAGAGAAAGGTACCAGGCATGTGCTCAGAGGCCCGGGGGCTCTTGGGAGGAGCGGCACCTGATCTGCGCCAGGGCTTGCCAGCCTCTAAATGGATCCAACTGCCCCCCCAGGGGGAGAGGGCGCAAGCCTGCTCTGCCCTTTCTGTGTGTGTGTGTGGGGGGGTTCTTTTATGTAAAATTGGTGCGCCCAGCAATGCTACCCTGGGGGGGGGGCTCAGTACCCATTGGAAAATCTGGGGGAGGAGTGCCTCAGCTCCCCAGCCCCCCCCAGTAGATTACGCCTATGCTGGCCACTATGTGAGACACAATGCTATACTAGATGGACCACTGGTCTGATCCAGCAGGATTTTTCTTATGTTGTTATGCGGCTGGTTGGAGTACCCAACCCAACTGACATGTGGGAAGAGGCAACCAGTGCATCTTTTACCAGTTATGATCTCCCAGGCCTGTACAGCTTCCACATAGGAGCCAATGAGAATGTCACAGGCTTCTGCAGCCCACCTTGGATCTGAGAGGGTAGCATGGGAGGAGGTGCATTTGTACTCACCCTGGTGCTACCTAGCTCTAAGTCAGGAGGCAGAGATCGGAGCTGGCACAAGTAGCATGGGAGAAGGTGCAGCCCCTACCTCTGTGGCACCACCAGGCTCTAAGATGGGCTGCAGAGAGGACTGCTGCCATTCAGTGTTCCCTCTAAGCTGAGTTAGTGTGAGCTAGCTCACAGTTTTTTAGCTTCAAGCTCACACATTTTTGTCTCAGCTCAGGAAGGATGGCTCCAGAGCCAATTAATTTATGCAGTAGCGAAATCACTCGCTCACAATTTTAATGCCAGTAGCTCACAAAGTAGAATTTTTGCTCACAAGACTCCAAAGCTTAGAGGGAACATTGCTGCCATTTGCCTTTAAGCCTGTGAGGTGACATTAGAGGAAGGCATTTTGGGCAGCAAAATCTGTTGAGCCAGGCCTGCCACCTTACCCATTAATAATCCTCTGCCTTTAATGGAGGCTGATCTGAAGAGAATGCTGCAAGCGCTTGGAGAATGAAGACAGTCTGCTACTGGTATAAGCATAAACTAAGAAAGTAACAGAGCATTTGCCCCACAGCATTGCTTTATGCCTTCCATAATATTTGAGCACCAAACAAACCTTAATGCAATTATCTTTCCTCAGACAAGATACTGTGCTTTACTTGGCAATCCCTGAAGATAACTTCCAGTGCCATCCTAAGCGGAGTTGTTCCCTTCTATGTCTGGGCACAGTAAATATATATATATATATATATATATGACAGAACATGAATGTAGATAACTAGACACACGGAAATATGGCTCTTTGGCTTCTGAGTCATACATGGACAACTAAATAGAAACAGTGGTTTATTTTTAATCATGCCCTAAAGAGTTTGGCTGGACAATGCAAAGTAATTTCTCCTACAACTCCTTTCAGCTATGTACCATGAGTCCAGATGCCTGGTATCACTGTGTGCATTTCTGAATTAAATTAAATGCACCTTTCATTTGCAGTACTTGCACATATCTGTGCAGTACTTGCACAGATACTACAGGAAAACTAACCGGAACTGAAAAACTGATCATATTTTATTCTTGCCGTTATATATCACACAGTGTGACTCAAAATCTTACAGACTCTTTCAGCCATAATGATTAATGCATATAGTAAGATTGCCAACTTCCAGGTGAGGCCTGGGATTCTCCCAGAATTACAACTGGTCCCCAGACTACAGACATCAGTTTTCCTGTAGAAAATGGTAGTTTCATAGGGCGGACTCTATGGCATTAAAAAAGTAAAGGTTCCCTTGCTCGAAAGCCAGTCGAGTCCAACTTTAGGGTTGCGGTGCTCATCTCCATTTCAAAGCCGAAGAGCCAGCGCTGTCCGAAGACATTTCCGTGGTCATGTGGCCGGCATGACTAAACACCAAAACGCATGGAACGCTGTTACCTTCCCACCGAAGTGGTACCTATTTATCTACTTGCAATTTCTTACTTTCGAACTGCTAGGTTGGCATGAGCTGGAACTAGAGACGGGAGCTCACCCTGTCATGCGGCAACCCGGGTCTTGAACTGCTGAACTACTGACCTTCCACAGCCTGCAGTTCAGCGTCTTAACCACTTGAGCCACCGCAGCTCCCTCTATGGCATTACATCTCAGGAATTTCCTAAGCTGCAATTGGCAGCCTTACATATAACCAAAATCCATTTATGATCTTGTGACCATCCATTACATAAACTAAGTCCTTCTTCTTCTTTTAATTATTTTTATTTTCATGTTATAGAATCCTGTCTGTTTGTAAACTTGCTGCATGGGTTGGAAGGTATCACACAAAAGTTGCCGGCATCAGAGGTCCCCACAGCTGGAAAATGGCAGGTAGGCTCCTAGACTCCTGCAAGTCTTGGTGTTTCCTCCCTGCTTCTGAGGGGCTTTCATTTTTAAAACTGCCAATTGAATAGCATTATATTGATATAAAATATAAAGGAAAAGGCATATCTCCACAACAGGAACTAGAGACTTAACTTTTAAAAATCTAGGAATTCAGAGAACACGACACACATATTGCAATACTGTTGTTTCATTTGTGTTTGTGTGTAAAGTACTGTCAAGTTGCAGATGACTTATGCTGACCCATAGGTCTTTCAAGGGAAGCAATGAAGCAGAGTTGGTTTGCCACAGCTTTCCTCTGCAAAGCTTTCCTTGGTGGTCTCCTATCCAAGTACCCACCCTGCTTATGTATAATTTACTGATTACAAAATAAAAAGCTCCCAGTGGCAAGGGGGGTGGAAATGGCTGCTGCCACAGAAAGTCCGTACAGGAGTTCATAAGCCTGCCAGTCTACCCATCATTTTCTGGCTGTGGCACCTTCAATGCAAGCAGAGGTGAAATGCCTCCAGCAGGGATGATAGCTGGCATGGTAAGTCTATGGACAGTTCAGTCCTTTCCCTTTTAAAATGTAAAGGGTCATGGGTGGAGACCAGGTCTACCAAACCATCACCTGTTAGTGTTTTTCTTCCCAACAGTAGAGATCCTTTTGTCCTGTTTGTTGTGAGAGTAGAGCAACTAGCAGCCAGTCTGGAAACACTCCCCAAATTCCAGGAGATAAATTTTCCTTATTCCCAACATTTCTGGTGTCCCTGAGCTGAACCAAAACAGTTAATTTTGGGTATAAGTTTGGCTTGGGTATACATACCCTTATGAGGAAACAAAATGTAAATAAAATATAGTCAGCTGAAATCAACTTTGGAAATTCTTCAGTGCAGACATGCAGTATTCTGGCAAGCCGACAATGGACATAGCTAGTGGCCTTTATGAAAGGCAGCATTCTGAAAGGATGATGAGTAAACATTATCTCCTATTTTTGTTAAAGTTAGAAGGTGCCCCTCTCTGCATGCCAGTGCCTGATAAGAAATTATTACACTTTGCATAGTGCTCTGTAATGTTTGGCTGATTTAAGCATAATCAGACTTAAATGCAAGCAATCAGAGGGAAAATGTCTTCACAGGCACCTAATTTCCTATACTAATTGGCACAATGTATTACTTTTTCTTCCAGGGGAAGGGGAACAGTTAGGTCAAGATCTTTAAATACATAAAATGGATAAAATGCACGCTCACAAAACTCTCTTAATTTCAGAGAGAAAAGATGAAAAATAAGAATGAGCAAGGAGGGAAAGCCTGCAAACTAATTAGAGCAACTTAAAATATGCATTGCTTTTTCTTTTTTTGGGGGGGGGTCATTTTGAACACTACTCCACAGATAAATGGGCAGTGGGAGTGGAGGGACAAACTAGATCTCACCAGATTCTATCACTGTTAGGATAAAATACAGGAACTAGGACCAGGGAGTATTCTCTATAGTTTTCACCATCTGCCCTGTGCTTGAGGTCATGCACACACTGGCTTTCTGTGTATTCATGGCAAAATAAAGGTGTGTACCAACTTCTAAAAAGAAATACATTTCTTTCCTCCTACACAATGTAGTACCTTTGTCATTAAAATAGCCCCTAGAACTCAGAAATGCTCTCTGACACTAAGCCACTATATGGAGGGTCCCAAAACAAGGGTTATTTGGCCACTTTGGTGTTTGGTGACAGGCAGCTCCATCCAGGTTCTTATAACACCCCTCTATGCACATTAGTAAGCTTATTACCTCCCTTGCCAAGTAGATCTCATATGGAGTCTTCATGACGCACCCAAATGTTCTTGGTTTCCATTGGTCCTTCGATGAAGACACTAATCACTTGGGTGGGCACACTTAGCAAGAGGCTCATAAACGTTATGGTCTCTTGGGAGCATCACCATTAAAAAAATGGTATTCAGCAGTCTATGTGGGAGCTAGATGGATAATATGCAATGATATTGAGATGCAATGATATTGAGGTACAATGATATTGAGGAAATTCATGATGTCCCATTGACCCTTTTCTTGTTTGGCTTGCTGCTGTTTTGTTTTGGCCCCCCGCCCCCCACAGTGCTGAAATGTGACAGGTGAATTGTCCTTCTAATCTTTAGTCAGGCGTAACTCAGCACTAAACTCTACATGCCCTTATTAATCTGATTAGTCCCATTAATGCCAAGAGGAGGAACTAAAAAAGTAAAAGCAGCACTGTATTTAGTGCTAGAGTTTATAAATTACTAATCCACTTAAATTTCCACTTCAGTATCATCCTGCAACAGAGATTTCTTCAAGTTAATTGTTTCTTTCTACCAGCATTAAAATATTTCCTTTTACTATAGGAAAATAGGTAAACAGGCTTAAAACAATGGCCTTATCAAAAAGGTTGTCAAACTGATGTTGCACAGTTAAATTGTCTCTGAATTAAAGCTAGTAATCTGTTCAATTTAATTTTAATAGCAAGTAAGAAGTGACTATTTAGGAGAATTAGACTAACTGCAACACCCAGTAAAATGGTAGATCAGATATTAACAGGAAGTTTTAAAAAGGCTAATGGATAATAGACCTGCCATAAAAAACCCTCTAAAACATTGTATTATTGAAAGGGAACTGAATTGCTTTTAAAAGATCAAATTATATGCCAGTGTTGTTGAGAGAAAAGTGATTGCTATTTATCAATATACCACCTCCAAAGTTTCCACTTGGACATATCAATGAACCAGACTGATCTGCCAGAAATAAAAGAGATGTATGCTGATGAACCAGAAAAAGTGTTTAGTAAAGGCCCAAAACAAGCATCCAGTTACATTTCACATTGTAAAATGTGAAGTACATGAGATACAGAGTAAGGCGGATGCATAATGGCTACCAAACCATATCTTCCCCCACATTGCCCCAAAGTTAAATAAAATGTGTGACACATTTCCACACACCCTAGTGAGTCAGTTTCATTGGCCTGTACTCTCAGGGGGAAAGGAAATTTTGTTTGTAATGACATTGTATCATGTGTTACTCAAGGGTCATGTGACTCAGTGGCAGCCATGCATCCCATCACATGCAGTTAGGTGCTAAAGCTGCAATCCTAAACTATAGTTAGGTGTACCAGCCCTTGGGAGGCTCAGGAGAATAGACACATTCTACTGAATTTACTGAGACTCCTTGAAAATAAATATACATAGAAATGAGTTGTGCAGGGAAAAGATACTGAAAAAGGGAATGCATGGAAGTCAAGATAAACAGTGAAGCTGAAAACATAAACAGAGAAGTTAAAATTATCCCATTGACCAAAGTTAATAATATGCTGAAATCATTCCATAAACACTTATTCAGAGAAAATCCTAAAAAGTAATTGTTCACAGTAAATGGGAAGAAAGACAACTGAAAATGTTTATTTGTGGATAGATCAGGTCACAAAACATACACAGTTCCTGGTGTGGTGGCTTTCCATTAACACTGTCATAACTTGAAGAAATAACATTGTACATATGGATGAGTAAAAATAATTTATACAGTTATATGGCTCATTTCTATGAAAAAGATGCCGAAGTGGCTTGTGTAAAATAAAAACATTAAATCACACAAACCATTAAAACAACAGGAGCAAGAACTAACAAGCAAGTGAATAAGACAACTGAAAAAGTAGTCGAAATCAAAGAAACATCACTCTGTCTCCATGAAAAGTGTTGTGTATGTAATGGAATGGAATGGAATGGAATGAATGTACTGAGCTTGAAATCTTGAAAGGTATTGTAAATAGACCTATCAGAACAAAGGAAGTTCTGGAGGGAAGAGAAATGATTGGCCTTTATGTACAGTATGTGATTGGACCTTAGCTGACATGTGGGCGTGGCTTGCCAAGCCCGGGCAGTTTAAAAAGTAGCCTGTTGCTCCATTGATTTGTCTCGTTCTGGTTGTTATGACTTCGTGTTCAATAAAGCTGTTAATCACTGTTCACCTGCTGCCTGAGTCTCGTATCTAACAATTGGCGACGAGGCTGGGATATAGAGCAGGTAGGCAGCCCCGCTGAACCGACGCCAAGATGGCAGACGTCCGAGAAGCCCCTGGAACCCAGGGCAGAAGAACGAGACCCAGCTGATCAAGCAGCTGCAGCACGTGTGCCAGTGCCGGCACAGAGAGCAGTGATGGCCATCAACCCAAGGTTTGAGACATTCGACCTTGACCTCGAGGACTGGGATTCCTACCTGACCAGGTTCAAGTTCCATCTCCAGGCTAACCAGATCGAGAGTGAGGACCAGCAGAAGGCGACGCTCCTCAGCTCCTGCGGAAGGTCTGTCTTCGACATCGCTCGGTCCCTGGTCACCCTGGCTGACATCAAAACCATGTCCCTGGCAGACCTCAAACTGAAACTGCAGGGGCATTTTGCACCACAACCCTCACAGATCGCTAGCAGACACGCGTTTTACAAACAGTTCCAGGCCGTGACTGAGATGGTTGCCGAGTACATATCAGCATTGTGGAAGGCTGCACGCCCGTGCAACTTCACCAACCTAGAGGAAGCGCTCCTCGACCGACTCGTCTGTGGCATGAGGGATGAGAACCTACAACGATTGTTCGCACAAACGGCTCTCACCTATGCTGTGGCCTACTCCGAGGCTGTCGCCGCTGAGGCCGCTGAGAAATCAACTGAAGAAGTGCGTCAAAACCTGGTTCCAATCCAACAGGGGGCCAACAAAGCCGTACACCACGAATCAACAAGCGAGTCCGAGGGTGAGCATGATGGCGTCAACCAGTCTCGTACTCTGAGGCCCAAGTGGACCCAAGTGAAAATGGCACCACGGCGAACCTGTGCCAGATGCGGCGGTGATCACGAGCGGGATCAATGCTGGCTGAAGGACATAGTTTGCCGATCCTGTGACAAGCGAGGCCATTTGGCCAGAGTCTGCAGGGCCAAGAGGAAGAAGACACCACCGTCGTCTCCTCGTGAAAGGCGCTGGGTTCGAGGCAAGGACAACACGAGGTCCACAGATTGCCATCTGACCAGCTGCTGTTCCTGCCCTTTGACCGTTCTGAGGACCAGATCATGAGCAAAGAAGAAGATCCATGTCACCATCTTGCTGAATGGCATACCGTGCGAGATGGAGGTCAACTCAGGATCATCCGTGACCGTAATTTCATCTGAAACCTTGCAACGTTTGTTTCCGCGATGGAGCCGTCGGGTTGCCAGACACTCTGGTGTCTGACAACGGACATGCTTCACGCCTGTGGAGTTTAAAGATTTTTTGGCGGCAAACCTCATTGCTCACAGCACGTCCGCACCATTCCACCCGGCAACCAACGGGCAAGCCGAAAGAATGGTGCGGACTACAAAGGGGACTTTGGATCGGCCACAGACTCTCAGTCCCTTTCGGAATCAGACTGAACCCACTTACAGGGAGCCCGAACTTGTTCCTCCCTCCCCTCCTACGATAAATATCAGACGATCCCAACGGGTAAAGCATCCTGCTTACTAGAGTGAGTATGACTGCTCAAGGGTTGTCTCGTCTTAGGGGGGAGGATTGTTGTGTATGGAATGGAATGAAATGGAATGAATGTACTGAGCTTGAAATCTTGAAAGGTATTGTAAATAGACCTATCAGAACAAAGGAAGTTCTGGAGGGAGGAGAAATGATTGGCCTTTATGTACAGTATGTGATTGGACCTTAGCTGACATGTGGGCATGGCTTGCCAAGCCCAGACAGTTTAAAAAGGAGCCTGTTGCTCCATTGATTTGTCTCGTTCTGGTTGTTCTGACTTCGTGTTCAATAAAGCTGTTAATCACTGTTCACCTGCTGCCTGAGTCTCGTATCTAGCAAAAAGAATAGACCTGTCCCTAAAAATCAAGACTGAAGAAGTCACAGGAGTTTTTCTAGGGAGGGAGCTCTAAAAGTCTGGGCATAACCCATAAGAAAGCTTTGTCTCTTGTACTTGCCTCTGGAAAAAGGAGGTAATATCCATCTATCTGTCACATCTTTATCTTGTCCTTCCTCCAGGGGGTGTAGAGTTTGCACTCATCCCACCCCCCCTAACTACAATGTGAAATAGGGTAGGCTGAGAGTGCTTGACCCAAGGCCACCCAGTGGGCTTCATGCTCAGCTACATGGAATGCTGGAATTCCTTACTGGCACTGTACAGTTTGGTGGTTAGCTTGGCATTTTAGTAGCAGATAATGCTGGACTTGCTGCTGAGCCATAAACAGAGTGACATATTTCGCCATAGCCTTGCCCTAAGAGATTATTTGTGTCACTGAGCTGAAGGGGGGGGGAATAAATTGGTTTAGAGCTGTCCTTCCATGTTGTGCATTATTCACAGACTTTTTGATGATTGTGGCCCTGTATCGTCAAAACAAGACTTTAGTCTGGATGACTCCTTACAGGTGATGCTAATTTGGCCTTGTGACAAAGGGTAGTAAACATGGCTGCTGACATTGTTTCAAGGCAGCAGACAACATAAAAATCTCTGATGCTATTGATTTCACATTGTGTAGTCCCATGGCTATTTATTGTCTCTGGTATCCAGTTGAAAGAAATATGAAATTTTCAGAATAGGAAGTGCACGCGTGCACACACAGATACACACATACAACCATTTGGTGAAACACAGATCAGCTTGTTGTGGCTAAGGGTTTTTCTGCATGGTGGAGACAATGTGCCCTACATAAAATACAGTGCAAGTTACGATTTCTTGAACATACACTATATGGGCAGAGATTCCCATCATTCTGCCCAGGGACTGAATTCTGTAAATTTAGCAAATTAACCCTTTGTTGGCCAGGGATTCTACTTCATTTTGTGGACAGAAATGACAGCACCCAAGTACTTTCTCCGACCCAGCTTTTGATGGCTGCTAACGATGAGGCAAAAAGCAGAAGGACTGATTGAATGCATTACTGCAGAAGGCTGCTAGCTAATTTACTTAATCCTCAGCACTGAACAAAATCTAAAGTGCCTTCGCTCATCACACTGCAGCTGCAATTTATATTGGGAGAGAAAGTGGGTGAGTGTACATGAGAGGCAGAGGCAGACTTGATTTTTGTACAGCCTGATTTTTCCACACTGCCTCACATCCCCTCCCCATGCTCCCCTTCTTTTTGTTTGGATTGTTTAAAAAACACACAACATTTTTAGATCCTGATTTCATTCTCATTATTCTCCCACCCCACCCATGGGATTATATATGCCACAAGGAAATAAATCTATAAGGAATACAGACTCTTTAGCAGGAGTCATTTTAAAGCATTTTAGTTGGTTTATTTTTAATCCAAGTAATCATGCAATTAAAAATGAAACTCTCCTGGAAAATTTCCACATGTGGATAAACATTTCTCTCCCATTTTAGCACTCTTCCTTTTTTTGTTTTCTTATAAAAATTAAAATATGCTCTTTAAAAAGTGATTCTAGATATTTCGGACTGATGCACAGAAAATCGTATTTTTTCAGTGGGTGATAACCTCAGTTTGGAGAGAGTTACATGTGAGCTGCAGTAGCTTAAAAGTCTTCTTCAAGAACTGAAGTTGTTTGTTCCTGTTACTGAAGCAGATGCAACCACTCTGCTTAGCAAAATTTAAAGCCTTGCTCCAGCCTAAACAGCCAGCCATTTAAACTGCAGGAAGATTCCAAACTTTGCTGAGCAGAGAGGCCGAATTCATGGTAAAGACCATAATTTTAAGTGCACAACTGCTAGAACAAGTACCAGTTTTCTACACTGAGTCTCAATCGATATTACAGAAGTAGCCATAGCTAATAGGTCAACTTTCCCTCCTTTTTAGTAAACTTTGCATATTCTCCATTGTATAATGTCTGATAATTCTCCATACATTCCAGTCAAACCAGATGACTTTTAAAAAACAGCTGTAGTTCCTGTGCTCTGAACAGAATTATTCCGGAGGAGTGTATTTCTGCAATGCCAGAATCAATACACTAAATATTAGGTAAAGGTAAAGGTTTCCCTTGCTCGAAAGCCAGTCAAATCTGACTCTAGGGTTGCGGCGCTCATCTCCGCTTCCAAGCCGAAGAGCCAGCGCTGTCCAAAGACATTTCCATGGTCATGTGGCCGGCATGACTAGATGCCAAGGCGCACGGATCGCTGTTACCTTCCCACCGAAGTGGTACCTATTTATTTATTAATTTCTTGCTTTCGAATTGCTAGGCTGGCAGGAGTACTAAATATTACTTAACCTAAATTCAAGTAGAAAATATTTCAAATGCTTCTTTGCATCTTTCCCTCCCCAATACAGAAATTGGCATGGCGTTTGTTTATCTTGGGCCAACACTCTGAAGATGTTGAACTTTTTATTTTTCTTGGATGTGGAACACTCCACTCAGACTATTCTGATGTTCTTCTTGGTGTTTACACCTTGAAATATGCTAGAAAATTTGTCTTACTATTATAGGAAAGTCCAAAGAAAAGCTTGGTGAAAGTATGCCTTGCTAGACTGAGCTCTCAGTGGAAGAATTGGGCAATAGAAAGAAGGCAGTGAAACTAAATGGGGGCACAGGTAATGCCAGGCAGTCATCAGCAATACATTCAGAGTGCTATTACAAACGCAGCATGACTGAAAGGGGCAGAAGAATCCATCATAGGGAGAGACAGAGAGAGAGAGCGCTGATGGGATTGCAATAACCTGGGGAGAATATTGAGTGGGGAGATGGTGACCTTGAAATGTTTCATTGTGTAGGACAAAAAGAGCCCCAGTGATGTCCTTCTACCATCCCCAATGTGGCTGAATGTATGGCAAAGGGCATTTAAAAAAAAAAAAAAGCTCAGTATAGATGGTGGTCATGCTGACCAGGTCAAGCTGAGAAAAGTAGCTAAATGAATGCAATACTTAAAGAGAAGTACAGACCTAGTAAGTGCTCACAGGTCAGATTCATTAGATAGCAGGGCTGTGTGACAGCTGCCTTGTCTACGCTTTTGGAGATAATGCATTCAATTTAATGATGGGTTAGTATTCTGGATAAGGTTACACTGCTCCCTTTAGAGGCTAAGAACCATTTTTCAATAATCTGCATCCTTAGCTCAGTTAAGAAGTCTTACGTACTTCACGCATAAAGACTAAACTAATGTTTGGTTGTTTGTTGCTCTTAACCCAGAGTGACTGATGCATATATCAAAAAGAATCAGGATTTGGAACAGGTTTAGCTACATAGCAGTGGCAACACTCTAGAAACTAGATTAATTAAGAAACTAACATGCTGAAGACACACATCCTGATCTCATGCATATTTACTCAGACATAAGCTCTGTGTTTAATTATGCCTATTCCCAGGTAAAGGCACATGGGATCAAAGCCTAAATTTCTCATACCTCACTAGAAGGCCAGTCTCTAAGGGTGGATAAAAAGTTCTCAGCCTAAACAAATGGAGCTGGGTTAGGGCGGGTTAAGAATTCTTATGCAACCTCCTCATACATTTGACCATTTCAGATAGTCTAAAATTGTAGAGTAAAGTGTGTGTAGGGGAGCTGGAATAGAATCATAGAATCACAGAGTTGGAAGGGGCCATACAGGCCATCTAGTCCAACCCCGAGCTCAATGCAGGATCAGCCAGGAGCATCCCTGACAAGTGTTTGTCCCAGGGGTCATTTCGTAGAAAAAGAGCTAGGGGGACTCATTAGCATAACTCATTAGCATATGCCACACCCCCTGACATCACCGGAAGTGTGTCATAAGGCCACACCCCCTGACATCACCGGAAATGTGTCATAAGGCCACACATCCCGCCCCCAACGGTCCCGGCCGCCACCGCCGGCCTTGCAGCTCCACTGCCGAGCCCCATGAGGGGCCCGGCGGGAGTGCAAGGAAGCCCCGCGAAGGCCCTCCCTGGCCCCAGGCAGGCAGGGGTGGGGAGAGGCAGGGAGGAAGCAACTTACCCTCCCTCTTCTCCTGCCTCCTCCTGGCTGAATGAGGGCCGTAAGCGGGGCGGCCGGAAGCGGGGGGCGGGGCTTCGTCATGTGCCCCGCCCCCGTACCTTACCTGGGGGAACTGCGATCCACCGCAGTCCCCCCCGAAATGACCTCTGGTTTGTCCAGACGCTGCTTAAAGACTGCCAGTGAGGGGGAGCTCACCACCTCCTCAGTGAAGGGGAGCTCACCCGGAGGCACCTTTGCTCACAGAGCCTGTGTGTGTACAATTTGTATGTACATAGGTTCTGTACAGAAAGGAGCTATTAACAGGTGAAGGCCAGGGACAGAGCCATTTAATAATTTCTCAGAAGAGCTTTTCAGGCAAGAGATCAGCGTACAGTTTTCCAACTACTTATTGCTTGCCACCAGGAAAAGTAAACACCAGAAATACTAAACACCAAAAACACCAGAAATACAGCACTTGCCACATGCCAGAGTTTACTCTGTGTACTTTTGGTTTGTTTCATTTGACTCACCTTAAAGGCCCATAGACAGGAACCTTATATTTAGATCAATATTTGTTCATGGCTTCAAAATCAGAATATGTTCCCAAAAGAGGATTTTCAGATTAATATCTGGTTCTTTTGGAAGTCAGAATGACATGATGCTATGAATGTCAACTGCACCTGGTAACTCGCTGGGAGATCCTGTGGGGTTCACCAGGAGATCCTGGGGGTGGGGGACACTTGCATGGGTGTTGGTGCAACATGCTACATCACTTCCAGCACAAAACTAGGAGTGACATTATCATGTTATGCCAAGGCTCTGGGATTTGTACAAAACTCTATGGTTTTGGGTAAAACCTAGTGCATTGGCATGAAGTGATGATGCCATTTCCGGTTTTGCACTGGAAGTGATGTAGTGCATTGTGCCAACACTGGCAAGCTCCCTCCCCATATTTCTTCTGCCTGTGAAGTAGAAGCCTGGAACGGGGTCTACCTGCCCCCCTACCAAACTTACTGTTGAATAAGAACAATATCTACGTGAGTCTCCTTTAATTATTCCTTAACCAGTTACCAGCCTCACATGTCAACTAGAGCAGAGCTCCAGACATCAGAGGCACACGTACTGATATGTGAATTATACTCTGACAGGATAAGAGTAGACCTAGCCCAACAGGGCCTGTCTCGGCTTGAGAAATACCTAAAGAAATGTGTCCTGTCCCTTTAATAGAGGCTTAATTGGATTTTTTTTTTAACCAGGTGATGTTATCTATCTTCATGCCATGAAAAGCTTCAACTGTCTATTTCCATATATTAGGTCGCCATTAAAAGGACAGGACATTTTTCTCCAGGCCTGTTGGCAAACCTATCTGTGGCATTCTGTTACCACTACCACAGTGTCAGAGAACCATTTTCCATGATGAATATTTGCCTCAGGACTGCATTTCCAGTAACCAGCAGCAGCAGAGAGGAGAAGGGAGAGACCAGTAACATGTATGACCTCATTCTTCCCGCAGTGCCACCACCACGGCTGCGCTGCAGCGAACTGAGGAAGAATTTGCAGACATTCATATTTCCTGGGTAAGGAAGGAGAACCCAATCCCAACAGGGCTGTGCCATTTTGTTGCTAGCTGGTCCAGCATCAAATCATTATCTTCTGCAGGTAGGATTTTTCCCCCCACAGCTGCTGTAGACGGGCTAAATGTTGGCAAGCTGCCAACAAAGCATCCCAGTGTGACAGTTGATGAGGACGAATAAACTGAATCTTAATCTAGAAAAAACACAGGTGTTGATATATCAAATACCTTGTGGGAGGAGACAGAGGGATTCTCCTTTCTCTGTTTCCTTTCCTAAAAGCCCCCCCTCCCTTTAGATACATGCAGCCGTGCATAGGAACACACACTCCCATTTACACACAATTTAACTGGGATGTGTGGAGAGAGTACAAAGAAGGACAAAGTGGACATGTTAAGATGGAAAAACGTGGAGGGCACTAACACAGCTCAAAAGTTAATTATGAGCAGGTAAAGCAGAATAGAACAAACCAATCCCTATGGTTATAGCAACAGTTTATCACTTGCTACATATCCCACATTCCTTTCATCATGGAACTCAACAAGACATGCATACAGTTCGCCCATTTCCTATACAGGATCTTACCAGAGCAGAATCAATTAGTATCAGCAAGGTTGCTGTGAAATGTGCCTTCCACCCATACCCATAACATACGACTTTAATAAACTGTCATTCAGCACTTCCTAGGTTAACCATACTAGTTTAACAATCAAGAGACAGGGCCAATGCTGTCCACCAGCTCAGGCAGGCAAGTGAGCGGATGGGTAAGTAGAATTGTTATTTATTTACTTTGCCATCAAGTCACAGCTGATTTACGGTGACCCCCAGAGGGTTTTCAAGGCAAGAGATATTCAGAGGTGGTTTGTCATTGCCTGCCTCTGCATTACAACCCTGGTATTCCTTACAGGGTCTCCTGTCCAAATGCTAACCAGGGTCAACCCTGCTTATCTTCCAAGATCTGATGAGATCGGGCTCACCTGAAATTTCTGTTCCAAAATTCACTTTCTAAAAGCATAGCCATTAATTCCTCTTATTCTCCTCTTTCTCTTTGAGAGCCAGTTTGGTGTAGTGGTTAGGTGCGTGGACTCTAATCTGGGAGAACCGGGTTTGATTCCCCCACTCCTCCACTAGCACCTGGCTGGATGACCTTGGGCAAGCCGTAGTTCCAATAAGAGCTGTTCTTGAAAAAAACAGCAGTTTCTGTCAGAGCTCTCTCAGCCCCACTTACCTCACAGGGTGTCTGTTGTGGGGAGGGGAAGGGAAAGGAGTTTGGAAGCCGCTCTGAGACACCTTTGGGTAGTGAAGGGTGGGGGATAAATCCAATCTCCTCCTCCTCTTCTTCTTCTTCTTCCAAAAAGAGGGATTTCGCTTTCATTTCTCTTTGCAGAGGAATTAATGCACCCTTTTGTAGCTTCAGCTCCTGCAATTGTTTTAAGTATCCCACTACAGGATCGTGCTCTAGCAGGAGCACAGGGATGTTTGGGAAGACATTTTGCCTGCCTCTGAGCACCTACAGGGCAAAGTTCTGAAATTCTGCAGAGCCTCTCTTCCTGCCCCTCCTACTCTCTCCCCCTGTCAAGCAAGAGAAGAGTGAATAGAGGAAAAATGGAATCAACCATCATCTGAAACATCCACCTGGGTGTGAAAGGGATGAGCCAGCCTTTCTGAACTGACCCGAGCAGCCGTGTTGTTGAAGCCTGAAGCTGCTTTTGTTGAAAACTGCAATAAAATAAATTGGTGTTCTAAATATTACTAAAGCACTGGCTGGCATGTTTAATAAACCTTTCCATTTCAGAAAATTAGCACTCATCTGGACAAGTACTGAAATGCCGTTACTTTGGGGGGGGGGTGAAATTCAAGGATTTGAGTCTAATTTAAATAATTATTAGCATATTTCTGCTCTTAGCGTGTTGCTGAAATTACAAGGAGATTCAATGCAGTTTGAGCATAAGTGCCTTTTGTCTGCATATAATTTATTGATCTTGTTTCAATCAGTCAAGCTCCTTGGCCTCTTCATTCCACTGCCTATGGTTTTTACAGAGTAACCAAAGAGGGTTTTTTATAGACACAGACAGTAAAATCAATTGCAGCTCAGCTGTTTTTATGGGCTTTGACAGGAACTCTTGACTGATAGGTCAGCACCTGGTGCTCCCTATATTGCTTTGGTCCTGCATCAGAGGTAAGCTCTTGGCTATTTGATTTAGCTACACACATTCCCATGCACTAGATTCAAGCGAACCTCATCTGTAAACACGTCTCACAATGTATATGTATTATTCTGGACTATCAAATCACATGTCCAGTCTTCATATCACATATCACATGCACACTTTGTCAGACGATGAAATGGAATTACATATAGTAGGGCTCTTTTTGTAGCAGGAACTCCTTTGCCTATTAGGCGACACACCCCTAATGTAGCCAATCCTCCAAGAGCTTACAGAGCTCTTCTTATAGGGGCTACTGTAAGCTCTTGGAGGATTGGCTACATTAGGGGTGTGTCGCCTAATATGCAAAGGAGTTCCTGCTACAAAAGGATATGATATGTAATTCATCTGACGAAGTGCGCATGCACATGAAAGCTCACACCTCGAAGACCGGCCACGTTTTATGCAAGGTGTGAGCTTTCGTGTGCCTTTGTCAGACAATGAAATGGAATTACAGATCATAGGTGTATATATAGAAGGTGGCTTGTTAAATTAGTATGCAAAATAGTGAAGATGTTTTTAAACAGATAAAAAGAATGACCAGCTTGGTTTAAGGTTATCATCTGTTTGAGTTCAATGGGGGGGGGGGCAACATAGGTAATATATATGTCAAAACAGGAGTTTGATGTACCTTAAACTGTGAGAATCTGGTCATTAGATCCTATACATCTCCTTTCTAGCATGGAGGCAAACTTTAAAGCATCTTGACAGTGTACAGTATTTTTCTTGTCTCCAGAACTACCATTCTAAATTACATTACATATTCAATTATATTCTTAATTATTAAGAGTTGTAAACTGACATTTTTAAAGTAACATTTTGCTTCACTTTGTTACCTTGTTTTGCTTCATTTGTTACAAGCCACCCTCTATATATACAACAATGATCTGTAATTCCATTTCATTGTCTGACGTGTGTGCACACACGAAAGCTCACACCTTGATTAAAACTTTGTTGATCTTAAAGGTGCCACTGGACTCTACCCTTGTTTTATTCCTTCAGAACCACAGAGCTGCCCACCTTGATCCAACCAAAGCTCAACATGTCTTGATGAGGAGCCATCATTGCATATTGAAAAGGGATGGAAACAAAGGTGAATATTTTAGGAACACAACGAGGAAGGTCCCATAATTATCAACACCCTCTTCAGATTGCTCAGTAGAAGTTTCATGAACATTTTTCTTGTCATTTACTTCTGTCAGAGAGCATGAGAAAGATTTAACAGATCAACAGGTAATAATGTCCTTGTAAATCTCCAGAAACAGCACTTTATTACCATACTCAAGTCGAACACCAGATTGGCTTGGGTTCAAGAGTCAAACATCATTGAGCTTATGCAAAAAGTTTTGGGAAACTATTCAGCTGTATCTGAGCCAAAAAACTCCCCCTGAAAAATACCTTATGGTATTTTTCGGGCATTTTCTCAGCCAAATACAGATCAGAGAATCTTTTTGACTACTGGTATAGCTGATTCCCCCCAAAAGTCAATTTCCCCTGGATTTTTACCGATTAGCTGGGGTTAAAGGGATTAAAAGGGCTGCAGAGTTTGCCTCTAGGATTGTATATTGCCACTTTGCTTATTTAATTTATATGCAGAGTACATCATACGAAATGCCGGTCTGGATGAATCACAAACTGGGATTAAGATTGCTGAGAAAAATATCAACAGCCTCCTAATGGCACCTGGTATTTTTGGCCACAGTGTGACAGAGTGTTGGACTGGATGGGCCTTTGGCCTGATCCAACATTGGCGTCTCTTATGTTCTTATATTCTCAGATATGCAGAAAGTGCATCTCTAATGGCAGAAAGTGAAGAGGACCTAAAGAGCCTCTTGCTATCGGTGAAAGAGGAAAGTGCAAAATTTGGATTGAAACTCAACATCAAAAAAACTAAGATCATGGCATCTGGCCCCATCACTCCTTGGCAAATGGAAGGGGAAGTCATGGAAGCAGTGTGCATTCTGGGCTTCAGTAGTTGAAGGCAGGCACTTTTAGACAAATTTCCCTTTAGGTTCTCCTATAGTTTCTCACTATTCAGAAGGGAGCTCCTGCATTTGTGTAAAGGAAATCAGGTTTACTCTAATAGAAGCTAGTCAGGAGAAGTTTAATAAAGGATCAAACTTTTCAAAAGGTTTGCTAAATCCATCTCAAGGATAGATTATTAAACCCTAGTCAGGTTTCAGTATAGGAAGTCACTAGTTTTAAGAAACTAAAAAAGAAAGAAAGGGAAAAATGGAAGCAAGGGTGGGTTAGGTTCTTTTGAAAAATAAAAACTTAGGGTTTTGGTGGGAGGGTTGATAAAAAGGTATCAGAATCTGTTAGGTTAGGTTACAATGCAGGTACGGTACCTAACTTCCCTGAGGTACTAGTTAGAAAAAGTTTGGCCCGTGGTAACAATGAGCAGAGGAAGAGAATGCAGAGGGGTCCTAGAGGCAAGGCTAAAGGAAGGCCTAGAGGAGTGGAGGAAAGGGGGGAGGGTTGCAGCTATCCCCCCACCTGTGTGGAGGCCTGCTCCACAGCCATTACTCCATTGTCTGGCTAGAGTGGTGCAATGAAAAGGCTGCCCAAGGCCCTCTTGATTGAGGCAGCTGTTGGAACTCCACCTGCAGGTGCTGGCACTAGGCAGGGGTCTGCTGTTGTTGTAGAGGCTCAGCAGCGGGAGGAGAAGCTGCCTGAATTGTCTTTTGGGGTGAGCTTTGGGGACGAGGGTTCTGCAGCTCTGGAGCTCATCCAGGGACCCAGAGGCTGATGGGAGAGTTAGAGGAGAGGCTGGGTGCCCCTGCTTTGGTTCCTCCAGAGTCCAGCAGGCCTTCTGAGGGGAGGCCAGAGGTGGCACAAGAGGAAGAGATGGAGGTACACCCCAAGGTGCTGCTATCTCAATCCCTTCCCCCTCAATAATCTCTTCCTGTTCCCACAAGACACAGTGTGTCTTCTACAAGCTCCTCACAGGACACTGCTCCAGGGGTGCCCACAGCTGCTAGTCAGCATGGGTGCCCTTACACCTCCAAAATCTGGAAGTACTTTTGGTACATGTACTTCTGGTACATGGAGGATTCCCCAGTTCGTAGGACCTGAATCAGTTGAGAAAGAGACCTCAATCATCTCTTGACTACCGGATTGTAGAACCACTTGAAGACGCACCAACAGGCAGTGCTTCTTCAGGGGGAGAGAGAGGCTGCTGCTGGGTGCCCAAACAGCCACCATAAGCCAGCCAGGAGAGGAGTCATCTTGTGACCACCTCCAGTGCTGCTCCTGAATGTTCCGTGGTAAGGAAGGGATACCAAGCTTCTCTGACAGAGATGTTTGGTGAGGTTGGCATTAGAGTGCCTGGGAGGGGGAACAGCAGGCAGGAAAGAGGGTCACTTGCCTCATCAGCAAGAGGATCACTCTAGATCCTTTTAGACCCCTTCCAGTCCGTTTTTGCCCAGGACATGGGACAGAGACTGCACTGGTCATCCTCACAGACGACCTTTGGAGGCACCTGGATCGAGTCAGGTGAGCAGTGCTGTTGTTGTTAGACCTGTCAGCAGCATTCGACATGGTCGACCATCAGCTACTGATCCACTGCCTCACCGACTCTGGGGTTCAGGGGCTTGCCTTGCAATGGCTCACATCCTTCCTTCAAGGTCAGGGACAAAGGGTGGCACTAGGGGAACAGCTGTCCCGTAGCCACCCACTGATTTGTGGAGTGCCTCAGGGGGGTGGTACTTTCTCTGATGCTGTTGTTACGTGCCCCCTTGCCTAGATTGCCTGGAGGCATGGGCTAGGGGGTCACCAATATGCGGATGACACCCAGGTCTATCTGTTGTTGGGCAGCTAGTCTGACTCTACTCCAGAATATCTGGACTGGGCATTACAAGCTGTGGCTGGTTGGCTTAGATTGAGTCGACTGAAACTGAATCCAATGAAGACGGAGGTCCTGTGCTTGAGCTGGGGTGGCCCGAGAGTAGGGATCCCACTCCCAACCTTCAATGGGGTGCAGTTGGTGCCAGCGCAGGAGGATAGGAGCTTGGGAGTGTTCCTGGATGCCTCTCTAATGATGGAGGCCCAGGTAGCAGCCACTGCCAAGTCAGTCTTTTATCATCTTCGGCTGATCAGGCAGCTGGTTCTCTTCCTTGAATGCAGTGACTTGGCAACAGTGATCCATGCAATGGTAAAGCTCTCTACATAGGGCTGCCCTTGTCTCAAATCTGGAAGCTGCAGCTAAAGCAAAATGCTGTGGCCAGGCTGCTGATGGGTCTACCCATGTGGGAACACATCCAGCCTGTGTTGAAAGCACTGCAGTGGCTGCCAATAGCATACCAGATTCACTTCAAGGTGCTGGTTTTGACCTTTAAAGCCCTTTATGGTCAGGATCTGGCATACCTAAGGAACCACCTTTTCCCATATATTCCCCAGAGAGCACTGTGTTCAGGGGCCCAAAACCGGTTGGCCCTTCCACGTCCCAAAGACACCAGGTTGGTGATAACCAGGGCTAGGGCTTCTCAGTGGTGGCTCCATACTGGTAGAACGAGCTCCCGGAAGAGATCAGAGCCTTGCAGGACCTCTTACAGTTCTGCAGGGCCGGCAGGCATTTGACTAAGGAGCTGCATCATACACCGAGGAGTATCCCTGTGCCCTGGCCTCACCATCTTCAGCCTGCCTGTGCTGCATATATATAAGTAGATAATGGAGTTGGTGCAGGAACACCATCATTATTGCCACCTATGGAGTACTGTTTAAATTTGAAATTCTCTGCTCTTGCACTTTATCTGAATACTGTTCCAGCACTTTAGGATAACTGATTTGTTTATGGTTTTTGGTTATTTTTATGATGAATTTTAATTGTATTTATATATGCATTTTATGGAAGCCACCCTGAGCCTGCTTCGGCTGGGAGGGTGGGGTATAAATTGAATGAATGAATGAATGAATGAATGAATGAATGAATGAATGAATAGATGGCTGCCCCATCTCCATGGTTGAAGACATCGGCTTCTGCAGGCTACTCCAGGATGCCTATCCCGGATAAGCGCACCCCTGCTTGCACCACATGGAACAGGGGCATGTTGCCCCTATTGTACAGGGCTGCCAGGGAACATGTGAAGGCACAATTGTCCTTCGCTTGTGGGAAATCTATGCACTTCACGTCCAACATCTGGACTTGCCCTCAGGACCATCATGGGTACCTGCTGCTTACTGCGCCCTGGTGGCAACCTGATGACATTTTGGGTGGGGGTGGGGAAATCAGTGTTAGGTAGGGTCAGGGCCGCCAGGTCAACTATCACAAAGTTCTGCTCCACACTGAGGTTCTCGATGAAGTGCACATGGTGGACAACATCTCTGCCACCATTGAGAAACAATTAGTGTCATGGGTAAGCAGGGGCTTCCTGGTGACCGATGGCAGCATGAACATAAGGGCAGCAGCACAGGCATTGAGCCTCTTCAAGCCGCCCTTTCCACCTCCCACTTTAAAATCAGTCTTTTTGGGATCGGGTATTACCCTCCCCCTTCCACTTGTGCCTGCATCCTTTCTCAGTCTGTGCTAGGAAGTTGGGATGAAATGATCTCCCAAAAATTAAAATAAGACTAGAAAGAAGTAGCAGGAAAATTACCACATCGAAATGGCACAGAAACATCCCACCAGTCCCCACTGCCATTCTGAATTCACCGGCACCAAAATGTCTCTACGGAAACTTGGTAACAGTGCAGCACAGGGCGATGTTGAAGGTGATACTCACAAGCTCACTCACTGAATCATCAGCCACCCCAAACCAAAACTGCATGCTGAAATTAAAACAGCAGCACAAAAACTGTTTTATTTATTTATCTTTACATTTACATTTATATTTACATTTATATCCCACCGTCCCCGAAGGCTCATTCTCCACCTGGTGGTTAAGGATGCCTTGGGCTGGGGTTTGCAGAGAATCCCAGTCCGGATGCTGATACTTGTGATTTCAGGTATCTCCTCTAGAAATGCTGGCATCTCACAGATCACTTCTCTTGCAGTATGATGGAAACCCAACTGTTCCGCGAGAAGCAGATGCTGACAGGTGTACCGGGTACACCACCCGGTGAGTGATGTGGACACTTGCTAGGACTCCATCTATGCTGTCACGGCTCAGGTGGGGTGTTACCTGACGCTGCCACCACTTTGGATTTAGGTTCCCTTGAGAAGGCCCAGAGTACCCTCCCAAGTCCTTCAGACCTCCCTTTTGGCCGAATAATAGGCGTGAGGACCAGGCAGAGTGAAACAAGAAAAAGGTTTATTTTATAGGAGGTCAAACAACAAGGTGCAGAATAATAAGCGGGTGAAAAGAAATCAAATGCCCTAATGCGTCTAAATATACTTTCCCTAGCTCACTATCTCAAGTGGCCTTACACTACTCACCCTCCTCCCAGGTTGAGGGTTTTCCCCCTGCAGCAGCCTTTCTTCTGGCTCTGCCCTCTGGAAGAAAGAACAACTCTTCCTGCTGCTCCAGAACTTTTATTCCAAGCCCTCCTCTTTTCCTATTGGTCCATTTTGGCTCCAAAACCTCCCGGGGGCTTCTGGGAGTTGTAGGTCCAGCCTCACCTACGGCTAGCCAGGCTCCTTGGGCCTAGTAGGCCTCTGGTGGCACAGCCCAGATCATGACATATGCCATGCTCAACCATTTGATAGAGAGAAGTAATCCCTGACTGCCCAGATCTCTGAGACTGGGGTAGGTCTGGAAGACAGCCCACTCAACCAGGATGAGTGGTTGACCTCAGACTGTGTGGTTGACCTCAGACTGTGGAGGTTGTTAGGCCCTTTAAGAATCACACACAGTTGCTCTCATCTGACTCGGCAAGTCTGGCTCTGGTCTTACCCCTGATCCAAATGGCTTATGAGGACTTGGCCTCCTTTCTGGAGCCAGCTGCAGGGCATGTAGACTTGGTTCCAGCAGTGTGCACACTGATGAAAAGCTGCAAAATAGACTTGAGGCCTGCCTTCAGCCTCTCACACAGAGGAAGGTCTACATGCTGGTGATCATGTGTGACCTACTCATCAAGGGCAGGATTGCTAAGAAGGTAGACCAGCTCATTCACTAGAGAGATGAGCTCTCCCAATGAATTGAGCACATGCAGGCTAAGAGGGACACATTGGTGCGAGCAGAGGAAGAGGGGAGTGAAAGCAGCTCTGCTGCTGTTTGTCTCCCACCTCCCCTGCTAGGCAGCATCTCCTGCACAGCAACCATCATGATGAACTTGGAGATGGAGCTCATCAGGCAGACACTTGGCCCCTCTGGGAGCAGTAGTTGCATGAGACAAAATACAGCAGCTGCAATGGTGAGGAAGTAACTTGTGAAGCCCTACAAGTTGCACACTACCAATCCCCTGAGCTACTGAGCCTTGAAGGAGACAGTCTGGCTGGACCTCTCTGCTGAGGCCCAGGGGCTCCTCTCATGCACTCAGACGAGCATGCAGAGTGAGCGTGTTTTCTCCTATGTGGGCGATATTGTCAGCTCACATCACTCACACCTGCTCTTGGACAGTTGTGCAGTTAGTCTTCCTAAAGGTCAACTTGCCATTGTTCAATTACCCGGTTCTGGACTTTGAGAATGACTGAAGTGAACATGTACTTGTGCCTGCATCCTTTCTCTCTCTTTTTAAAAACACGTTTTTTATTGCTTTTCTAAAGCTACATAATACTACAGGGTTGGGGGATGGGAACAGCCTAAAACTAGAGAACCAAGGATCATTATTACAAAAGTTTGAAGTTGTTGATACATCTCTTTGTCAGAATACTAAAGCGTGTGAGATAATACTGTAAAAATATCAAATTAAAAAGCAATCACAAACCTATGTGGCTGTAATTGTATATCTTAGTTGGAGTTATGCATTAAGAATAAACATCAGGTTATCGAAATTAAGCTATTTTGCTTTTTCCTTTCCTCCTGTCAAAGTCCAAATTAGTTTTTAAATGCTTTAGGGGTAGCAACCCCTAGTTCTGCTTCAAAATCAAAGGGTTTTGCCAGACTGATAGAATTAATATCAGAGTCTTTCCTATCCTTCTTCCTCTTCTTCTGCATCTTTATTCTCCTTCACTTTCTCAGGTCCCTCTTCTGCTTTCTGTTGTTGCTTCAGGAACATCCACTTTATTTCTTTCTTGCTGAAATTTTAAGTTCCTTTTGCAATGTATACAGTTTGTTGCTAAAGTGGTCATCTGGTTCAGTAGAGGGCATAAAGCTGCAGCAATCAGTTTGGGAAAGTCTATGATCGCTTCCGGTCTGGTAGCCAGTGATGATGTACTGTCCGTTCCTGTTATAAGTTTCATTTTCGACGCCATTTATTCTGCTCACTATGTCATTGTTTACACAAAAGGAAAGTTTAAAAGTTCTCCGTAAGTCTGGTGATTTATCGCTTTCTTGCTAGTCCGCCGCACACTCCGGTCGTAATCTCCTTCTTTCAAGCCGCCCTTTCCACCTCCCACTTTAAAATCAGTCTTTTTGGGATCGGGTATTACCCTCCCCCTTCCACTTGTGCCTGCATCCTTTCTCAGTCTGTGCTAGGAAGTTGGGATGAAATGATCTCCCAAAAATTAAAATAAGACTAGAAAGAAGTAGCAGGAAAATTACCACATCGAAATGGCACAGAAACATCCCACCAGTCCCCACTGCCATTCTGAATTCACCGGCACCAAAATGTCTCTACGGAAACTTGGTAACAGTGCAGCACAGGGCGATGTTGAAGGTGATACTCACAAGCTCACTCACTGAATCATCAGCCACCCCAAACCAAAACTGCATGCTGAAATTAAAACAGCAGCACAAAAACTGTTTTATTTATTTATCTTTACATTTACATTTATATTTACATTTATATCCCACCGTCCCCGAAGGCTCATGGCGGCTCACAAGGGGCATAAATGCCTGGTTAAAACAATGAATAATATAAAACAATATAAAATACAATATGCATAATACACTAAAAAATATTGGTGCTCCAGAATTTCTTAACTGTAGATTTCAAGATGGGGTTCTGGAGTTTTTATACCAGAACAACAACCAATAATGTGCGTCCCAACTGCACTGTCATCTGCCAAGGAACGTCTCACGCCCCCAATAATACCCACTCCACTGATGGTCAAGGTACGGAGATGAGGGGCAGTGGTGGAATAATGGTGGCGGCGGCTCCTACTCAAAAGCCTAGGGCTTTAAAGGTTAAAACCAGCACTTTGAAGCAAATCCGGTACGCCATTGGCAGCCAGTGCAGCGCTTTCAGCACAGGCCAGATGTGGTCCCGTCTAGTGAGACCCATCAACAGCCTTGCTGCAGCATTCTGCACCAGCTGCAGCTTCCGAATTTGCGACAAAGGCAGCCCCATGTAGAGAGTGTTACAGTAGTCTAGCTTCGAGGCAACCGTCACCTGGATCACTGTAGCCAGGTCATCTCGGTCAAGGAAAGGAACCAACTGCCGCGCCAGCCGAAGATGGTAAAAGGCCGACTTGGTGGTGGCTGCCACCTGGGCCTCCATCATTAAGGAGGAGTCCGGGAGCACACCCAAACTCCTAACCTCCGACGATGGTACCAAAGGAGCCCCATCGAAGGTCGGGAGAGGGAGCCCCAACCCCGAACCGATCTGACTCAGGCCCAGGACCTCCGTCTTTGCCGGGTTTAGTTTCAGCTGACTCAGACTGAGCCAACCAGCCACGGCCTGTAATGCCCGATGAAGGTCATCCGGGGCAGAGTCCGACTGCCCGCCCAGCATCAGATAGAGCACCCAAGCCCACAACTCTGGGCAATCTGGGCAAAGGGGCGTATGTAGATGTTAAACAACATCGGGGACAGCACCATCCCCTGAGGCACCCCACATTCAAGAGGCCACCTCTGGGACCGCTGATCCCCTATCGCCACCCTTTGTCCCCGACCTTGGAGAAAAGAGGCAAACCATTGAAGGGCAAGCCCCTGAATCCCCACATCTTCATCTTGATGGAGATGAAAGGGACAGAGTAGGACAGGGAGACCTGTATGCCAAACAGAACCCAGAGGAGCACCAAAAATAATGAAGCTAATTGTATGTGTAATGCAATGAAATATTCTTCTTTGCAGGGGTGGGAGGTGAGAAAAGGAGGGCCTGTGATGACAGGCAGCTGCAGCACCCAAGGTTCCTCTACTGAGGCAGTGATGGTGTGCACTGCAGACTGCTGAGAGAGGAGGATCAGGGTGGACACAACCCCCTCCCTCTCTTTCTGAGGTCTTCCCTAGGGAATGCTGTGTAAGGTTTCTCTGTGTTTGCCCTCGGCTTTGGAAGAAAAACACTACTGGGCTTCTGTGTATTGGCCTTGGTTCAGGTGGACTTGCAAAAGTGCCTGCCCACCCTGCACTTCTGAGTGTTCTGCTGGGCTTCTACTACCCTTGCTTCTGCAAAAAGAAAAAAAGAAAAAACCCTGCTGGCATTCTCTGGTTTGACACTAGTCCTCTTGGGCTTGCATTATCACACTGGCACTGGATTCTGCTGGGCACTAGTACATTTAACTGGTTCTATTGGACTTGCAACCCCCCTCTTGCTTGGGCTGTGATTTTGTGCTTGACATCAGTTGCTGAAATAGCACTGACACAATGGCACTGGGTTCTGCTGGACACTCTGTGATTGCACTGGTACTGCTGGGAACTCTGTACATTGCACTGGTTCTGCTGGGCATGCAAAAATGTCACTTCACCTTCAGTTCCTATTGCAGAGATTCTCTGGTTTGACCTTAATCCTGTTGAGTTTGCACTGCCACCGTGGCACTGGTTCTACTGGGCACATTTCACTGGTTTTGCTGGGCTTGCAAATATCCCCCCCCACCTTCAGAGATTCTCTGGGGCTTTGAATCTGTTCTGCTGGACTTTTATTGCCCTTGCCCCCCCCCCCCCATTGGAAACAATGGAGGATGGGGCACTTTCTTTGGGGGCCAAGAGAATTGGACCCCCTGGTCAATCTTTTTTAAATGTGAGGTTCTTCTGAGGAGAGACATCAGCAGCTATGCTGTGAATTTGGTATCTCTACCTAAAAAAACAGTCCCCCCAGACCCCCCAGATAGATTCCCCATTGACTATAATGGTCCCAATAGAGCTGAAAAAAATATTGGGATTCAGGAATATCAGGAAATGCCATTTTTGTCCAATATACCCGCCCCCCCCCCCCGCCAAAAAAACCCTTATAATAAAGTATTTTTTTAAAATAAAAAAACCAGACAACTGCGCATTGTATGCTGTCAGGGACCCTGCACTCTTGGAGGGTGAGAATGACAACCACGCCAAGTGAATATCCTAGTTTTTCACAACTGGATGCCCCCACCCAAGGAGGAAAGGATCCAGCTGACAAACACTCAACTATACTCTTATCCTGTCACCAAGGTAACCCCCACTGCTTCAGGCTAATTCAGCTGGAAGCGATCCATATATTGAGTACCTTGACTTCAAACTCAGCAGTCATACCAGTAGCTCTCACAGCATATAAAATACCAGTGATTTTCCCGCAAAGTAAGTGGTAAGTGGAAAGCCTCTTCCTCTTAACTCACAAACCCAGACACATTCAGCTAATGATCCTTCCATCTGTACCTCACTATACTGAAGTAAGAATCCCTGAAGGGCGTATTCTGCAAACCACAAAGACTCTTAAGCTATCAGTCTTGGCTCTCGTCAAAACAAGACCAGACGCTCAGCTGAGGTTTAATGGAAGGAGCAAAGGAGTTGTACTCATTCTGTGCCTCCTGATGACTGTGGGGATGCCTGAGGCTAGTGATAATGTTACCAGGAAATAAATCTGAAGTGATACAATTAGCAGGGATAGTATTATGGCCCAGGTTTTACATCTGCTGAACATATATCGAATATAGCTACTTAGACAGAGTTTATGGCGGTTGAATTTAGATGTGAGGATAGAAGAGGGTTTTTTACTATTCAAGGGAGAATTCAAGGTACAACTACCCAGCTTGCCCTCCCCCCATTTCCTTTCAGTCCTCCCATTTTCCATTGTTTATTTTTCTTGAATATGAACACCTATGGATATGAACACCTGTAGTGGTTAGAGCGCTTGACTACAACCCCTGCTGACCCATGTTCGAATCCCCACACTGCTATGCAGACCACTAATTGATATTGAGTCTCTCTCTCTCTCTCTCTCTCCCCCCCTCCCCCTCCCCCTCTCCCATCTCCCTCACAGGGTTGTGAGGCTAAAAAGGAAGGGAAAATAGTGCACTCCACCCTGAGATGCGATTTTAAAAAGTATAATAGCATTACTGTTTGAAATGTACCTTCTATCATCCATGTTTGATTCACTTTCTTAGATGACCTTGCCATGCTAATCCATGAAATCTCATGTCTACACTACTGTAACATACTCTACATTGGGCTGCACATGAAGACAACACAGGTTCGGAATGTGGTACCCTTATTACTGTCAGGAACTAGCCAACAGGAACACATCTTGCCATATTTAAAGCAGTAACATTGGTTGCCAGTTAGTTTCAGAATTCAATTCAGGGTGCTGATTATAACCTTTAAAGATCTTCATGGCCTGGGACTGACATATCTGAAGGACTATCTCTCCCCATATGTTCCTGTATGCCAGCTATTCCACCTTCTGGTTGTTTGGTCCCATCTTAAGGAATGAGCTCCTTGAGGAGATGAGGGAGCACCATATTTAGAAGTGTATAGGGGGCACTGCCAGGCTGCTTTACTTGTGGGGGCTTTTAATGCAGTTTAAATTGCAGGCATTTTCATGGGGAGTGGGGTTAATGTGTTACTGTATTTTGTATGTTTTTAATATTTGGAATTGGAATTAAACCTATCTTGAGCCACAATGAAAAGGCAGGTTATAAATATTCCAGTAAAGAATCCCTTTTTATTACTCCACCTACCTTGGGTCCTTAGGTCCTTGGAAGAAAAGCAGATATATAAATCTTTTAATTTAAACAAATATTTAAGATAAAATATTTTTCTTTGAAATCTATCCCTTTCCAGGTACAGGTTCACCAGTGACATTTGCACAGTACTATAAAGAGAATTTCTAAGAATCCCATTAACACAGAGATGTAATTGCACGCTGCCTTCCATGTGTGAATCAGTCATCACAGATTAATCAAAACAGAACTTCCATATCTTCCAGTGCCAACTCAAACATAATATGTTCCAGCAGAGATAGTTTACATGCTTGGCCAAGAGCTGCCACCATGGTAAGTCATAAAAAAGCAACAATTTGTTAATAGGCCCTTGAAGAAACCTGAAAATAAATGTTCATATCAAGGCTTCTGGATCATCCCAGGGTCCATCTAATCAAGCATCCTGTCTCCAACATTAGCCAAATATGTA
Organism: Gekko japonicus; assembly: GCF_001447785.1. Classification (NCBI taxonomy): domain Eukaryota; kingdom Metazoa; phylum Chordata; class Lepidosauria; order Squamata; family Gekkonidae; genus Gekko; species Gekko japonicus. The sequence goes on along the minus strand of NW_015170284.1, from coordinate 432,188 downwards.
TTTCCTTGATGCCCACAAGCATCAAGTAAAAAGTAAATATGACATGGAAATATAATTTTCAGTTCACAGCTAAAGAGTACCAGCTATCTGAAGAAGCGTAATGTGAATGCGGCAGTGAAGCCAGCCGTGTATAGCTGTACTCACATATGATGTGGAACTATTGCACTCCTGAAGTTTTTTATACAAAGGAATTGTGGACTCTAATTGTATTCTCCCTTTGTATCAAGTACTTTTTGTTCCTAGCTCTGTATAAATATATATATAAGGGTTCTTTAACAAAGATTTCAAAATGTTTGAATTGTTTCATACAATATAATTTTTCTGCTTATGTTCGTAATTCATTCACGGAGTGTCTTTATATTTATACAATCTCCAGGTGAGGGCTGGAGATCACTCAGAATTACAACTGCTCTCCAGATGGCAGAGATCAGTTCCCCTGGAGAAAATTGTGAACTCTGTGGCATTCAGTGCTTCAGAGCACGGAAGAAGCTGCCAGGAGTGTGTGTGTGGGAAATGGAAAGCTAAAGAGAGAGGGGGAAATAAAGGTCGGTTGATGATCGGCTGGGAAGGAGATCGAGTTGCCATCTCCAAGTGGGAAATTCCTGGAGATTTGAGGGATGGAACCTGGAGAGGGTGAGGTTTGAGGAGGGGTGGGACCTCAGACAGGTACAATGCCATAGACTCCACCCTCCCAACCAGCCATTCACTCCTGGAGTACCACTGTTGCCAATCTCCAGGAGAGGGGTGGCAATCACTCAGAATTACAACTGATCTCCAGGACGGGGAGGGGAGTGGGGAGGAGATGGAAAGCTGAAATCAGGGGCAGATAATGGCAGGTTGATGCTTGGCTGGGAAAGAGATACTGTTGCGAACTCCAGGTCTGGAAATTCCTGGAGATTTGAAAGGTGGAGCCTGGAGAGGGTGAGGTTTGAGGAGGGGCAGGACCTCAGACAGGTACAATGCCACAGACTCCACCCTCCCAACCACCCATTTCCTCCTGGGGAACCATTGTTGCCAATCTCTAAGAGAGGGGTGAAGATCACTCAGATTTACAACTGATCTTCAGGTAGCAAAGATCAGTTCCTCTGGAGAAAATGGTGGACTCTGTGTCATTATAACCTGCTGAGGTCGCCACAGCAAATTGACGCTGAGTGTACAAGGCCTTGGCACTCTCCCAGAGCCTCTTTCTAGAGCTCGTTCTATTTATTTCCACAACGGGCCTTATTCCTAGTATAGGAATAATTGCAAACGACAGCATTTTGATGAAACCAGATGAGTTTTCTTCCCTACTTTATGCCACCTTGAGCAGCCAAATATTACAGGCTGCAATCACACACATGCTTGCAAGTAAGCCCACTGGATTCAGTGGGATTTACTTCCAAATAAACATGCATAATAATGCATAGTCAGTTTTTTACATGTAAACTCAGAGCATTAATGTACTATTTAAATAAACACTGTACATATATACAATTGAGTGAATATACAGCCACTTCTAAAGGAATGAAATAGAAAAATGGGGAAATATATGAGCAAATGATACAACAAAATTACTCTTTGTCTTCTGAAAATTAAAACATAGAATAAACAAGCTAGAATAAACAAGCTGGAAGATAGAACAAGGAATAAGTAAAGGGGGGTCAAGAAAATATGAGGTGGGAGATAGGTTAGTAGCAAGGCCGTGGAGGATGCAGTTGATTTCACAGTATTTATTAATTTATTAGCTGCCTTTCTACCTTAGAACTCAAGGAGGCTTGCAATATAAATAAAACAATAATTATTAGAAACACATAAAAATACCACAATTTAAAATCTCCAATTCAGACTGCCAATGAATAAAAACTAAATTAGTCAAATGCTGTCCTAAGTAAAACTGTCTTTAACTGACTCCTGAAGACTGAAAGTGAGGGGGCCAGGTACATCTCCCTGGGGAAGTTGTTCCATAGTTGTGGGGCTGCCACCAAAAACCTTCTCTCATGTACCCACCCAACAAGCTTCTTTGATTGGTGGGACAGTCAGGAGGGCCTCTCCCTGTTATCTGAATTCCCAGGCAGGAACATATGGGACAAGATACCCCAGTCCCAAGCCATGTAGGGCTTTAAAGACCAAAACCAACATCTTGAATTGGACTCAGGAGCAGATCAGTAGCCAGTATAATTGCTATAATATTGGGGACATATACTCCCGATAGCTGGCCCCGAATCAGCAGTCTAGCTGCAGCATTCTATACTAGCTGCAGCTTCGAGCACCGAAAGGTAGAGCAGGGTAACCCATATATTGGTGATACCGCAACCCATGTTTCCTGATGACCTCTCTCAGAGACTTCAAATAGAAATTAAATAGCATGGAGAATAAGACTAAATCCTTAGGAAACCCATCAGCCAATGGCCATGGGGCAGAACAAGAATTCCCCAATACTACCTTCAGAGATCGACCCCCCATAGGATTTGAACCACTGTAACACAGTGCCCCTTAGTCCCAGCACCGAAAGACTGATCAGTGGGATACTATGGTCAATAGCACTGAAGGCTGCTGAGAGATCCAGCAGAACTAGCAAGGTCACATTCCCCCCTATCTAGTTCTCAGTAGAGGTAATCAACCAAGGTGACCAAAACACTCTCTGTTCCAAATCCTGGCCTGAAGTCCAACTTAAATGGGTCCAGAAAATCCGTCACTTCCAAGAACCCCTGGCTCTGAGAAGCAATCACTCACTCTAGCACCTCACCCAAAAATGGAAGATTGGAGACTGGCTGGAAGTTCTCCAACACGGTAGGGCTCATGGAGGGTTTTTTCCAGAAAAGCTCTAATCACTGCCTTCTTGAGCACATGTAGCATAATTCCTGCTCTCGAGGAAGCATTTAGTAATCTCCTTACCCGCTCAGCCAGTTCTCCTCTGGAGGTAACAACTGAAACAGGTTCTACAGAGGCACAGACGGCCTGTAAGATGTCAGGTTATTGCTAACCTCCCCAGAGGACCTGATTCATTGTGCTTGAGAGTGGTTCTTCAGGCAAGGATAAAATCAGCACACTTAACTTTGACACCAGAGCTCTGGCATTCCCATTAGTTTCTGCTTATTCAGGTAGTAAGATACATTAGTTACTCTAATCTAGCTAACAGACAGTCCTCTCATTGCAGGTTAGTTGATACCAGGGGGCATTTCCTGCAGGAGCGCACGGGGCGGAGCTCCGGCAGTAAAGTGCCCAGGGGGCGGGCACATGGAACAAGCCCCGCCCCCTGCTTCCAAAAGCCCTCAGTCAGAGGAAGAAGCAGCCAGGTAAGTTGTAGAGCTCCCCCCCCCCAGCCACCCGGTCCAAAACAGTCCAGTGACACCTTTAAGACCAAGTTTTGTTCAGGTACAAGCTCTCCCTCCTCTGTGAGGACAGATCTGCACGCCCCCCCCCCAATAGCTAGCAATCCAAAACAGTCCAGTGGTGCCTGGGCGGTGAATGTTGCCTTATGACACACTTCCGGTGATGTCAGGGGGTGTGGCCTATGTAAACGAGTTATGCTAATGAGCTATGCTAATGAGCTCCGACACCTCTTTTCCTGCGAAAGGACCCCTGGTTGATACAGTCTATAATGGGACTGCTTAGGCATTTACTAAGCTGTCCTAGTGCTCTGTTAAAACTATATTTTAAAATTATATTTTACTAAGGACTCAAAGGTGTACATGCTCAGGCACTCAGTAAATAAACAGGAAAAAAGTAGGATGATATTGTGATTATGGCAATGAGACAGGTTTTTCAGTAAGACCCAGGAAGCAGAGAAAGTTTTGAACTAGGGGCTGTGGATTTACAGACAGTTTGTACAGCAAGCTCAAGAAATTTAAATGTGTTCTGCTGGCCAACAAGGATTGCTGTTTAAAAATGGATCAGAGATTTTGGCACTAAACTTGCATTAAATTGATACAATCTCTTTAATGTTAGCTGCAGCTTTTTATCACAATTGTATGTGCAATTTACATTCTTGTTCGCTGTGAGGGGTTTTTTATTAAGATTTAAGAGATACCTACTTCAGATATTTCACATATTGTTCCAATGTCACTCAAAGATTTAACGGACATGCACTGTTGAGAGAAGATAGAAAAGTTCTCCTGCTGGACTAGAATAAACACAGTCCCATTTTAAGATCATCACATGCAAGAAAGAGTATGTAGCAGTAGTGTCCATATTTAAGTAAATGTATACACAAATCTGGTTATCTGACAACCATGAGATATACTGTGAACAGTCATTCCAGTTTTAGTATATGTGCTGGTGAATAACGTGTTTGGCCGATACCATGACCTGCGCTCACTTTTGGGGATATGTAACATAAAGATAAGTGAAAGTTAAGAAGTAAAGCAGGTGTTTCCAGCATGTGAGAAGTGGAGTTTTTCTTCACTGCTTCTCATTTCATTATAAGTTCCCTGGTGCCTACTCTCAAGATAAAATATGTAGTTTTTGTTTGCCAGCACTCCATAGCTGTTTGCTGAATCACAGTATCCACAAAGGAAGCAAACACAAGGCTAAGAAGAAGACATTGTGAAATTTGTGGCTGCCCCTTTCTATGGCACAGGTTTCAGTCTCAAGGAGCAGCAGGTACATGCCAGAACTGCTAAAGCAACAGCAAAGCAATCTAATTAGGTACACATGGAGGTAACCTAGAGCACATGAATTTGATGTGGCTGAACAGGTTCCGTAACGAGAGAGGGTCCCCTATGTTGAGTAACCCTGTCAGCCAGGATTAGTGGATATCTCACAATCCTAATATTGTCTGGGGCCTATTACAACAAGCTATGCCTGGACTGTCAAGGGCCTAGGTTGTGAGGATCCTGGCAATTCCCTGTACTCCCATTAAGATGTTTCACTTGATTTGGGTCTCTGGAGTTGGCGGCTCATTAAAGAAAAGCTGAGAATAGCAACTTGTGTTTCACATAACCATTAGTATTAACTGAAACCTTAACAGCTCATGATCCTATCAATAACTCTTCATGACATAACATCCAGGTAGAACAGCAGCTAAGAGCTCTCTGCCTGTTGAAGCAATGAAAAATATTCAACATAAATGAAAACATGTCCCCTAATGTAAAACAAAAGAAGTAATTGCTCCAAGCTAAGACCTAATTTAAATAAGCAAACAAAATAACCCAGTCTTTGCTAGGGCTGCCAAGTGGGGGCGGGTGGCAAGTAAACCCCCACTTTGGAGGCCCGATTTCCACCACCGCAGAATTGGGCCCCAGGGGGGAACTCCGCCCCCCGAAGCACAGCGTGGCTGCGTCACCAGAGGTGACACAACCACGTTGATCACTTTGGGGGTGTGGCCCCGATCGTCGGAGGGAAAACTCTATGGTTTTCCCTCCGACGGTTGGGGCCATGCCCCCAACGTGATCGACATCGCGCGTCACTTCCGGGACGTGCTGGCGGCGCGCATGTGCAAAGCACACATGCACATTGGAGGAGAGCTCCCGGAGCCCAGCGACACTCCCTCGCCGGTAAGAAGATTCGACTTGGCAACCCTAGTCTTTGCTCAGAGTACTATGAACCTTAATGCTAACTAAAACCTATAGAGCACCTAAAACACAATTAAACAGAGATAGGTGAGTACAAATGTATTGCTTTGTGGATAGATTGTCCCTGTGTATCATATGGCAAGAATGAAGATCCTTCAGCAGCAGAGGAAAGCACTGAGCCACACGGGTCACCTACAACAAGCCGAAAAGCCTGGTGTGGTTAGATAAATAGAACAGACAGATCAGACCAGAACACCAAACAGGAAACCACAGTATGAGGATACTGAGACCAGGTCAGAATAATTGCGTATGCACCATTATAGCCATGAAAGCAGCCAATGTAACAAGCTGGAAAAAGCACTAGAGTCATAATAACAAAATATCCCAACAATGGCTTAGTGATAATGGAGTGTGTATTAGTGGTTTTATAGCTTGGAAACTCCCTTGATCACAATTTCTCAACCAAACACTTTCCCCTTCTTTAGTGTGAAGTTCCCTGGGAATGTTTCAATCTCTTCTCGAAACCAACTGGAAGGCTTGTGAATAAAATTATTTGTTTCCTTTATTCCCAGGCTCCTGTATCAAGAGCTGCCAGTATCATTCCAACTCATGCTTAAATGCTTAGTCTTGAATCCATGACTGAGAAAAAGTAACTCCCTTCAGAAATCACTTCACTGCTGGTGCCTGAAGAGTAGTGCACTGCTAACTGATGAAAGTACGGTGCTCAGAGCAGCTATCTGGTGACAGAAATGCTTTCTCTTTGACCCTGAGAGACTCCATCCTGTAGGAAGAACAATACCTGAGGAAGATCCAGGGTGTCTGGTTGCAGGTGCTTCCTCTTGCACCATCTAACAAAAGCCTTCCAAGAACGGTTGTAAATTTTAAGAAGTGGAGCATCTCATGGTCTGAATGACCTTGATCAGAGAACCCCTGTGCGATCAGCGCTTGCCACTCAATCTCTGTCCCGTCAGACTAAGCCAAGCTGGGTCTGGATGACAGGGTTAGCATATTGAGTGACAGTGGAAGTTCCCACGGAGTTTGAACTGATGATTTCAGCAGGCTGGAAAACCAAGGTCTCCTGGGCCAATCAACTCTGTATTCTCCTGTTTTATTTTGTTCAGAACCTTTGGAATCAAAGGTATGCAGGGAAAGACATAAAGAAGGCCCAATGACCAGGGAGACATCAGAACATCCACTTGTTCTGCTTGTTGACATTGGTGTCTTGAGAAGAATCTGTCTGTCTTGACACTGGTCGGGGAGGCAAAGAGACCTGTGCACAGTATGCTGAAATGCAGAACCAGAGACTGGCTGAGGGACCGCTCCCCCTGGTCCAGCCTATAGTGGCAGAGCCAATCTGCTTGAACATTTGCTATGTTGTTGATATGTTCTGCTCTGAGAGAGGCCAGATGTTGTTCTGCCCAGGATATGAGGCTAGTTGACTCCTGCTGTAGCTTCTTGGCTTTGGTGCCTCCCTAGCAGTTCACGTGCGCCTTGGCTGTGGTGTTGTCTGCCCATATACGAATGTTTGATTGAGCCCTGGCATTTCTCAGTGTCTAGAGGCCTTAAAGTAGGTACATTTTCTTAAAGGTGTTTGACTGGAGAGGGAGGGGCGAGGGGGGAAGAGGTCTCGGTCATCTTTACCAGGAGAGTAAATAAGCTCTTTTTTCTTCTCTAACTGGAGACAAATTGTTCTAGCCAGTCCTGGAAGCCTGGTGGGACAACAAAGGGCTCCCCCCCCTCCGGCTTCCGCCCTGGTGGGGAGCTATTGTCTCCCTTTGACTCACCGCTCTGATGGCTGCAGAAGGCTGTACTGAGCAGGCCTGATGGGCTGATATGGCTGATCAGTAGAGGGAGCAGTTTTGCCACCAAAAATTGAGCCTGCTTCTTCATGATCCAAGCCAAGCGATTTGTGGCCTATGGCTGTCTCCAGGAGCTCTGCCACAGCAGGATGGCTGGGCAAGCCGGCTTGCAGGGATTTCCTACTCAGCTGCCTGGGGATCACTTCCCCCAACTCTCTCTTGTTGGCGGTCTCATAGTTGGAGACCTCAGCTACAGACATCACCATGACTGAAGCAGCGGGTAAAAGGCAAACAGCCTCAGGGAAGACGACGCCAGAAGAATAAAGTTTGTTTGTTATTTTAAACAAAGGGAAATGTGCTTGGGGGGGCAGCAGTGGGAGGGCTTCTAGTGTCCTGGCCCCACTGCTGGACCTCCGGATGGCCCTTGGTATTTTTGGCCACTGTGTGACAGAGGGTTGGACTGGATGGGCCATTGGCCTCTTCCAATATTGGCTTCTCTTGTGTTCTTTTTCCTTTGGTACACAATGCCTTCAGCTCACACACACAATGCACACAAAGCATGGTCTCTCTACCATCAGTCCATCAATGTCAGCACTGTCTACTCTGACTGGCAGTGATTCTCCAGGGTTTTAGGTAGAGGATTTTTGCAGAGTTCAGTTCTTAGACCGTTCTGTTGTGTATTTTGCATAGCGTGAAGGAATGTTGTCTGGTGATCTTTTTCTAGGGCCTAGCACGCATACTTTTTGTTTTCATTATAATGCATATAGTCTCATTCGGTCAGAATTAAGCACAATGAATCCTATTGATTTCAGTATAACATTTCAGTGTGTGCTTATCTTTCCTACTGAAATCAGTGAAAAGGGCTTCACTTTTGACATGTGCTGTTTGCTTGTTTTTTCCTTCTGATTGTTAAATGTTTAAATTAAAGCATTTTATGTTTCTTAAAGCTTTTTGTTATTTTTGCCCTGGAAGGAGGCTTAAAAGCCCAGAGGTAATGTAAAATAGGGGAAAGGTGGGGTGGGAATTGATATATGACTCTGAATTTAAATTTTATTTTTTGAAAGAAGGTTACTTCAGAGGGAGAGGCCGGTTTGGGGGAGTGCCTGGAAAGTGACATCACAGGAAGAGGTGAGGTTTTGGTGCAGTGTACTCGAAGTGACATCATCAGAAGGGGAAGTGACATCACTTGCCATTTGACCTGGATCACAGGAGGTGACATCACAAAAGTCTCCTGGCTCCACCCCCAAAGTCTCCTGGCTCCCCACCCAAAGTCCTCAGATATTTCTGAATTTGGACTTGGCAACCCTACTAAATACACTGCTCTCTCAGGTGGAGGCAGGAAAAAAGGTGGACTTCTCCTCCTCCCCAATATGGCAAGTGCAATCAATTTCCTGCCTCCAGGGACAATAGGAAGAGGAACCCAAGTGTATCAGAGTGTCCTCTGCCCTCAAGAGAAAACAGGCTTTTCCTTTGATAGACAATCCAACTCTCAAATGCACTCTGAGTGGGACCAAAGACCATTTTAAAACATGCAGATAATATACACTGGGTTTAATGTTGCTTGTGGGAAAATAGAGCACAATTCAATGTATATTTACTTATTCATTCTCTAGCAACATTTTTTGTTACCAAAGAGTGCCTTAAGGCTCACAGAAGAACATACACGGTGATGTAATTTTATTCAGAAGCTTATTAGGCATCTCCTTAGGTGGGTAATGGCTTCAGTTCTACTCGCCAGGGTTGTAACTGAAATGCATCCTTAGTGACCTAGAAAACAAACAGCCAAGATTGTCCTGGAGATTTAATATATGGATACAATCACAGTAATCTATGTTCAGCAAGTAGTTCAGTTGCCCACACTGGCACCAAATGTGTGTGCACTGGCCCTGTCAACAGCCCTCCTGAGGTCGTTGAAGAAATGACATCAGAAGAACTTATGGACCTTACACACCTATGCTCTCTGGGCAGTAGATGCCTACTTGAACTAATGTCTGAAAGGACATCCAATGGACACAGTGTGGTATGTCTAATCTGCATCTGGAGCCTCCTGGCCCAAGGGGAGGAGGGAACAACATGGGTATAGGGTGCAAAGGCTGGGGAAGGGTTACCCCAGGTGCTAGCATGCCACTGGCCCCTATATTTGTGTGGTTGTTTCCCATCCCCCATGGAATCTCAATTGAATCCTGGGGCAATAGAAGATTCTGCTGTACTATGCCAAGATGGAAAGCTTCTATGGGTGAGGAAACAGGCATTAAAATATAGCATATTTTGAGCTATTTTGCAGACAAAATCATGACACTCCGCCATGACCTCCCGACCACACTTGAGATAGTAAGGGAACTGGAAGTCCCTGGTTCATCTTCAGGTCCAATATTGGACCACTTCAGCCAACTCTCCCAGGAGGAAGTTGACAGGATCTTGGTAGCTGTGAGACCCATCACCTGCCTCCTTGACCCATGCCCTTCCTGGCTAGTGAAGACCTACAGGGAGAGCATTCGGGTCCCTCTGGGAGAAATCATCAACTTGTCCCTGTCTACTGGGACTTTCCCAGGGGCTCTAAAGGAGGCAGCAGCCCATCTGCTCATTAAAAACCAACATTGGACTTTATGGTCCTTGCCAACTACTGCCCAGTGTCGAACCTACCATTCCTGGGTAAGGTGGTTGAGAGAGCGATGGCCAAACAACTCCAAGCTTTCCTGGATGACACTTCCATCCTTGATCCTTTCCAGTCTGGCTTCCGCCCCAGCCATGGGACAGAGATGGCTCTGGTCGCCTGTTGCCCTGCAAGGCAGTTAATGTGCTCTTATGGACTTTATAACCCATAAGTGATAAAATGGACTGTAAAATGGACTGTGCAAGCAATGTGCAAATAGGGACCGAACTGTGTGGTAACTCAAAAAGGATGCCAGCTAGACACACACCCAGAAGCAGAAAGCTTTCCTGTATGTTCTGCCAATGGTTCCTCAAAGTTACCTTCCCTCTCATCTGCTGTAAGATGGACCAGCTCCCTAGCCATGTGATGCACTGTAAACCCAGAGAGAAGACCAGAAACAAAGAGCTCCAAACGCCATAAGGAGATCCTTCTGACACACGCAGGCGACCCCCCCCCCACACACACCCATACATCTACCTGCAAGACTACACGTAACCAAGAGGTTCTACACATTGTTGCTTGGAAACTAATCTCTCACCCATCAACAGGCGGCTAAGCCCATCAAGAAACAATAGCCCTAGCTTGGTGACTCATACCCTCTTCATCCAGGTGCCACTCTCCAGTCCAAGTTACTAGCTCTCAATATTGAGCGCTCCCTGTCCCCTCCCCTGGTTCTTTGTACCCAATAGGTGTGTTTTTGGGATGGACTACTAGGAGGTGGGTCAAGACATGTGACCAGCCTGGCACAACCCCCCAAGGCCCCCACTTAAAAGGGACACCCAGCCATGGGCTCACTCTCTTGCTCTCTCTTTACATCCCGTCAACGACCTGTATACTCCCTGACTCTCATCCTAGTAGCTACCTTGCTACCCAACCTACCTCAGGCTCTTACTCTGCAGCGAAGGCCTACCACATGCTTTCTGCTGGTTCAGACTGCACGCTCCCTTTTCCTAGCATAATCCCCATTTTCTAGAGTTTCCTTATTTTTCCATTTTTCCATTTGGAAGACTTCATCTCTTCAGATCAGGTAACGTATAGCCAAACCAACGAATCTCCTGCTAATGCGATAGCCAAACCAACGAATCTCCTGCTAATGCGATTGTGCTATCCCATAATTGTATGTGTGTGTGTAATGTCTGAATGTGCATAAAATACAGTAAAAGATTTTGATTTAAACTAATATCAGCCTGCTTGTCTGTTACTGGTACTCTGGATAAGTGGCAGCCTCTGTATATAAAGGTGATTGCTCCCTTATGCCAATTGCTATTATAAACAACTCATATTCCCCCAATATTGAAAAGAAATCAGAGCAATTTGGCTAATACGCCCTTAAGGATGACCTCCATAGACATCTGGGTTAGGGCAGGTTGGCGATGCTGTTATTACTTGATCTGACAGCAGCGTTCGACACAGTCAGTTATGATCTATTGACCCACCGCCTCACTGATGTAGGAGTTCAGCGAACTGCCTTGCAATGGTTTCTCTCGTTCTTGCATGGTCGGGGACAGAGGGTGGTGCTAGGCAAGAGGACCTCCCTGTAATACCCACTGGAATGTGGAGTGCCGCAGGGGGTGATCCTCTCACCAACGCTATTTAAAATCTATATGAGTCTCCTTGCCCAGTTGGTCTGGAGGTATGGGATAGGTTTCCATCAATATGCCGATGACACCCAGCTCTATCTGTTATTGGAAGTCCATCCATCCTCCACCCCTGATAATTTGGCCAAGCCTTTGGAGGCTATGGCTAGATGGTTGCTGCAGAGTCAGTTGAAGTTAAATCCATCGAAGACAGAGGTCCTGTACCTAGGTTGGAAGGGAGGGGATATGGGTATCGGGCTCCCCATGCTGGAAGGGGCACTGTTCCGTCTGACGCTTTATGTGGCAGTTCTACTTAGCTACTGTTAAATGCTAGCTGGGTCAGCACAGGCACCTTTGGTGCCGGCCCAGAAGGTGAAGAGCCTGGGAATGACACTGGATGCCTCTCTCTCTATGGAGCCCCAAGTTATTGCAGCTGCCCAATCTGCCTTTTTCCATCTTCGGCAGATTAGGTTGCTGAAACCCTATCTCTCCCCCCAAGACTTGGCTACAGTGACCCATGCAATGTTCACTTCCAGGCTTGACTACTGTAATTCGCTCTACGTAGGCTTACCCTTGAGGCTGACCCGGAAATTACAGCTGGTGCAAAATGCAGCAGCATGCCTACTAACGGTGACGCCTATGTGGACTCATGTTTGGCGGGTACTTCGCCAATTGCATTGATTACCAGTAGAGTTCCGGATCCATTTCAAAGTATTGGTAATAACCTTTAAAGCCTTACATGGCCTGGGACCAATATATCTTAGGGACCGCCTCTTCCTGTGTATGCCCCGAAGAGCACTACGCTCTATGGATCAACACCTCCTGGTAGTCCCTAGCCCAAAAGACATTTATCTTGCCCCGAACAGGGCCAGGGCCTTTTCTGCCCTGGCCCCTACCTGGTGGAACAAGCTCCCCATTGAGATCAAACCCCTGTGGGATCTACTTCAATCCTGCACAGCCTGCAAGACAGAGCTGTTCTGCCAGGCCTTTGGCTGAGGCAGCGGATGTCCATATATGGCCTCCCTGAGGTGTTTGTCACTCTGTTAACAACTACTGGCTATGGCCAGGAATCTCCTACAATCAGAAAATTTCTTTGCTATCAGCTGTGACTACTATTTTAATATTTATGATTATGTTTTAAATTTAAATTTCATTGTATTAACTAATATATTTTGTATAAATGATGTTATTACCTGCCCTGAGCCCACTCCTGGGAAGGGCGGGCAATAAGCGTGAAGAAATAAATACATACATACATACATACATACATACATACATACATACATAAAATAGATGGCTGGCTTTTTAAATTATGGACAAATTACTAATATTCGACCAGAGTTTAATGATAAGGACTACAATCTTGGATATTGTCTAGATATATCTTTTGCAAATTTGAATATAGAGGTGGACAATCAATGCAAAATTTCATTGCACAGTTATTGGGAAAGGATCACTGTCGTTAATTATACAGATCTATCTTCCTCACACAATTACTACTGTTGTTTTTGTTTTTACTTCTTTTTTTAAAAAAAATTATACAATGTAATAAACATTCATTTTGAGATAATTGTAAAAAAAAGATAGTACATATCTTAACTCCATATGGAACGGCGGGGAGGGCTACCTATAATACAATTGCTTACACTAGTAGCACATCCCTGCACTGGGGAAAAAAAACTAAAATAAACATTGTCCCTAGTAAGTGTGAGAAAAATTGGTGTGGAACCCCTTTTCAGCCATTGTTCAGGCAGGTTATTGTTTCTTTGTGCAGACAATGTGCAATTATTATACATTAGATTCAGACACCTGCGATTGGAGTGAGCCCTCCCTAGGCGACTCCTGAGGATTTCGGGTACTAGCTGGAACAGTGTGAGATGCAGCACAGGGGAATCAGCAGAAATCACCCTGCCATAGCTTTCTGTTGAAGTCTCCAGCACTACATACAACACCTTCTCTGTGGATTCCCCAAACTCACAAATAGCTTTTCAGTGGTGACAGGTGGAAAGATGGGAGAGGCGGTAACAATCCTTTCTATGAACTCTGCTATGTTCTTTGTAACCAACCCAATGAAGCTGTTGCACAAGATCCAGAATCCAGCTAAAGTATCTAGAAAGAGTGTCAGTTGAAAGGAACTGTTTCCCCAGCACTCAGCTCTGTATCTGTGATTACTGATGGAATGTGATTTCTCACCACTATTTCTTTCCCCACCCACTGTCAACCTAGCCCAGCAGGAAGGAGCGTGGCTGGGAGGAATGCACCCAATGGAGTTGCATCTGTTTAGAAAGGACTCCATTTAGAGCCCTAATGCATTTTCTAAGTCTTTGGGCTGGTGCCTTTGGATAAACCCGAACCTGCTTTTGACAGGTACATGGTTTAGCATAATGAAAGTTAGGTAAAACACGGCAAGTTAGCCATGATACTGCTACAGGAAGAAAATATACAGGGACTGCAGAAACCATCCCATTTTCAGGACACACCCTCCCACCCACACACATGTGGATAATCCCTCACAGAGCATGAAACTGATTACAGAACTTCTAAAAGCAAAGTGAGTTGGGCTTCTGCCAAAACTGCCCTGGAGAAAAAAGGAAAATACACAATCTAATCTGCATGAAAGTACACAAGACCCTAAATCGCTTTAGCATTATTAGAAGGCTGGCTACACTGTTCAATGAAAGGGTGCAATGCAGCTTTGACAGACTTGTTACAAACATCTGATTGCCCCTGATTAGATTAGACAATAAACTCCCATCTTGGAGTTTGCATTATTCAACTCCCTCTCTGCAATCTGAAAATTAGAATTCCAGACTTGAGAGATTACATTCAAATTGGATTACTGGATCTGGTCCAGCTCTTTAGAAACCACAACACAAACAATTAGGGGAAGCACAGAAGTGTGCAGCACACACGCACACAAACACATGTTTATGTTCACATATGCTAACAAAATAATTAAATAAACTCATGCAGACAAAAAGCCAGGATTTGATTAGGAGTAAATTAAAAATATAATTAAAACAAAAACAACCAGCCCACAATTAAAGAAGTGGGAGAAGGGATGAATTGTCACTATTAATTAACAAAGCAGGGAGATTATACCTTTAAATGTTGTTTTTCTGCAGTTTAGGCTGTGTGGGTTGTTAAGACAAGTGCTCAGCAGAAGAGACTCATTTCCATTTCTATTGTTGGATAGGCTTGTGTGCTGCATGTCGGAGACTGCATATGTATACTGTGTTAATAGAATCCCTGTCCCCAAGCTTCATGAGAAATACAGGAAAAAATATTTTTTGTTATTTGAAGGAGGAAAAGGAATTCTAAATCATGTAGTTTAACTGCTACAAGAGCTCTCAAAAAAAGAATAGAATAACTCTATCCAAATTCTGCTACCAGTTTTCTATGTAATGTTGAGAAACTCGTACTGTAGTTGTGTGCCTTGTCTTCCAACTAGCCATCATTTTGTCTTAGATGTAGCTTGCTGCTGTCCTTTACCATATCACCTGCTGCTTCTAGCCCTTTTTAGTTCTTACATTCCTGTCACAATGAACACACTGCATTGCGTATGCAATGAACACACTACAGAGAGCCAGTTTGGTGTAGTGGTTAGCAGCACAGTCTCTAATCTGGGAGAACCGGGTTTGATTCCCCACTCCTCCACATGCAGCTGCTGGTGTGATCTTGGGCAAGCCACAGTTCTCTCAGAGTTGTTCTCTGAAAAGCAATTCTCTCAGAGCTCTCTCAGCCCCACCTACATCATAGGGGGTCTGTTGTGGGGAGAGGAAGAGAAGGAGATTGTAAACTGCTCTGAGACTCTGAGTGAAGGGTGGGGTATAAATCCAATCTCTTCTTCTTTTCTTCTTCTTCTACATTCGATGGCTCTGGAATGAACAGCTCTCAGAAATCCATGGCACCTCCTATTTATGTGCTGTTAGAAGGGACCACTGTTTTACCCTTTGGTATGGATGTTGAAATGCTGTTTATTGCTTGGCACTGTTTTTTATTTCTGTAGTGTAGTTCTTTTTAATGATTTTATTATTTTATGTATTGTGATGTATTTTCTGCACACAGAGAATCAAAGAATCATAGAGTCCAGACACTGTTTGAAGACTACCAGTGAGAGTGAGCTCACCACCTCCCTGCCTTCAGTTTTGGAAAGGCATAGACATGTTTAAAACAAACAGAGTTCTGGGAGTGGGTAGACCAGAACAAAAAAGAGATTAAAAAGTCTTAAGAATCTGAACTCTTTAACCTTTAAGTTCCCCTGAGTACACATCACATATGTACCCAACAGAAGGTAATGACATGAGTGCGTTATATTTCTACAGTACCCACCCATTCTTCTCCACCTCATAAACTAGATGACTACTGCTAACACAATATTACTGAACTAAGGCACAGCAGGGTTAAAGATACTGTCCAGAGTCACAGTTGTTACAAATACATGATGCAAGAAAAGCTTCCCTCTTTACACAGTTTTCAAAATGCAGCCTTACACAGTCCTGCATTTAAAACAGAAGGAGAAAGGTGCTTTTAGACATTTACCTCTTGGTGAAGTGTGAAATTGATTCTCAGAGTCCTACTCCTTCACAGCTTCCATTTTGATGGAGGTAGCAATTCATGCACTTTAATCTGGTGATTTGCCACTGAAGACAGCTTTGGTCACACAAGAACTTCTCAAGTGACCAATTTCCCCAAAACATTCTATGCCTGCCCTCTAGCACAGAGAAATCAAGAACAGGCTACACATTTGGGAGGAGTTTAATCACTTTTCTATGATATGAACAGTATATGCATTGCTTCTACAGGTTAGTTACAAGGGATCCATCCACAACTACGCCCCCCCCCCCCCCCCAAGGTAGAACTTGTTTCTGGAATATCTCACTGTCCCAGCACTCAAACCAAATTTTATTATTGGGAAAATTAAACAGTCAAAATACTCACTCCACTAGAGCCACAAGACAAGACAGTAACAGAAGCCAGCTTCAAGGTGAGTGGCCATTGCTAAAGGCCTTGAACACTGAGGAAACAGAGACAACCAGAGTGACTCTGCTGAACTAAGCTGCCAAACTGGATTAGGGACCGAAGGAAAATATTGCAGGGAGCACAAAATATCCCAGGCCCTTTTTTAAATGGCTCTTTACTGACTCCAACTGCTAGATGTCATTTTATTGGACAAGAAAAGCTCTGAGATTTAAAAAAAAACCCACCATCATGCCTGGACAGCAGTCTTTGATCAGATCACAGTGCAGAAATGGCACACTTCAAGGAACAATCTCCTGAAAACTACAGAATGCTCAACATATGGAAGGCAAAATAAATTATCTGGGGTCAAGCACAGCATATGAGAAATTAATAGGGATCACCTGTCAACCAAGCTCTTAAGAGAGACTGTATGCATACCAGGTACAAATTTAATTCAGAAACTCAGTGGTCTATCCTGTTGGGTGCTTATCCACAGTTTTGTTTTTTGTTAGAAAACACAATGAATCTTAACAAAATTGACTGCATGCAGCTTAATTTCTTGCATCTAGAAGCACTGATGTGTTGCTTTGAACGACAAGTCATGATTGTACTGAATTCTTGACCAATGTGAGTGCACCTCCCATTCTGACAAGTGCTTAAAAAGAATAGTACTGTCTGAGATAACACTTCACTTCCTACAGCAACAGAATGAAGAGACAGCGGCCTTGATTGGGTGAGGATAAAAGCCACAAGAGCTGCATTGATATTGTCCATCTCTCATTCATGATCGTCATCCCAACTTGACTCAACTGCCAATTATAAGTTTTCTTTTTAAAAATCATCACTCTTATGAATCACAAAAGAGAGAAAGAGACTCCAGTACAGATAATCGTACTAAAGAGGGGAATTCGTTTTGAGATCAGTATAGTGACATGGTGCCACATCAACAGGACAGGACCCTATTTCATGGGTTTTCATGGGAAGGAGAAGGAAGGACAGGTGATGATATGGGAGCTGCTAGAAGGAAAGATGAAATAGCATGGGGATATAGGGGAATTTTTTATCTCCCCCCCCCCCCAGCAAGTCCTTACAGGTCCCCACTGCACAACCTGGCCCAGACCAGTGGCTGCTACTGTACAAATAGGCTATAGTTTTCCTGGGTAGAGGTTGCCAGGAGGCAGGAAGGAGGAAAAACTGAAGATGGGGTTGGGGCAGATAAAGGTAAGACTGGTGGTGAGAAGGAGAGAATGACACAGGAAAAAGTGGAGAGGTTATGGAGGCTTTCAGGGAAGGGAAAAATGAAATAATGGGGAGAGAGAAATGAGACGTTCTCTGCAAGTCTTTTTTTTTTCTTCATCCCCCTGGCGGGAGGTTTTATTGGTTTTTTTTTTCAGACTACAAAACGACAACAGAAAATATAGGAAAGGGAACTACATCTAGGGAATAAAGAAAAAAGATCCACAACTAACTAAAAACCCAAGAGTAGGAGATCATACATCAGCTTAACACCATGCTATTTTCAAAAAGCTACTAATAATACAATGAACTTAGTCGGCTATGCTAGATTAATTATCATTTAACCATCCCTTTAACTGTTTGAAGAAATTCCCAGAGCATCCTTCCCTTCTCCCAACCCCTTGTGTTCACTTGGCTAATTCTGTGCTGTGTAACTCGGTGAGGCTTGTGGTGCACTTCGGAAGAGTCTGCCTCGCCCGGCTCCTTGATATCGGCCCCGGTATCCTCGCAGCTCCACGGTAAAGCTTCCGGTTCTTGTGTCTGGCATGCCCCCTCCTTTCTCCCGGCTCTATAACAGGGATGTCTTCATACCCCAGGAGGTGCCCCTTGTTCTGTCCCGTCTGGGATGTCCCAGGGATCGGCGCGGGACCCAGGCAGATTATTTTTCTTGATGTACGATGAATAAGACCTGTAGACCACATCCATCTCGCTGCAAAGGTATTCCACTGTTAAATCTGTCACTGGGGCTATTGCTTCACTAAGCCGTTGCTTCAGATTCTCTCCAATTTCCAGGACCCCTTGAAACCGTAGGACAAAATTTGCTTTATCCATTTGTAGCTGTAAAAGCTTTGACTCTTTTGTAGCTTGCTTCATTTCCAGCTTTTGCACCTTTTCCTTAACTTTTTTAGTAGTGACATCCATTTCCTTCTCCTTCTCTCCCATTTGCTCTGTTGCTTTTAAGGATTGAGTCAGTTGCATCTGCTGCGCTGTCACACTCTTCCCAATTACTGACAGTTGTTGTTTAATGCCAGTGATCTCGTCCAGCAGGGGGCGCAGGGAGTCAGCCAAGAGTTTTGAGAGTTCAGTGACCTCATCTGTTCGAGGACTGGCCCCTAGTTTCGATTTCAACAGCTTCTCTTTCTCTGGTTTCTTTCCTGCCATCTTTTTGGATTTGTTGACTTTTCAGAAAAGTTGCTAAAGTCTCTAATATTTGCCCAAATGCTTTTCTGCGCTCTGGTAAGTCTCTTAAAACAGTTTTAGTTGCTTATTTTTTCGCTCCCCCCTCTTTCCTTCCGTGTTTCGTCTATGCGTTTGGGAAGGATTTCTCCTCCGCTCACTTTCCCATCACTCTTTAGGGGGGGGGCAGCTTCTTTTTATATCTTCATGCTTGCTTTAACCCGACTCACAGTTTGTTGTTGGCCATTCGGCCTCGCTCGTCATCATTTATTTCGCCCGATCTCCAACGCTTGTCCCAGTCAGCAGCACTCAAACCATGCGGTCACTCAGCGGCAGGACTTTCAGGGCGGAGGGATGCCTCAATTCTCCGGCTTTCGGCCATCGAAGAGGTCGCCCCTCAAAAGCCCCCTGGCTGGGAGTCTTTTACCAAGGCTCGGGGGGGTCTCAACCCATCGGACCCCCTCCCACACGCTGGTGTGCAGTTTACATCCCCGGGACGTCTGGGAGATGTGTTTGCCTGCATGTCGCCATAAACCAGAAGCCTTCCCTGCAAGTCTTTATGGGGGCCCCGACTTGTATTTATTTATTTGTCATATTTAATCAATGCATAGGTCACATTTCCAATAAAAATTCCCAGTAATGTTAATCAATTATTCACATAAAAGGTAGCTAGATACAAAGGCAGAGATCCTGCATCTTTATGTCTTGTACAGAAATCGGAGTTTTGGATGGTGCAATTTTTTTTACTGTTGCATAACAATCTACAACTGTACAACAGTCTCTCTTCTGTATAACAAATAAATGTACAATGACCTTGTGTTCTTTTGCAACTAGATAGGCCTCTGAACGAATTCAGCACCCATGGAGCATAAGCACACCCCCCACTATCAGTTCCAAGGCAAGAAAGGAATATGGAAGTAGAAGTGGCTGTGACAAAAGAATTTCCTGTCAGTCATCTGGCGGACTGCAGAGGAAGGCTGGCCCACTAACCACCATGTCCTCCTCAAACTGGCACTCCCATCAAATGAGTCATTGGCCAGGGCTCTAGTCACACACGCTGACTGCATAATGTGTTATTCTCTATTACTGCTTAATGTGTTGTTCTTTGCCTACAATTGGGCAGAGTAGCCTACGGACAAATAAAAGGCAAAGTCCATTTGATATCACAAGGGTGCTTTTGCAGCATGAACTGTCTCAGTACAGATCAGTGTCATTTTTGTGTATGTGTCGAGCACAGTTTTGGTACAAAATAAATGTACATAGCTAAACAGGGCATTGTCACGTTTCAAATGTTCCTATGAAGAGTTAAGCAAAATGAGTGCATGACTCTAGTCTGCTGGCATCATTACTGGTTATTCCCACCATCCCTTCAATCCTTACACTACAGTAGAGGTCCCCAACCTTTTTGAGCCTGTGGGCACCTTCAAAACTGATACAGGCTAGCAGGCACAACATACACCAAGGAAGCCCAAGTACAGAGGAGAAAAGTGGTAATTAAAAAACACACACACAAAGGAGGGGAGAGAGAATAAAACAGGTACTGCAGTGGCAGCCACCACTGAAACAATGTTAATTTAAACTGCATACACAGTCAGATCTTCAGTGGCTAATCAGAAACCCCAGGTGGGCAAGAGCCCCACCTGACCCCACCTGCTTTCTACGAACATTCTGTGCCTCTGTTGTGGTGAGGGAGCCAGTCCTCACTCACAGGAGAGGGCAGGATTGTGCACTATTGAAGAGATTTGCACTGACCCTTCCAGCCCAGGAAACATGGAGACAAGTTCACAGTTGAAGCACAGTTTATTGAGCAACAACAGGACAGACAGAGCACTGCAGCAAACTTCCCATCTTCCCAAGCGGCAAGGGACCAATTCCTTTCCCAAAGACTAAGCTCCTTCCTACCCTTGAGGCAGGAAGGCATCTGCCACAGAGACACATACATATAGTTAGCTATACCTGTCCTTATGGAGCACTCCTTGGTGCCCAGGGTTCTCAGATGCTGGAAACAGCTCCCCCCCCCCATGGGGGAAAGGGTTGACAAGATGATGACCCTGTGCTGCTCTAAGGCTCTGGCGTTTATGGGGTGCACAAACCGACCTCCCCACACTTATATTACATCATCCTGGGCAAGATCAGCTCGTGCATAGCTGCATGCAGAACACGTGTATGTCTGTGTGCTCCCTACATGTTCACTGTATATTGCAAGTGTTTGGGGAGGATGAGAACAACAGAACAGACTCTTCTGGGGTTTTATCTTCTTTAGTACTGCTTGTCCCCCCCCCCGGAATGGATGACCTTCAGGCTGATAAGCCAGTCTCCTGACTATCTCTTGCTCAGGATAAAGGATCTTTCCAAAGGGTCAGGCTTACCCTGTACTGCATTCGTGCTGACTTGGTATTTTAGGAAACCCAGAAATGCCTGCATGTTTCTCAGCTTGGTGATGCTTCAGACAATAAAGAGGCCTAGCTAAGGCCTAGTGAATGACTCAGAAATAGCAAGGAAATGACTCTGAGCTTGAGCAAGATGGCCCTACACTGTAGGGTTGATTTTTTGTCACAGTGTTGGGGATCCCTGCACTACAACGATAGCATCTAGTTAATTAAACTCTGCCTTGCTTCAGTGGTCCATAGAAATAAACTCTGCTGCTGTGTGCAAACTATAAATGACTATGCAAATATAAAAACCCTCACTTAAAGTCTCAGTGTGATGATTTTGGTTCTGAAGAAGTAAAGCAAAAAGCCCAAATACAGAAAGGGTCAAGGTCAATTAACATTACAGCTTCACCAGGCTGGCTGGTTCTGGAACAAATATAACAAGTTCATTCAGGAAGGAAATTATACAAAATGGAAAGTTACATTGAAAGTGTACGTCAAAATCTGAGACAACTAACAATACGCCATATCATAACTCTGCGTGTTTTCTGTTCTTCTTGCTCAAGAGCTGCTTGCACATGAACATTTTGGATTAAAGCCCCCAAAGGAGTAGAAAAAACTGCTTCACTAGAGAACAGAGTTTAGACTAGAGGGTGAGACAATTTAGACTCATCAAGCAGGAGAGGGACACTGACCATGTTTAAAGGGATCTCTAATTGCAGTCCCATAAATGGCAGAGACACTAAGAACAAAAAAGCTACTCAATTTGAATAGCTGCTATCCTGGGAATTTCTTAAAAATTACCTAACTCTCCGCCTTCCAAACACTCTGTGAAGCATTCCGAATAAAGTACTCTTCACCAGCCCCTTGGGCTATGCAAATATTAGACAATCATCACACATACCGATTCCATTATTGCTCATTAACTGATCTGACAGATATACCAATTAAGACTAATGCTCCAGTGAGCCATCTTACCTTTAATGCCCGGACCTTCTTGGCCAACAGGCTCTCAATGTCACCTGCCACTTTTTCCACTATTTTCTTTGGGACATTCTCTTTTACTTCAAACTGGTTCTTTTTGTCATTGTAGATCTGTTGAGAGACATAAGAGGAAGAGAGATGGATATTTTAACAAATAGGTCTAGTCTGCCATGAAAATATCTTTTGAAAGAAATGAATAGTCTAGAAAGTGCTCAAGGGTTTAAGATTCAGCTTCAGTCCCTTAATCCACAGCAAAAAAATTTGAACTGGACAATTTGCTCAAGGATAGATTACTTTCTTTCAAATAGCAGTTGTGTGGCAAAGACCTACTGGCCTTCATTGCAGGTGCCTTTATAAAAGTACTCTTTTGCTGTGACTTTCCACAGGCATAATCCAAGCACTGCAGACAATGAGAAAATAAATGAATGAATGGTTGCAAGATGCTCAGATATTACAGTGACAGCTGTCATGTCACTGATATGGTGTATTATTATAAAACATAAAACAGCTAGATGAGATTCTGTGCCCCATTGCTAAGGCAGCCACAGACAACAACGATCAGCTGCCTTTGAGCATGGAAATGAGATTGGCAATAGTCCTATGAAACAGAAAGGTGTATCTGAATACCTGGTCTGCTTGATACTCTCTCTGAGATTTCCAACCCCCCCTCCCCGCATTCTTTCACTGTGGCAAACATAGTGCGCCACACAGTCAGATGCTTTTGAAAACATGTTTCTCATTTTCTCAAGATTTTTCATGGGATGCCCCCAAGCTTCAGATAGAAAAGTACTTCATGAAATTTCATATATGCCCAACTCAATTGATGAAAGCTAACAGAGTGCCCTCATTCCTCCCACTGTGCATATAATTCAATGGGTACAGAGACTAGCAGCAGATGGTACATGGCTGAAGGTGATAGCAGAGTCAGTGAAGCTCAAAACAGATACACAAACAGGCGGGTATAATGACAATCTGTAAAAAGAAGGGAAGGAAACGTTCAAGGTAAATAAATACTAATAGAGGAACAGTAATTTGCTTGAATATTCCTAAAATTCATACAGCTCTGCTACAGTTGTGCATTTTTTTATTCAATGATTGTATGAAATTGTAGGACACATTCAGTGAAGTTGCAAAGGATGGATTTGTTGTTTGTATTGAGCAATTAATCGATCAGGCAAACTAATGGCCTCCACCTACATTGTTACCATTGGGCTTCAAAATTAACAGTCTCTTCACTTACATTCATCTCTCACAGACAAATATATACATACCATGTACATAAATGGTGCAGATGAAAGCCATGGTAATTTCAGCAGCTAACACTGATAGAAAAGATTGACTGTTAAGAGAGATGAATGTAGCATAAAATGTATACAAAGGAAGCATATAGCAAAGATCTTTAGAAAGCCATTAAACTGATCTACAGTGTAGACAGAAGTAGGAGATTCCTTACGTATAACATCTGGCTATACAAACAACCACAGATATAGCACAGAAAATATTTCCCCTCTTCTCACTGTAGAATCAACACATGATAGGATAAAATAATTGCACCTGCCCCATGCACCCATCCTCCACTGGCTTCGATGATGTAACAAGTGACACATTATAGAGATGCAAAATTTCTAGAACTTTTGAAACCATAGGGGAAAACACTTGGGGGTGGGAACTGAAATTTATGCAATACATTCTTATCAAATCTAAATTTATTTTACTGCTTTACCAACATACGATGCACCACTTAGCATCTAAAACTATACTATTTACCATACCTGTGGGATTTAAAAGCATAAATGCCTTAACTTTCTATGAAGAAAACTACAAATACACTCAATACTTGTGGGAGAACTGCTACACTGTATTCTACCTTAGCAGCTGTATCTTATTTTTTGCCATATGAGAGGTAGGGGAAAAGTTAAAGTTGAGATCAGAAAACAGATTTGGTAGTAAACAAAAGAAAGTGTATTATTTGGAAAGAAACAACCTCATACAGGGCTGATCACACGCAGAATTAGCGACGCCATAGGTGCGAATGCCGGGCAGATTTTAAGGGCGCGATCAGACGCAAACATCTGGGAAACGTCCCGCACCCTGTGTGATCGCGCCAGCGTGCTCTCATGGTGTTAGGGTGGTCTGATTGGGCCATCCCAACTCCGTGCCATTGTTCTTTTCCCCATTTCGGTATGCGCATAATCATACACTGCATAGGGAGCACTCAGTGCAGAGATGCAAATAATCAATCCTCCATTGAAGCGCACAAGAAACACACAGCAAAAAAAACCCCACCCTGATTCACCCGCGGTTGCGTCTGATCACGCAGTGGTGGGCTACCCCCAGAGCTCCCAGGGACTGTGTGTTCGCGCAACTGCGGGTCAAATTCCTACGGAGCAAATAGCCTCACTCCCCCCCCCCCGAGTTATCTCGTGTGTGTGACTGCAACCACAGTCACAAATATGTCTACCAGCATAAAGTTTAACTGGTTATCCAAATATAATATTTAAAACACTGAACTTTTAAGTAATAGCATATTAACAAGTAAAAATTATTCACAATTAAACAATAACTTATACTGGAAAGTATGGTTGTTTCAACTGGCAGACAACTCCCTGCTGTGCTGTTTGTCAGCAGCAACACAGGATCCACATGGTATTTTCTCACACTCACTATTTCCCATCCCTATCAGTGTGGTTTTTGCCAGCTTTTTTAAAAAAAGCCAGTAGTATCTATAACAGTGGACCCCAATGTAGTGCCCATAGGTAACATTGTGCCTCCTGGTGCCCACTTGCTTTTCCCCCAAAGCAAAAAGCCAGTCCACTGTATCACTGGGGTATGAGTGCTCAAGAAGAGCCTAGGAGGCCCTTTGGGTTTGCAAGGGGCACTGCTTTGGAAACAGCTGCCTCTACTGAGGAATGTCCCAGTATTTTTTGATTGCCCCCCATGGCAGCCATTTTGTGATGACACCTACTACCTGTTGTCCAAACTCCATAAGTGATGACAGGCTCAATAATATTGGGAATCTCTGCACTATCGTCTTATGAGGCTACAGCAGTATGCCTACTACTTTAAAAAGCCAGAAAAAACTTTGCAAGCGGTGATGGGAGGGATGCAGAGGTCCATGAGAAAGCATCCTCTGTTATATATGTCTACATTATACACAGGATTTATCAATACCTATAATTCTCTACACGGCCAAATATATGGATACTTAAACTCCAAAACTGTAACCATGAACAGAGAAGAGAGATCTTTCTACAAACCTGAGAAAAGCCCCAAGTTTGCAGAAAAATCTAAAATCTTTTTTTAAAAAACAAAACAATAACACTGGGAGTTAATCCCCCAACAATAATAGAAGCAGGGCCTGTAGCGTCTGTACCCTATAACACCCAGTGTGTTGTAGCTAGGGTTGCCAACCTCCAGGTAGCACCTGGAGATAACCCACTATTACAACTGATCTCCAGACTACCAAGGTCAGTTCCCCTGGGAAAAATGGCTGCTTTGGAGGGTGGAGTCTATGGCTAAGGTCCCTCCCCTCCCCAAGCTCCACCTCCAAAATCTCCAGGTATTTCCCAACCTAGAGCTGGCAACCCTAGGTATAGCAGAGTTTCAGAGTAGGATCTGACAGACCCACCCTGCCATGGAAACGCCTTGGGTGACTTAGGCTAGTAACACCACTAGCACTAGCACTTCATAGGGTTGTTGTGAGGATAAAATGCAGGAGGGGAGAATAAAATAAGCTGCTTTGGGTTCCCAGTATGGAAAAAAATGGCATATTAATGAAGTAAATAACTAATAAATACATAATAAATAAAGTTGAAGACTGAGTGACGCAGATAAAGGCAGGAAAAAGAATGGGAACGAGAGAAGGAAGCAGGGAAAGGGAGAGGATATGTGGGCTGCCAGGAGAAGAAAAAGAGGACACAGTGTGGGATAGGGTATACAGGGGGTAATAAAGTAACCCCTGAGAGTCCTCACAGGTTCTCCATCACACAGCATCTGGCAACATGCAACTGGGTCCAGGCTGGTCACTGGCACTGCACAACTCAGCCATAGTTTTCTTGGGCAGAGGCTGCCAGGGGGAGGGAAGCTGAAGCCAGGGAAGAGACAAAAAGTAGGTTGGATCACCAATGGGAAGGGAGCAGGAAAAGAAGGGGAAATGTTACATGAGTTTTTCCAAATTTACAGTTTTTTTGCAGGTATTCCCCCAACACACATGTGCATAGATGTCAATGTAATAAATGCAATATTTTACTATTCTTTACCAGGCAAGGGCTGTTTCCATACAGGTTATTTGTCCCAAGATCTCTGCTGTTGGGAAGTGTGCATGTGGGGGGTTCTGCTTCCCCACAGCATCATGGTACAGTTGTGCACCTCCCAGATAGGGTTGCCAACTCCAATTTAGGAAATTCATGGAGATTTGGGGATCAAGCCTGGGGAGGGTATGCAGCCATGGAGTCCACCCTCTAAGGCAGCCACTTTCTCCAGGGGAACTGATCTCTGTAGTCTGAGATCACTTGTAATTCTGGGAGAATGTCACACCCCACCTGGATGTTGGCAACCATAGTTGTACTCTACATACATGTGCATCATTTACACATTACATTCAATATCTAATGTCAGCCTGCCTAGGGGGTGAGCAGCAAGAGATGAACCCATATCCTGATGTGCATTCACTCTACACAATTTGCTTGACAAGTGAATAGAGAAGAAAACAGTTACCAAAATAAATTTATGAAAGACTGTATGTAGGTTGTAGTCCAACCAACTTATGGAACTGGAACAAATACCCAAAACAGAAATATTTCAAATATGTTTCTAAATATCTGCTCCTTCCATATATTTTCTTTTTCAAAAAACTGCCTTTGATCTGCCTTGTGGAACTGCTGTTCAGCAAACAGCTAGTTCCATCCTGATAATGTGAAGACAGCTGGGGGTGAATTGATGTGCCTGAATACCAAAGCCCTGTCCTTCCCCCCTTGTCAAACTGCAAGGTCTCCATGCCAGAGGAGGAGGAAAAATACTTTGCTGCAGAAACCTTTAACAACGGAGTACTGAACATAACTGATTCTTAGAACCACCTCCTATTATTCTTCGGGTAAGTAACAGCATAACAGAATAATGTGTTTTGAAGACATAGTAGCTCCAGCTGAGCAGCATCAATTAGGGAAGCAAAAGAACAATCTTCAAGGAGAAATCTTTGGATGCAGAGGGCATCCTGACCCCAGTATTTTCCCATAATGAAATGGCAAATCTGTTCCTATTGGCTACAGCTAGCCTTACTCATGAACAATAATCAGGGAGCTCTGCGTTTTTGCCAGATTTTGCAATAATGCTTCTAGGCTTAACATGCCCACCAGGGCTAAGAATTTGCTTAGGTTTACTGGAGGATTTCAATAAGGTGGCAGTGTCCAACTATTGTGTCTAATTTTATACTGATATATACAAGCAAAGTGAGTAAGTTCATTATGGTAGAACAAATAGCCTTTGTTAAAACACAGTGATGATGCTAAACACAGAGAAATTTGTGTTCATGTTGACTGTGGCTGTTATTATTGAGAATGTTATCCACACACAACCAACCTACCCCACACCAATCCTTATGCTCTCCAAGTCACTGAAAGTCGTTGTAGAAGAAGAGGAGGAGGAGGAGGGGATTGGATTTATACCCCGCCCTTCACTTGGAGTCTCAGAGCGGCTTACAAACTCCTTTCCCTTCCCCTCCCCACAACAGACACCCTGTGCGGTATGTGGGGCTGAGAGAGCTCTTTCGAGGACTGCTCTTTCAAGAACAGCTCTGACAGAACTATGGCTTGCCCAAGGTCACCCAGCAGCTGCAAGTGGAAGCATGGGAATCAAACCCAGTTCTCCCAGATTAGAGTCCACGCACTCAACCACTACACCAAACTCGCTCTTAACAGTGTACAAAATGCCTGTTGCTGCATTTTAATTAATATATGCCACTGCCTACGACAGACAGTAGAGTGTAAAAGTCTGAGATGCACTAAAGGAAAAACAAGGAAAACCACAATGTGAAAATGTCAGATTTGAAAACCAAAATTTAGAACTATCAGGTCATCCATTTCTGCTATTGTGTTATTGATTGACAATACAGGGTTTGAAACTCTTGACATTTCAAAAATATTTGTGCAGCTTCAAGATTTGCAAAACTGATGAGACAGTTTTTCTGAATTACAAACTGTAGCTTCTAGAAACTTAATGTAGTTCTGTCTGTTTATGAAAAATGCTCATCTTTTCCCCAGTCATTCCTGAGCAACAAAGTACTTCTCACATCCACCTGCAAGATGTACATTTCCCCAAAGAAAACTATTTTCTTTTAAATACTTCTCAACCTTCCAAATGAAGCAAGCATGAAAAGTTAAAACAGCCAAAACTTGCAACATTTGAGTGTGAGATATACTAGAGTGTGTGTGTGTATGTATATATACACACACACACACACACACACACACATATATATACACACACATATATATATACATATATATATACACATACACACACACACACACACACATCTAGCCTATCTTTAGCAATGCTTTTATCACCCTGAGAATTAAAAGTCTTCCAGTGCAATCCTCAATACAGTAAACAGTCCACAAAGTCAATGGTCAGGTGTACCTCTGTTTTGAACTGTACTACAGATTGACCTAAATGTATAAACATTTGTAATTCCATATATGGCCAATTTAAATATGCAAGTTTTGTAGCACAGAAACATGTTTCCATCTTCTTCAAACACAGAGAATAATAGATTGATGCACACAGAGAGGAAAATAGCTTTTAAAAAAAGGTTTTTTATTGAAACAAACAACGCTCATACTATAATGACTGCTTATACATCAAAGAGCACAAAAGCCTACAAACATTACATCTCTGAAGGGCTACCAGAGTTTCTTATGAAATGGCACAGGATGAGAGAAGAGGTTGCTGTAGCACCTGCCCCAATACATAAAAGGGCATCCATCTCTTCTGGTAATGTCTCTTACCTGTGGGGGAGGGCAATGATTTCCCCTGGCCATTTTCTCATGGCAATTTCCCCTAGTCCCTGCCAGCACTTCACAGGCTGGCAGGGTAAAAATGGGGGAAATGTGACAAATCCTCAGGAGTTGTCCTGACATTATGACATCACTTCCAGTTTTGTGCATCCAGTTTTCCACATGGGTCTCTGCCCCCTAATTCTTCCCACCTACCACATATTCTTATCAGCGTCTCAATAGGGTCTGCTGTTTCAATCTGCCTGTATAACAGACTGTCTCCTAAGCTCAGCAAATTTTGAAGTTCAGAGAACTCACATTACCATATACTTCTCAAGTCAGAAAACTCATCCTTCAGTACTTTTCCCTGCATTCTACTCCTGTTAGGCCCCTAATCCTGTGAGAGAGGAGAGATGGAGCAAGAGAGGCGAGATCTTCCACTATAATGGGAGACCTCCCAGTTTGGCCCCTCCATTCCCTGCTGCCACTCAACACAACAGCAGGAGAAATGGGGGAGGCGATTTGGCATTGCATCAACACACACCACTTCCGGCATGAAAGCATGTCTATGATTTACCCAAAATTTTAACCACAGAGGTTGGGGTGACTCCTAGAGCACTGCCCCAATGTGATGATATCACTTCCAGTTTTGAGCCGGAAGTGATGTTGCACTTTGGCATGATGCTGAATCTCTTATCTCTGACCCCCAACTTCTCATGCTGGGGTGCATCACTTTATCTCCACTTTGTAGCCCTTACAGTAAAGCTGAATACTTTAGCTGTCAAGTTCCCACAGCCATGGCCGGCTCTCTCACTAGGCCAGCTAGTCTCTGGCCTAGGGCGGAGCTCTGACCAGGGCGCCAACTGCCCTGCCGTCCTTTCCCCCACCACCACCAAAAGCCCTCACCGTCTCTGCCCAAAGCCGCTGCTAGTCTATGCTGCTCTACACGCCATGCGCCGGTCCACAGGGCGCCCCAACTCACACACAGCATGCCCATTGGTCTCCTGGCTGCTGCGCCCATCGCTGATTCGCCACCTCTGCTGCCGCCGCCCTCTGAGCCAGCCAGCATGATTCCCTTCCCTCACAGACACAGTCGCACTCACGGGCAGCAGCCCCAGCCAGCCACTAGCCAGCCCAGTTGTTCGCTGGCGGTGGGGGGCGGGGGGGGGGGGGGGGTG
>NW_015170284.1:375140-401081 GCF_001447785.1 Gekko japonicus | reverse complement strand
AAGGAAGCATCCTTGACTCTCATGGCAGCATAGCTTACTTGCAGCCCCTCTGCACACATTACTTTCCCAGTGGAGCAAAGAGAAAATCTCTGGAGGTGTGTATACATTTGAGTTTTTAATAGTTTTGCAATTAGTAGCTTGATGGTTTACAGGCATCCTTACAACATGTGGCTATGCCATAAAATAGATCTACACAACTTGTGACCCCATTCAGCCTACTAGCTGTAATTTACAGCCTGTAAACGCTGAACTGCAGGCTGTGGAAGGTCGGTAGTTCAGCAGTTCAAGACCCGGGTGCCACATGACAGAGTGAGCTCCCGTCTCTAGTTCCAGCTCCTGCCAACCTAGCAGTTCGAAAGCAAGAAATTGCAAGTAGATAAATAGGTACCACTTCGGTGGGAAGGTAACAGCGTTCTGTGCGCCTTGGTGTTTAGTCATGCTGGCCACATTACCACGGAAATGTCTTCGGACAGCGCTGGCTCTTCGGCTTTGAAACGGAGATGAGCACCGCAACCCTAGAGTCGGATTCAACTGGCTTTCGAGCAAGGGAACCTTTACCTTTACCTAAATGCTGGTTCAGTAGGATACAGTTTACAATCCAGCTGGGACAGAGAGGCCTCTGACAGAACTGCTCTGACAGTGTTTTTCATTCTTCCTAAAATGCATTTATATTTGAACATTGGTGGGGGGGGGGGCGCCAGAAGGTATCCTTGCCTAGTGTTCAAAAAAGGCTGGAGCCAGCCCTGCCCACAGCAGAGAATCCTGAAACTGTTCCACTCACACAGGCCCCAAATAAGTACCACTCAGAACCCAAAGAGCCACTTTCCATGACTTGCACTGGAAGATGGAAAGAGCGAGTACAACTCTGTTGATTCTCCTGGACTTCTCACTGGCTCTCAGTACCATCAGTCACAGCATCCTTCTGGATCTCCTGCCTAGACTGGGATTGGGTGGCACTGTTCTGTAGTGGTTCCAATCCTCTCTGGAGGGGAGGTTTCAGAAGGTGGTGCTGGGGGACTGGTGCTCAGACCCTTGGCCTTTGGCCTATGGTATCCTGGAAGGCTTCAACTTGTACCCTATGTTCTCTAACATCTACATGAAAACTGCTGGGTGAGGTCATCCAGAGATTTGGGCTGGGCTGTCACCAGTATGTGGATGACATCAGTTCTATCTTACACTTCCAGCTGATACCAGGGGGGCTGCAGAAACCCTGAACTTGTGCCAGAGGCAGTTTTGGAGTGGATGTGGGCTAACAGACTAAACATAATCCCTACAAGACAGGAGTGCTATTGATGGGAGGAAGATCTGGCTGTTCTGGACGGGGCTGCACTCCCACTGAAGGAACAGGTCTGTAGTCTGGGGGTGCTCTTGGACCCAGGCCTGCTGCTGAATAAGCAGGTGGCAACGGTGGCCAGAAGTGTCTTTTACCAGCTTCAACTGGTTAGCCAGCCAGCTGTGGCCTTTCCAATCATTGTGGGGCATGCCCTGGTTGCAGCCAGATTGGATGACTGTTATGTGCTCAAAGGGGGGCTGCCCTTGAGAAGTGTTTGGAAACTTCAATTGATACAGAATGCTGCAGCCAGGATGTTGAGTGGAGTGGGTCATATGGACCATATCACTCCAATCTTGGCCCATCTACACTGCCCTCTGTCATGAGTGCTGACAAGGATGAACTCCCAGCTTCAGCAGAACCCTCACCTGGCCCCAATGACGAGTCGGAGGCCAAGAGCTTGCTGAGACCGCCCGCATCAGCAACAGCTGATGAGGAACAATCAGCAGCAGACAGCCCCCTGACTCGACTCTGTGGGTAGCGCGTTTGAGGAACCAGCTCCGCCAGGACTTAATGTCCAGGCAGTGGGAGGTACGCCTTTGGGGCAGATGCTCACTCAGCCCTGAGTTTTAGCAAATGCTGGGCTGCTCATGACAAGCATTAATTAGCAGCAGCTGAGGGGTATTTAGCTCCCCACTCCATGCTCGTTCCTTGTGGCAGCAACTAGTCGATCTGACTATGCTCTGAAACCACCCCGCTTGTGTTTTTGGTTTCTACCCATGTCTTGAACTCTTGGCTCTTTGACCTCGGCTCTGAACGACTCTGCTCCTGATTTGTGTTTTGGACTCTTGTTATCGGCCCCTGTTTTGGCTACCTCTTGGCTCTGACCTCGGATTGGACTTGGACTCTCTCTCTCTCTGCCTGCACTCTTGTTATCAGCTCCTACCTCGGCTACCTCTCAGCTTTGACCTCGGACTGGACTTATACTCTCTCTCTCTCTGCCTGCACCCCAGCCTATGACAGATTGCTGCCACCCCCACACTCGCTCCACAGGATGGATGGAGAGGCGAGCGGAGGCATTCTACAGTTGGCAGACCTGGTGAACCAGGTGCAGCAGCTCACGCAAGTGGTTGCTCAACTGCAGCAACAACAGCAACTGCAGCAGCAAGCCGCCGCCACTGCTGTCCCACCGCCAAGATGCCCAACAGCAACTGCAGCAGCAAGCCGCCGCCGCTGTCCCACCACCGAGATGCCCAGTAACCCCTCCTTAAAAGTTTGGTGGTAATGTGGAGGAGTTCCCTGCATTCCTGGCACTATGTAAACTGTATATTGAATTATGTGCCCGGGATTTCCCGAATGACAAGACCAAGGTGTGTTTCATAATCAGCCTCTTAAAGGGGCAGGTGGCTAAATGGGCCACTCCATTGCTTGTGTCTCCTTCGCCACTGCTCTCAGATTTCCAGGGATTCCTTGCTCATTTTTCCACAGCCTTTGCAAACCCACAGCAGGCAGCTGCAGCAAATTGGAAAATCCGGACCCTGAATCAAGGCAAGAACTCAGTTGCCCTTTACTCCACAGAATTCAAACTTCTGGCTTAAGACTTGACCTGGAATGAGGCAGCCTTGATGAACCAGTACACAGAGGGGCTGGCTGACGATGTCCTGGATGAGCTCGCTCGGGTTGAATGGCCACACACGCTGCAGAACCTAATCATTTTGTGCCTCCGTATTGATGGCTGTCTGGAGAGCTGGCAGCAAGCCCGAAATAGCACCCATGTCATGCAAGCTGTGTGTCGTCCGGTACCCTGGCCACTCCCGACAACCCCAGATACTGGTGTAAATCAGGGTGATCCCATGCAGCTGAGAGCAGTCCGGCCCTGCCTGACCCTTGAAGAGAAGGCCCAATGCGGAGCGCAAAACCTCTGTCTGTACTGTGGAGGGATTTCTTCGCCAGCTGCCCCGCTAAATGCACCCGGTCAGAGATACTGCCACAGCCAGTAAAAGACCAGCCCCACGCTTGATCGGACCCCCCTGCCCTGGGGAAATTAGCTGGGTCCTCTGACCTCAACTACTGACCAAGGACCGTTCTTGGTACCTATTAAACTTCGGTTGCCAGATGAGCGCTGGCTGTTTGTCTACACCATGCTGGTCTCTGGGGCCGCCCACTGCTTCATTGATGCCACCTTTGTCAAGCAGTACCAAATCCCTGTACAGCCTAAAGAGACGCCAACCCTGGTGGAAGCCATCGATGGGTGTTTCCTCTGCTCTGGTCCCATGACTCAGGAAACCTGCCCCCTCACCCTCTACGTCCACCGACATCAGGAGCAACTATGGTTCAACGTTGCCCACATGCCCCGGTTCCCACTAATCCTGGGTCTGTTGTGGTTAATGACTCACAACCCCATGGTGGACTGGACTCGACAGAACTGAGGTTCCAGGACTCCTGTCCACACTGTACTTCAATTACCACCTTGGCCGCAACTGCCCCAGTCGCTGGCTCTTGACTCCCACAACCCTACATGGACTTTGCTGATGTCTTTGAGGAAAAAGGGGCGGCCCTTCACGGCATAGCCCACAGCTTCATTGAACTGCGCAAGCCCCCTCGCCACGACAAGGCAGTGATCCATGTACCCCATGACAAAACCAAAATTGGCAGCTTTATGAGATTTTTTGGAGAAAAACCTGGAAAGAAGATTAATCTGACCCTCCACATCCCCGCTGTTGGCCCCGGTCCTCTTTGTGGAAAAGAAAAACAGTGAGCTTCGGCTCTGTAATGACTATTGGGCCCTCAACAAGATCACCATACAGGACCGGTATCCCCTGCCTCTGATCCTTGAACTGCTAGATTGTTTTAAAGGAGCCCGAATCTATACCAAACTGGACCTCCAAGGTGCATACAATTTAGTACGCATCTGGCTGGGAGATGAGTGGAAAATGGCCTTTGGCACTCGGTACGGCCAATATGAGTACTTGGTAATGCCATTTGGCTTAACTAACACACCTGTGGTCTTCCAGAGGCTCATGACCTCAACTCTGACCTAGGACTGCACTTGGACTCTCTCTCTGCCTGCACTCTTGTTATTGGCTCCTACCTCGGCTATCTCTTGGCTTTGACCTCAGACTGGACTTATACTCTATCTCTCTCTGCCTGCACCCCAGCCTGTGACACCCTCCAGTTTATTTCTGGGCACAATTCAAGATGCTGGTCTTGACCTTCAAAGCCCTATGTAGTTTGAAACCAATATATCTGAAGGACTGCATAATCCCTTATGAACCTGCCCAACTGCTACAGTCATCTTCGGAGGCCCTGCTTTGGGTACCCCCGCCTTCTGAGATTAGGTGGGTGGCAACCCAGGAGAGGACCTTCTCGGTCATGGAACTCTCTGGAAACTCTGGAACTCTCTCCCCAGGGAAATTCCCCTGTCCCCTTCTGTTTCCATCTTATGACAGCAGGTGAAGGATTTTTTTCTTTTGGCATTTCCTCAATGAACCCTCCTTCCTAACCAATGTTTTAACGCTTTGTATGTATTTTAACTGTGTTAGTAATACATGTTTGAGAGGGGGGTTGATTTTAATGGTTTTAAAATATAGTTTTTTCATGTATGTTTTAAATTATTAGCTGCCTTGGTAGCCCTTGTAAGGGTGGAAAGGCAGGATACAAATTCTGTGAACAAATAAATAAAGTGGTGGCTGCTAGTTTAGATGTCTTTCAAATGGATTTCTGGAGGAAATTTGTGTCAACAGCTATCAACCACAACAGTTAAATGGAACCTCTGAGCTGAGAGACACTATCTCTAATTACCAGATGCTGGGGGTAAAGAATAAGAGATGATCACTACTTTTATGCCCAGATTGTCATCTGGCTGATCACTGTTGTAAACATATACAGCTGGATTAGATCCAGCAAGGCAGTTCTTGGACCCTGTCTATTGCACCCTGTGAACTGAGAAAGAACCACAGTCACTCCCCAGTCCCTTCTAGAGGCAAGACATCGTTCAATGCTTTAGGCAAAGCCAGAAAAAGCATGATGCCCATCTTGAACTTATTCCTTAGATATACCTACTATTCTCAAGAGAGTCAGTTTGGTGTAGTGGTTAGGAGAGCAGACTCTAATCTGGGAGAACCAGGTTTGATTCCCCACTCCTCCACATGCAGCTGCTGGTGTGACCTTCAGTCAGTCACAAGTTATTTTAGAGCTATTCTCTCAGGAGCAGTTCTCAAAAGAGCTCTCTCAGCCCCACCTACCTCACAGGGTGTCTGTTGTGAGGAGGAGAAAGGAAAGGATTGTAAACCACTTTGAGACTCCTTTGGGTAGTGAAGGACGGGGTATAAATCCAATCTCTTCTTCTTAAATTTCGTTGTCTGATGCTTACGTTTCATGGTATGATTGTAATCATAGTACTGTCTCTGTTACATTAACAGCATGTCAGCTTCTGTGTAGCATCGGGGATAATCAAGCAGGCAGTGATGGGAGTGACATAGGGCCTCTCTATCAGCATGCTGGAATAATTTGTGCTGGCGGTAGTATGTTCTGTGGAAAACATCGTGCAGCACACTAACAGCAGGCTGGTGGGGAGTAAAGATAAATTCAGATCAACTGAAATGAAATTAATGCAGAATCAGACAAATTAGGAGAAAGGGGCTTATCTATGGAAATCAAGTAAGCTTTGGGAGAATCAAAGTGCCATCCTAAACAGGTCTACTCAGAATCCTACTCAAGTCTACTGAGTGGAGCTTATTCCCAGGAAAGGGCTCATAGCGGTGGACTGTTAGACAGCTACAAGCCAGCCAGCATAAGCAGCAGCACCATTTCAGTATTACATGACTTCAGGTTACAACTGCCCAAACTGCAGCAGCGTCACAAGTGTCTCAGCAGCCACTCAGAGATGCTGTTTGCTCTCTGCTCTCAGGAGGGAGTAAATAAGGCAATTTTAGGCAGGATGAACAGATTGCTGCCTCAGGAGTGAACTACTGGCAGGTGCCAGGCCTGGAGAATGAACCTGCAGCCCTTGCACCCACTTTACAACCTTCAGCACTTACAACCCCCCACATAAGAACCCCTGGCCCTGCAGAGAGGGAATGTTCACAAGAGATAAAACAGGAAGGTAAAGGGAAAAGGCTGACATTTAAACACACACACCTGTGTGCCTTGCAAGCATTTTTCCTCCTACCTACTGAACAATGAAAAGCAGCTGTCCTAGCAAATCTTTGCAACAGAGAAGTGATGGGGGAAAGTATGCAGTTAAGCTGCTCCTTAGGGACAGCCAGCTATAATGAAGCAAACAAATCCAATGAACAAAAAGGATTCTGCTGCCTTAATGAAACAACACTGCAAAAAGCAGTAATGGGAACATGAGAAAAATGGAATAATAACTAATGCCATAGTTTGACTTACCTAAAGCAATCGAGCCTTCTTCTACAGAAACCCATGGTCTGAACTTTTTGTCTCTCCCTACTTTCCCTTCTAAAGAACTTCCTGTAGCAAGTTAATTAATAGGACTGCTGTTTTTCTAAATAGGCAGGAAAAGAGATGGGTATTGCTCATTTCCATATGTAAGCTCACTTAAGTATAGTCAAATGAGGACTCAACTCAGTGCCTACCATAAGGCTGTCCTAAAGATATCAGTAAGGCAACAAATCACCGACTTAGGCCAATTTTAAAAAATCATCAAATGACAATCCTACTTAAAGTTGCCAAATGCATTTTGGCCGGGAGCGGGGGGCTCCCGGCTGGTGTCTAATTTGTGCGCGCGCGCGTCACCCGGAAGT
This sequence comes from Gekko japonicus, assembly GCF_001447785.1. Classification (NCBI taxonomy): domain Eukaryota; kingdom Metazoa; phylum Chordata; class Lepidosauria; order Squamata; family Gekkonidae; genus Gekko; species Gekko japonicus. Next base: position 394,043 of record NW_015170284.1, on the reverse strand, counting down.
GACGTTGCATGCTGGGGGTGGGGCCACGCCATTTGAGGGCCACGCCATTTGAGGCGCGGGCGGGTGGGGTTTCCCCCGGGCCCGATTCCACGCGGGGTGGAAGTCGGGCCTTGAAAGCGGGGGGAAATCCACCCCCCGGGGGGATTTGGGAACCCTAATCCTACTACAAGTGAATGCTGTGCCTCTGTTCGTGAAAGCAACAGCCATTGATACCCAAATTAATTAGTATGAATAATTATTCAACTTTACCCTGAATGAACAGTGGGCTAGGTGCAAGACTGTATACAGAGGTGATGCTGCCCCTGCCATTTGGCCTTGCCATCTAAATAACCAAAAAGATGGTAACAGGAACTGTCAGAATCAGATAACAAGTAAATAAGAGATGAGTGAGAGCAGCAGGGAAAGGAAATGGGGCAGCAGAGAACACTTCTTTCGGCAGCCAGGGAGAGGTCTGTGTTAAAACTGGGCTTCTGAGAAAGGAGTTTAAACAAGGGAAGATATTTTTATGGATGCAGGATCAGACTCTTCACCCACATAGAAGAAAGCATGAAAGTTGGAGCAGGAGTAGCAGACATGAAGAAGTCAGCAGCATATGACTTGTGCAAAAAAGAGAACCAGGGGAGATGAGAATAATGGGAAGACATAATGAGATTTAAGGACTTTGATCCTGAAGCTGATCCAGATGATGAATGTATAAACTCCACCATCCGTGCATCTGTTTGATTGCTTTGAAGTGTTAAGGGTTTATACTTAGCAATACATCTGCCAATTTCTTGTTTAATGTTACTTATGATGTTTCTAGTGATAAAGGAGCTGCCTAAGGCTCAGGGCTTTTAGGGAAGAAGTTCATTTTGTGCCAAACCACATCCTTGTATTTTTAGTTGCCTGGAAAAATACAGGCCTGTGGTACAGTGTATATCGTATAAATATTCTCATGGGAGACTGTACTGTGGTTTTGGCCTCTAGCCAACATAGGAATGTCTGTGGTATTATAAGTATTCAGAGGGCATGCAGTGCTACAACCTATTCCTTAAAACATAGCATAAATTAACAATGAGAATCCATCCTCTCTAGTAGTTCACCACTAGCAACACTATGCTCATGTATCCAGAGCCATCATCCTCTAAAATTCAAAGGTAACCATGACCCATTTCCTCAAAGGAATTCTAAAGATCAGCTGGCAGTTATAACTGGAACCTTTAATGAAGCTCATCTGCTCATGTCTGAAGATGTCCTTGGATTTTCAAGACCTGCTCTTCTATCTTCTAGTTGATACAACCCTTTCTATTATTGACCCCTAAGAGTCCTCATTAAGGAACCTATGAGAGGCAGTGTATTGTTGTAGTTAGACTAGGATGGGGGAGACCAATTCTCTCTTAGCTATGAAGCTCACTAGCTGACATTGGATCAGGCCAGTGTAACCTACTACACTGAGTTGTTGTAATGAAAAATGAATCAAGAAGAAACTATGCATGCCACCCTGAGTTTCCTGGAGAAAAGGAGGGATTAAAATTTTATAGATGTATTAATTAAAATACGGGAGGGAAGGCAGAACTCTTGTAAGATCTCGGAAGCAAAGTAGAGTCTGTACTTGGATGGGAGACCACTAAGGAAGACTCTGAAAAGGAAGGCAATGGCAAACAACCTCTGCTTCTCACATACCTTGAATCCCCTTGCTGGGGTTGCCGTAAATCAGCTACAATTTATAACCGCACTTTGCACACACACACACACACACACACACACACACAATTTCATGGAGTGCCCATGAGTTCTTGTATTGTGAGAAAGGGAGAAAAGTACTTCTCTATCCCATGTATAATTTGGTCAACCTGTATCATGTAAATGGTATCTGCAGCACTATTTCCCTTGCTTTGACCCCTGCACTGCTATTCCCCCAGCCGCATACCACTGAAGAGCTTTTTAATAACATTGGCAATTACTGTTATGCTATGGTGTAATAATATTATAGAAGAAGAAGAGGAGGAGGAGGAGATTGGATTTATACCACACCCTTCACTCGGAGTCTCAGAGCGGCTTACAAACTCCTTCCCCTTCCCCTCCCCACCAAAGACACCCTGTGAGGTAGGTGGGGCTGAGAGAGCTCTTTCAAGAACTGCCCTTTCAAGGACAGCTCTTGTCAGAACTATGGCTTGCCCAAAGTCATCCAGCCACTGCAAGTGGAGGAGTGGGGAATCAAACCCGGTTCTCCCATATTAGAGTCCACATACTTAACCACTACACCAAACAGTCTGTTGCTATGATATATTGGGTCTTTTGAATTCCCAGTTTTCTTTCTAGTCCTTTTCATTGTAGAAATATAAGGAGAAAGGTACATTTCCCATATACCTCTACAATGAGAATTAAGAGGAATTAGTATATTGTGGCAACAGATCATTATAATTTGGTAGCACTATAGCAATTACCATTTTTTAAAAGCCTGAAAAAGGCCTCAGGGGTGTGTATGTCTGATAGGATTTCTGTTGGCCCATACTGTCATAGGATATCCTCAGAGAGAGAAGAAGAGATTGAATTTATACCCCTCCCTTCCCTACTTATTACAACCTGATAAAATATTGAACTTACATATTTTTCTATATGTATGTTTGGGAGGGGAAAGAATATGCTACAAGTAATGGCTATTTTCACAGAATAGACTTTAGTATATTTATTAAAGGGCTGTGGTACAGCATCTGCTTTACATATAGAAGATCTTAGTTCAGTCCCCAGAATCTTCAGTTAAGAGGATCAGACAGTAGGCCTGGAGAACCACTACTTGTCAGAGTAGACAATACTGAACTTGATGGACCAGTGACCCGACTCAGAATAAGGCAGCTTCATGTATGTTCAAAATATTTAAAATCCTGTTCTGTGTACTTCAGTACTGATATTACAGTGAGCACAGAGCAGATATACAGGCTCCTCTTTTATAAGGACAGTGACCCAATTTCACATATAGAAACTAGAGAAGAACTGTGTGGGATACCCCCCAGGGTGTGCTGTCTAGTTGGTCTGCCCTGCAACACTTTAAGCCGATGCATTTAGAGTTGCACCCAGATCGTGGCAAGCCTCCAATTTGACCACAGCCTTAGTTCAGAATGCTGCACCTCATGTACCATCATCAAGTGCTAGGTGAAGTATGCATATTGCACCCATTCTGCAGTTATTTCATTGGCTACCTCTCAGCTATCAGGTACAATTCAAAGTAGTTGTTATCACACGTGCAGCTCTCCATGACTTTGGGCCCTCATATCTGCAGGACAGCCTCTCTCACTATGCTTCTACAATGACAGCTTCAATCAAGTGAAGGTGCCACCTTGCAAATGGATAAGATTGATAGTTGTCCATACATGTGCATTCTCTGTTGTGGCCCCTTTTTTGTAGAATGGCCTGCTGGATAAGTTCAGGCTATTGCAGCTGTGGAAAGGTGTTCCCTTTGAATGAGGGCAACCAGTACCAAGCCCTGCCACACAATGGCCTGCCTACTTTCTGAAAAGCTTGGCGGGAGCCAGGGGAAGTAGTGGCAAGTGTCATGGTGCTGACAGGTGCTACATTGGAGAACCCTGGTTTATTAGGGTCCCTGCCACACGGGGGGAAAGGAACACGCAGTGGCGGGATCACATTGTTCCCCTGAGCTGTGGCGCATTCCCTACCCTGCACGATCAGATGCCAGGGAAAGCGACGGTGGGGAATGGGAGACTGCCGAACTGCGCATGTCTGAGCATGCGCAGTTCAGCCAGGAGCCGGGGATGCACCAGCAGAAGGATGTGCTGGCGATCCCACGGCCGGCCTTGATGCGGCCACGCTGGAAGAACCACCTCAGTAGGTGGTGTATTTTTGCTGCGCCTTTTTGGGGGTTGGGACGGATCGGGGATGGGTGCGCACCGCTTCCCAGATGTTGCGGTGAGATCGCGCCCGCTTGCTGTGCCCCCAATCCGTCCCTCTCCCGGGCCAAACCTTTACGTGTGACCAGGGCCTAGGTCTCTCAAACCATCATGCTGTTTGGTTGCATTATTTTATACTGTGTAATCTGCCTTCAGTCTCAGTGAGAAAGGCTGGCTATAAATAAAGTTAGTAGATACATAAACCTTCTTCATGGGGTTTGTATAGAAAGAATATGCAAACTTTACAGAAATTAAGAATGGCTTCCCAAACAATTCCTGTGGAAATAATGCCATGTTCCTAGCCTGGGTTAATGTAAAGGCAGCACCGATGAGCTGGAAAGTTTAACAAGCAATAGAAGTATATTGTTCCATTAAATGCTCTGAGATTACTGTAGTGCCACAGCAAACCATCATGGTCTTCATTAATACTTACTTCATGATAACAATCCCTTATTTCCTTTCCTTTCCACTTTAATTAGAAGAACAGAAAGGATAATAAAGCCAAAGAAGTTTACGGAGTACAAGAAATATCTACACTGTCTCACCAGTAGTGCTGTTACGCTCTTTTGTAGGCTTTATCTCTGCACCAAACCCTTCACTGGGGTTCAGTGAAAATGATCACATGTTGCATGCATCTGTGCCTGTATTGTTTGCACAATGACTAGCTAAGAATCTCTGTAGGTACAGATTTAATGGGCTAGAAATTGTACCAGTCTGAGAAGGTGCTAATTTCCCCAGGGCAACTCACGACTCTGCTCAAATGAGGGTGGATGGAAACCCAACAAATGGCACATTTAATATCATAATCATCACACCATGCACATCACAACTGCCTTGCCATCTGCAAGTAGAGCTGGTCATTCCCCCCCTATCTAAACTCTCCAGTTTAAATAGTGAGGTTAGTTGTTTTCATTTCTTTTTACATTCAAGTGAACGACCAATCACACAAATTAGATGAGCCTTAATAGTGTCTGCAGTGTGAATTAACATAGAAAATGTAAAGGTAATTATTTAATAGGAGGCACGGTACTGATGTTTGGATGAACAACTCCTAAGAGGTTTTTAAAAGGAAAAAGTATCAGGAAAGATGCAGAGGTGCATATATTCATGATTAAGGACAGATACTCCAGAGAGGCTTTACATGGAAACACTGGCCCATTCTGCATCTAGCATTTGCTCCACTGTTTTACCAAACTCACCTTCGAACAGAAATTCCCCTCTACATGCCACTTTCACTTTAATTGATTGTCGGATTTTATGGCAGTGTCCATACTGCATGCCACTTTGACTTCCTTTGATCTCTTTGTTTTATGGTAACCATCTGCATAGATTTATGGCCATTTTATAGTCATTCAGGGGTAACTTTGCAGTCAGTGTATTTGAATGTGGTTTTGAACTGCATCTTTTCTGTTCCTGTGTGGGTTTGGAAAAACAACGGAGTGAATGCTGGATGCAGAATAGGCCAGTGTCAGTAAAGGTAAAGGTTCCCTTGCTCGAAAGCCAGTCGAGTCCAAGTCTAGGGTTGCAGTGCTCATCTCCGTTTCAAAGCCGAAGAGCCAGTGCTGTCCGAAGACGTTTCCGTGGTCATGTGGCCGGCATGACTAAACACCAAGGTGCATGGAGCACTGTTACTTTCCCACCGAAGTGGTACCTGTTTATCTACTTGCAATTTCTTGCTTTTGAACTGCTAGGTTGGCAGGAGCTGGAACTAGAGACGGCAGCTCACTCCGTCATATGGCAACTCGGGTCTCAAACTATTGAACTACCAATCTTCCACAGCCTGCAGTTCAGCGTCTTAACCACTTGAGCCACTGCAGTGTCAGTACAAGAACACAAAAAAAGGAATAGCCAGATAAAAATAAGTTGCAAGTAATGCAAACCAGCCCTGTGCCAGTGGAAATAAGATACCTCCAAGTGAATAGACACAGCTTTAAGGCCAATAGTGTAAAAACATTCCTAAATTGCACAATACATGACTAAGTATGGTTAGAGCTGAAATTAAACATCCAAAACCACAGCTGAATCCCACACATTTGACAGATTAGTCAAATAATAACTTACAAAACCTCTGGAAGAAGTGAGTTTAGGGAACTGAAAAAAATAAATGAGTTTTTGGAGATTACTGTAAATTTATTAGGATTGGACTATTGGCTTGCTGTTTTGCTAATGCATTCATTTGTTTATTTATTTTGATGATTAGTGACTGGTTAGCTAGTATTATCTGATAAAATGAGAAAAACATGAATACTCCACAAGCTGCGAAGTAAAATTAGCCAAGCAATAAAGATTTATGAAGGAAATTAATTTTGTGCACTTGACATTGGGTGGAAATACATGAATTTACAAATGCAATTTTGTTTCAGCTGTTCTGCAGATCATGAAATATCCCAAAACAGTCCCAGTCTACTGGGATTATAAAAGTTGTGGCTAAAGTGTGCGGTATCAACAGAGCTGTGTGAAATAGCAAGGACTGGTTTTAAAAAGAGAAATGGCACATACATGGGTGAAAACTAGTCAGAGGGTCAAAAATACTGATTTTACTGACCAAAATTCCAAAACAACTGACCAAATACTGACTAAAAACTGACAAATTACTGAACAATTTAATGTCAACCTATCGATAAGCTAGCGTTTTACGGCGTGGCTGAGCTCGTCGGAGGGGAAAACCATATGGTTTTCCCCTCCGACGAGCTCAGCCACGCCCCCAACGTCGGCAACGTGGCTGCGTCACCACTGGTGACGCAGCTTGGGGGGCGGGGTTCCCCCCAGGCCGGAATTCCCCTGCGCCGGAAATCGGGCCGCGGAAGCGGGGGGTTCCCCGCCCCCCGGCCCAATTTGGCAACCCTACTTTTCATTGATTTTTTAAAATGAAGATAGGACAATGTTTTCATTATTGTACAAAATTTAAGGCAAAAAAGATTCCTTTTTAAAAATAATCACATACTGTAGATAATAAAACAGCAAAACATATTTTAAAAAGTTCAATATGTCGTCGAAGGCTTTCATGGCCAGAGTTCATTAGGTGTTGTAGATTTTCCGGGCTGTATGGCCGTGGTCTTGGCATTGTAGAACCAGCTGTGACTGGCATCCTCAGAGGTATAACACAGAAAGATGGAGAACTCTCTGTGTCAAGCTTTTTCAGTTCTTCGCAGATTCTGCTTTCACTGATTACTTCTCTCACAGGTATGTAGTGCTCATCACTGAAGGCTTCAAGAGTTAATGGTGCTGAACTCTTACAAACATGATTCATTATGGCTCTTTTGTTTTTACTTCACTGTGCATCACATGCACCAAAGGTTCTTCTTTCTGAACTTTGTAAATAAGCAGGCACTCATGCAATAAAGCATCACCTCTGCTTTCATTGTCTCATGTTTTAAGAGGTTAATTATGTTTCTATATGTTGTGGAAGATTTCACCAAATCACTTTTACTCTTAGGAACAAAGTCCTTAAAGTACTCCATAACTGAACTAAAAACAATATGTCTTCTCACTGGGAAGTCTTCATGTTTCCCACAAAATGCAGTAATTAAAAAAAAAAAAACACAAACTGCATTCACAAAAATTAAAGAAATACTGGCTTTACTGACCATTTTTTTTATAAAAAAACTGACAAATTACTGACCAAGATGAAAAAACTGACTTTTACTGATTTTACTGACCATTTTCCACTCCTGCCCAGATCACATTCAAGAGGTGTGTGAGATTGCAAGGATCGAGGGAACTTGGGTCAAAGGATTTAACTGAATGTGCAGAAAAAGGACCAGGGCTGGAAAATACCAATGCTGCAATCATTATGAACATAAAAAGTTGCTTTATAGTGAATCAGATCACTGATCCATTTAGTCTAGTGCTATCTACAGTGACTGGCAGCAGCCTTCCAGGGCCTCAAGAAGAGGTCTTTCCTGGCCCACCTGCCTAATTGAAGAGATTCCTGTGATTGAACCGGGAACCTCATATGTGCAAAGCTGGTGCTGTACCACTGAACTACAGGCCCTCCAGTAATCTGAAATATTTTAATTTTGGGAACAGGAATTAGATGCTGGTTTCTAAAAAAAAAGAAAGAAAGAAAGCCCAGTATTCAGGAATTTTAAAAAGTTTTTCATTTTTGATTATGGGACCCAGAATTGTCTTTTTGTGCTCTTATGCTCCTGCCTTATCATTTCCATGCACCCAGAGTATGCCATAATGCATCAAAAGATGTGACTTTATATCAGAAGAAAAGGCAGATTTTCCACAGAATAGTCAGATAATTTGTCTCAGCCCTGCTTCAGGGATGTGCTGTTTAAATGTACGTGCTGCTAAAGCATAGCCTCCCAGTGCAAGGCTGCTACAGCTGTTACATCCCAGCCCTGAAGCACACCACAAGAGATACCCTTCAAATTAAACAGAATGTACAGTGGAAACATCCTAGCAGAACATGAAAATCACAACTCCCTTCAGCATCTTTATACCTCAGCCATGCTGTTCACAGAGGCTGTTATAGATGAAAGTCAGCTCTCCTTTATACAGGGTATTGGAAGAGATGGGAATGGCAAGGGAGCTCACTAAGGCAAGTCAGTATTCCCGGGGGGGGGGGAGAATACCGGGGGGGGGGGGAAAATATCTAAAATAGCTTGGTAAACATAAAATTGGATCTATAAAGGTAGAAACAGTACCTCTCTTCTGAAAGAGGTATGACTGGGAAGGGAAGAAACAGCTCCATTCTCTCTCTCTCTCTCTCTCTCTCTCTCTCTCTCTCTCTCACTCACTCTCTTTCTCATTGTCCCAGCATCCTATTTTGTCTTGGATTCCACAAATGCACAGCAAAAGCTTAGGACAGGGAGAGAAAGGTCCACCACAGCAGATCTTTTCCCTTGGCCTACACAGTTCAATATTGCCACTATGTGGGGACTTGAACTACAGACCTATCAATCTGGGATGAAGTAGAGAGGAGACTTATTCAGCTGGTGGATGGTCTGGATTTTATTTATTTGTTTAAAACATTTATTAACCGCCTTTATTTCTTATGGAGCCCAAGGTTGCTTACAACATAGATAAAATATATAAAACAAAATACATAAAAACGAAAATTTAAAATCACAATTCAGGACTGCTAATAAACTTAGCCGAGTGCAGTCTTAAATAATACCATCTTCAACTGCCTCCTCAAGATTGAAAGTGAGGGGGCCAGGTGCACCTCCCTGGGAAGACTGTTCCATAATCACAGGGCTACCTCTGAAAAGGCCCGCTCTCGTGTACCCACCAGATGAGCTGCTTTGACTGATGGGACAGTCTCTCCCTGTGATCTTAATTCCTGGGCAGGAACATATGGGAGAACATGGGTCCTTCAGATACCCCTGTATACAGCCTACAGACCTTGGAAAGCTTGAAGCAGGCTGCCTGCTGCCTGCTGATAAATCAATCTCTTTTCACTTCCCATCCCCAGGAAACAAGATCACATTGATTGTTCCAGTATTTGCTTAAGTAATGCAGACCACCGATCCACATGGGCTCAACTCTCAAGAAATGCCAACAAATGAGGAGCCACAAATGTGTTTCTCCTCATAGGGAGGAACTGGAAGGAAAAAAATAATTTAGAAGGGCTGTCTTTAATGTATTCATGCTGAGGTCATAGTAATTCGGAATTCCCATAGATAAACCATCAACCCACCACTTTGTTGTACAGGGAATTAGATGCTTAGGAAAGTTGAAGAAAACAGGTAAAACCTTGCAGGCTTTTTAATAAAGGGAAAAAAATATGAAGACATTACGTTGGTAGATGCCCTAATAATCTATTTGAATGGGAACAAGGAAGAAATGGGACCAGAGTTATGGCCGTGAAGCAAACACAAGATTCACATACATTCCTACTCCAAACAACACAGAATGGGGGGGGGGGGAGATCAACATGGAATGAATGATCTTTGTTTCTAATTGTAGCATTGGCCCCCTTCTTTGCAACAGTTATGTTCATCTGCTTAAACTTTATTTAACCTGCAGAACTGCTTCCTGTTCTAGCAATTGACTTTTCCATTCCTCACAGTTCTGCCAATGATTTTTAACACTGACATGTGTCAAATTCTATTTAAATTCTGCACCTGTGCCTCCCCTTGAGTTACCACTGCAACATACTGAAATGCTACACATTTAATTTATACTTTGCCAGACTCCAACAGCAAGTTTAAAGCACCAATGGTCACATGTATCAGAAAGCCAGGATTTGTGGATTATTATTTCTAGGCCTGCCACAGCTCTTTGACAAATCATGACCTCTATGTAGGTCAATTTCCTCATTTCAGAAATAAAATGATAAAATCCCTCCTAAGGAGTCTATGTCATTAAAGTTTTCAAAAATAAAAAGAACAGGGCAGAATATACTATGAAAGAGGTATCTATTAATATTCTGCTGCAAATCTCTAGAGATGAAAGGATGAATTGTTAAAGTTACTACAAGCAGCAGAGAACACTGTCAGATGTTCACACACACACACCATAGTTCTCTAATAATCCAATCTAATTAAACATTTCTTTAGTGCTGCTTCAGTATAGCATAGGACAGAACCTACAGTAATGGAGAACAATGTTGCTTAGGGTTGTAGACATGGAAAAAAATCCACACACACTATTCAGTATTACTGTCCTACATTTCCATCATGAAGTCAATCAGGAGCAGAAATTAATCCTTCTTGACAGTATGTTGCCTAGTTCTGATTTCACCCTTTTCTTGATCTTCGTCATGAGAATCAGAAATATATGGTATAAACCAACTTAACTACACCCTTAATTCATTGTCAGATACGCCCCCTCATTCCAAATAATTGCTCTAAAATACAAATATATATGTTCCTTTCCTCCATCTCTCACACACATACTTCCTTAGATTTATAGGCAAATACCAGCACCCATATGTCCCACTATGAAAGTATTTGCTGACATAGCACAGAAATACACTAATTTTTGAGAAAGCAAAGACATAATTAAAGAGAAAGGGAAACCAGTTCCCCAGAGATTCTCTGCCAGAAGAGCAATGTGGCATTTGAAATGCATAATCATCTCCCTTGCTTATACCTCCTTCATTTTCACAAATGAACATCTACACTGGTGTTCTCAAACTTTTAGCCTGTTTTTTTTAGTGACACTCTAAAAAACAGACTAGGTCCATGGAAGCTCTGGCAACTTTAATGGAACCCTACCTCACTCCTTCATGGCTACAGAACTGCAGAAACAGAAAAGTATGTGGAACAGCAGCTCTCTAAATTACCTTTTAAAAATAATCTTTAAACTTTCACTTTCATGCAAAAATAAACATGACGTGGTCTGAGAAGGTCAGTTGTTTCTCACAGATTTAGATTTTCCTCCTTTGGTGTAGTGGTTAAGTGCATGGACTGTAATCTGGGAGAACCGGGTTTGATTCCCCACTCCTCCACTTGCAGCTGCTGGATGAACTTGGGCAACCATAGTTTTGTCACAGCTTTTCTCTCAAGGACAGTTCTGGAAAGAGCTCTCTCAGCCCTACGTACCTCACAGGAATGTCTGTTGTGGGAAGGGGAAGGAAAAGGAGTTTCTAAGCCACTCTGAGACTCCTCTGGGTAGTGAAGGGTGGAGTATAAATCTGTTGCTGTAATGTATTGGGGGTTCTAAGATGGCCCCGGCCACGCGGTCAAGCGGACCCCAACCTTCAATCCTACAGACAATAGACACCACGGATCCTAGGGTGCACCTATGGGTTTGCCCGGATCCGAGAGTAGCCCTATCGGGGCTGTGACTTGTAAATAGGACCTATCACAGGGGGTGGGCATGTGATGGGTGTGGTGTTTGACACGCATTTAAGCCGGACTTGGACCGGCTTTGTTATCTCAGTTCCAGATGTAATCCAATAAACTTTGAGCTGTTTCACTATGCTGAGCCTCCGCTTCCAGTATTTTTCACTGGCGACGAAGGTGGGACTCTGTGAGCTAGCCTGACTCCACCGCGACCACGAGCTCTGCACCGAGCACCACAGGAGCCCCAGCGCTCTCCAACACTCCCTGCTCACACCGGCGAACAGCAGACGTCGGCCTCCGCAGCTTTGCACCGGGAGCCTGCTCTGCCGCCGCCACGAGTCATGGCCGCAGCTCTAGGACAGCATCTCGCAACCTTTGACCCGACACATCTGGAGTACTGGGAGGCCTGGGTCACTCAGCTGAAGAACTTCCTGAACATTCGAGGCGAAACCAACATCGAACTAAAAAAATCGTGGTTGTTGAGCACATGCGGCATTGCTACCGTTCGTCTGGCCAAGAACCTTATGCTGCCCAAGATGCTGGAGACTCCCACCTATGACGAGTGGATCACCGTCCTCAACAATTACGCTCTGAAGCCTTCAAAGTGGGCCATCCAGATGGACTTCATGGCGAGGATGCAGTACCCCGAGGAATCAGCCGCCGAGTACCTCGCAGACCTCCGCCGCATCTCCAGCGACTGTGAGTTCCCCAACCTGACGGACTCCCTGCTGACCCAATTCCTTTGGGGAGTCCGTGAGGCCACGTTGCAGAGGAAACTCATGCACCAAGTCAACCTTACCCTCAACTCAACCCTGCAAATGGCCACCATGCTCAAGAATATGCAAAGGGATCACCAGCTGCAAATGCATACCATCCACCAAGCTTCGACTGCTCAGGAGTCCGACCTCTCCGAGGAGAACGATGCCCACCAGGTGACGCATCACAGCCGCTACAGCGCTCCCAAGGGTCACCATCCATCAGCCGCCCACCCTGCCGCATGAAACTCCACCAAATGCACTGGGTCTGTCACCTTCGCCAGTTGCAGCGATCCTCACGAACGCAAGACCTGCAGGTTCTGGGATGCCGTCTGCTGAGAATGTGGGAAACAGGGCCACCTTGGCAATGCCTGCTGCTCGCAGGGATCAAAGACCGCCTCCACACACCAGGGGACCACCGAGGGCTACTACACCAACATCCACAACAATCAGATACATTACCTACCCCAAGGGTTTGCCCACAAACTGACAGTGACTGTGTCCATAGAAGGCGCTCCTTGCATTATGGAGATAGACACGGGGTCTTCCCTGTCCATTATATCAGAGGACACCCTCTGGATGCTGTGCCCAACTGGGGGGGGGGCGTTGGAAGCCAAAGGTCTCCGGCTAAGGGACTTTCAGTGGAACCCCATAGCCATCAAGGGGGTGGGCCAGTTCCAGATCAAATACCGGGCTTTCAAGGGACTCTTGGAACTGGTGGTGGAGCGGGCCCCTCTCACCAGCTTATTGGGTCTCACTTGGTTTGGCGCTCTGGGCTTAGCGGTGACGGGAATCAACCAGTTGGGGCTCGGGGATTTCAGTGATGTGTGCCGGGAATTCCCTTCAGTGTTTGATGGGTCACTCGGACGTTACGTCATGTCTGCCCCCGACCCGGCACCTGGGAGCTCTGAAACTGAGGACTCCGGGCCTTTAACACCATCAGAGGCACGGGAGTCTTTGTCAAACCTAACTACCAGAAAGAATGAGCACCAGCCTCCAGAACAGCCTGTCCCGGAAACCGATCAGGCAGCGCCTGGACCCAGCAGCATGCCACCCGATTCTCCGCCACCTGACGACTGGCTGAGGGATCGGAGATCCCGGGACTTGGCAACCAGATGCAAAGAGGCACGCTTGCATGGTTGGAGATCAATAAGCCCAGAGTTCTAGCAAGATCAAGAACTTCGCGAGGCAGGGCTAATGAGGCACAACCCAGAGAGCTATTTGAATAGGTTGCTGACTGCTGGCTAATCGTGCTGGCACACTCGTCCTACCAGAAGCTCTGCACCTCTGACTCTGTTCCTGGTATCCGGCTACTGCCTGACTTCATGGCTCCAGTCCGTGTTTTGATGACCCCCTGGCTCTTGATCTTCGGCTCTGCACCCTGACTTCGACGCTTGCCTATCTGGACTCTGACTCTCGGTAACGTGCTGACTACGGCCTGGCTTTATGTACTGGGACCTTTGCTCTGGTTATTTTGCTCTCTCTCTGGCTTGACTCTTGGACTGGACTGTGAACTCCCCCTCTCTGCTTTGCCCCACTGGCCCTGTCGTGACACACTACACCGAGCCCCCTGTGTCCTTCGGCAGTTCGCCCCATCAGGATAAAGAACAGGCACACCCCGCTAGCCCTCCGTCCTAAGATCGAGGCTGAACTAGACCACCTGGCCCGCCCCAGCACTCTCCAGAGAGGTCCTTCAGTAGAGAAAAGAAAAGTACATATGTCTCACTTCATTTTTTACACTACAAGTTTCTCCATTATAATTCCTACAACAAATGTTACATTTCAAACTATACTGGCTAGCGGGCTGTGAGGAAAAGATGGCGGCGGCAGCGGTGAGGCAGCAAGCAGGAGCGAGCAGCCTCGAAGGATGGCGCAATGGCGACGTGGGAGGCGAAGGACGGCTGACTGGAGGAGTGCCGAGGCGCGGCAAGGTCGTACGCTGCCATAACCGGGAGGTGTCACTGCTGGAAAAGAATGGAAAAGACCTGCACCGGTAACATCGCCAATACCAACAAGAATCCGCCATGGAAAAAAGCTAAGAAGAAGATCTTGCCTTAAAAAGGGGATGCCCGGGTAAGGAATTCACTCCCCTGTCTATGTGCCCCTAGGTTAGTCAATTGTATGAACCATGTAAACCGCTCCAAGTCTACGGAAAGGAGCGGTATAGAAATCTTGTATGTATGTATGTATGTATGTATGTATGTATGTATGTATGTATGTATGTATGTATGTATGTATGTATGTATGTATGTATGTATGTATGTATGTATGTATGTATGTATGTATGTATGTATGTATGTATGTATGTATGTATGTATGTATGTATGTATATACATCATCAGTATTATAACTGGATTTACAGAAGTTAAATACCGTAGTGAAGCACGGATATCAGGCTAGTTCAGAATAAGGCAGCTTCATGTGTTCATGTGACTGCCCTACCATCTGTAACCCACTGGCAAATTAACACAGTTATACGGGTGAAAAGAACAATGACTAACACCAAATCCTTGATTCATACCTGCATTTGTTTCCTCTGATAAACAACCTGCAATCCTTTTAATCAAATTTTCATTATTATGTAGACTGAGGACAAGGAGTTATCTGAATTAGTTTGGCGAAACGTAATGCAGCTGCATGCCATGGTGATGAACCTTAAAAAAAAATTACAGGCAAATGGACAAAAAATGTGTCTCTGTATTTTATACTGTCCAGTAATGCACTTCAACAAAGCATAGATATGCAGCCGTACTCCAGAGTTGTACTCTATCTCTTCGGAAGCATGATATGCATAGATTAGCTGCATTCCAGGCAAGAGTACATTCTGCAAGCTTTTTGCTGTTATCTTTAATACTGAAAAGAAATAATGTAGAGAGGAGTGTCAGAGGAGCATAGTTTGAAAGGAAATAATGTAGAGAGGAGCATCAGAAATTCAAATGCTTGAGAACCACTAGAAGAGATGAAATCCGTTTCCATCTAGTTTCTTACAGCACTGAAGAAATGCCCTCCTCCTGCTTTATATTATCATTTTTACCTGCTTCTCTTCCCAATGCTAGCTTCAGGGAAGTCATATTATTTGGCATTTCCACTGGTTCACAGTTTGAAACCCTCAGCTTCATTTTGGGACAATCTGGATGACATCATTGGCTGGCTATTCTACCACCGCTTTCTCATATCCTCATACACATTTTTTTCTTTTAAATCTCAGTCTTTGTTCCAGATCCAAAGTTGTATGATGTCAAAAGGGAAAAATGCAAAGCAACTATAGTTTCAGTTTCCAGAAATTAAAAATGCTCACAACAGAAGTGTCAGTTTATAGCTTTACTGATGAACTAAGCCAACATAATGCCAGATAATTCTCAGCAGAGACTGATCATAAAGCTGATGAGAATTTTATGGTCAGATTCTTTTCTTCTCTTTTCCTATACATCCTTTTCATATGAAAATCTCACTGCAAAACATACAAAGAAATCAACAAACATACATTCCCCTCTTCCTTTAAAACAAAAACTAGAATAATCTCCCCAGGCAGGAGATGCCCTTCCTAGCCCACATCATTTATTATTGTCTCAGCACAACTTCTAGTTATGAGAGCACTTGGGGGGGGGGGGAAGGAAATGGAAAATGCCCAAGTTTTGTCATGGCTGTATCTAGGTCCAGCTATGCCTCTGAACATATTTAATGAAATGATCCATAAACCTTTTAAAATGATTAAGTGTTTATTAACTCAAAGAGCAATAGCATTAGGGGGAAAAAACCAAAATTAAAATGGAAGAATATAGACTCTCTGTAAACATCAAACAGTTTGACTTGAACTCAAACCACATCTTAATTCTTTCATTTTCTTCCACTGTTGCACAGAAACACATAAACAATTCACAAGAATATCATTTCTCCTGAGAGCCAGAGTGGTGTAGTGGTTAAGAGCGGTGGCCTCTAATTTAATTCCCCACTCCTCCACAAGAAGTAGGGTTGCCATCTCCCCAGTGGGCCAGGGTTTTCCCCAATTTTGCCCCCCCCCAATCCTCCTGCCAGCCATAGAGTTTTTGGTTGAATGCTAGAGCACCCCCCCCCACAATGTGCCTAGCATGATGATGTCACTTCCAGATGACATCATTGCAGTGTGTGTGCTTCGCGCGCACACAAGAAGATCCAGGAAAGGAGCTTGGAGCCCTCCATTGGCAAAAGGTAAGGACCTGGCAACCTTAACATGAAGCCTGCTGGGTAGGGTTGCCAGGTCCCCTCGCTGCATCAGCAGGGGGATTTGGAGGGTGTTCTGAAATGTTGCTGATGTGATGGCATCACCCAGAAGTGATGTCATCGCATCAGTGACATTGTGCAGAAACGCTCTGGTTTATGGGCAAAACTTTTTTTTACACCAAATTTACCATAGAATTTTGCCCTCAAAGAGCATTGTACCCAGACATGGCTGTTTGGGGTAGGGTTCCCACACTGGCCGGTGGTGGGTGGAAGCCCCCAAAAGCAAGGGAACCCCTGCTAGGACCTGGGGACTGGCAACCCTACTGCTGGTGACCTTGGGCAAGTCACAGCTCTTTCAGAACTCTCTCAGCCCCACCTACCTCACAAGGTACCCATTGTGGGGAGAGGAAGGGAAGGCAATTGTAAGCAACTTTGAGACTCCTTAGGGTAGAGGAAAGCAGGATATAAAAATCCCTCACTTTTCTACCATGCTCCCTTTTCTTGCTCTCCTCTCCTCACCTTTCCTTTCTTTCCACTCCATGCCCTCTCTCACCAGGGAATTTTCCTGGAACTCAGTCTGTTCCTGAAGAACAGCAGTACGGGAAGAGGTGGTGGGCCTAGCACTGGCAGCACTGCTGAGGCTTGTTTTGTTCCTGAACACAGGGCCCTATTTCTCCAATTCCTCAACTTGCTTCTGAGCAGGCAGATTTGTGGGAGGAGGCAATGAATGCTGCTGGCTGGGTCCCAGAAGCCAAGTCAAACCCAAGCTAAACCTCCACAGACCAGTTTCATTAGCCTTCTCCAGCCCATAGACAACTTGGAATGGTCTCTGCATACAATCAGTGGGTGGTTTGGCTGGTTGCCACGGATACCCATCACTGAAAGCTGGATATACAGTCCAAAAGCAAGCTGAGAAACAGAGCCAAAGGTCAGAAAGCCGGGAAATCAGTCAGAGTTTTCAGGAGCAAGGAGCGGAGGCTGACAGCCGGGACTAGGTCCGAGAACACAGGGTTGCCTCTGAGGCAGGTGAGCGGGGTTGTTTATGACCAGATCCTGCCTTCCCTGGGAGTCAGTCTGCAAAGACTCACAGCCCCTCACGTTGCCTTTGCAACAGCTGGTCTGGCACTCCTCCGTCTCTCTTGCACATTCAGACACTGGCGTGCCCTGCATCTGGGACAACCAGGTGAGCTAGGTGGGGATTCTGGCCTTGAGGTGTCTCCAACCGGGGGTGCTGGGCCAGGCTCTGGAACA
Organism: Gekko japonicus; assembly: GCF_001447785.1. Classification (NCBI taxonomy): domain Eukaryota; kingdom Metazoa; phylum Chordata; class Lepidosauria; order Squamata; family Gekkonidae; genus Gekko; species Gekko japonicus. Next base: position 376,211 of record NW_015170284.1, on the reverse strand, counting down.
GACTCTCCCTCTGACTGCACCTCAGTCTCTTCGCCTTGCTGCCCCTCCTGCGCAGATCTTGGGGCCTCTTCTCCCTCAGGTACTGGTAAAGGTTCCTCTTCTGGCCTGACTCCAGAGGACGCTGGGCTGCTCCATGCCTCTTCCTCATCTGAGGAATAGTCAGCCTCAACCAGGACCCATGACATAAATGGTCTGGGACGTACATACGTGGCAGACCGTGCCAGAGGAGGCTGGGCTGCTCCATGCCTCTTCCTCATCTGAGGAATAGTCAGCCTCAAGCAGAGCCAGGACCCATGACAGTGGTGGACCACAGTCTAAGACAACTGCCAGTACAGGATGCTGCAGGAAAAGGTGCTGCAAAGGAATGCAGAAACTCCAGTGTTAAGTTCTCCCTACCTGCATATAAAGGGAATGGGAAGGGGGCACTGTAAAGCACCAAACTGAAAAGGAAAGGGAAAATACCTGTTTTGGAAATGCAGAGTGGGGGAGAATCAGCTTTTCAAAAGTTGCTTTCCCACTCATAGGGGAAAAGGGTCCCATACAATTCCTTTGGGTTATAAAGTGGGGGAAAGTAACAAGCAATGAATACCATGCCTTGTCTAATTTGCTTTTCAGCAATTCCTATAAGGCAGCACTCTACATAGGCAGAGTTATCTTCCATGGAGGATATATCTATTAACAGCGGTGTGCGGATACTTAAATCCGCACATCGGGGGCACCTGGGGGGGAGGGAGAGTTTTGTGCACACGTGGGGCGGTCGCCAGGTGTGCACAAAAATCCTAAATCTGTAAAAAAATATCGGGGGGATACTTAAATCCCCCCGAAACTCACAGAGCGTCCCCTGCGCATGCGCAGGGAACGCTCTGCAAACTCCGGGTTGAGGGGGGGGGGAAAACAGCGAGGGCTGAGTGGCTTCCCGCTCGCCCCTCACTTCAGTGCCAGATTGGGGGAGGGGAAGGAAATAGCAAGGGCCGAGTGGCTAGCCACTCGCCCGTCGCTTCAGTGCCAGGTTGGGGGGGGGAACAGCGAGGACCGAGCGGCTTTCCCCTCGCCCCCCCCCTCCGTGCCCGG
>NW_015170284.1:349137-374955 GCF_001447785.1 Gekko japonicus | reverse complement strand
GGGGGGAACGCCGCCCTTCCCCCCCTTGGGGGGGGGGGGGGGGGGGGAAGAGCAGTGAGGCCTGAGCGGCAAGCTGCTCGTGCCTCGCTTCGGAGCCGGGGGGGAAGGGAAGGGGGGGAGATCAAGCAGGGGGTGGAGGAGATGGGGGAGGAACCAGCAGGATGGGGGGGAAACTTACCTCTTCCTGCTGCTTCCTCCTCTGTCTCATGTGTGGAGGTCCCTCCCCCCTGCGAGTATCGCGGGTCCGCCCCTTGTTATCTATATTATGTAAATCAAACCTCTGTGTTCAGAAGCACTATACCTCTGAATAGCTAGGACAAAAATCAGGGGGTTACTAGAATCTTCATGTCTATCTGGGATGGGGAAAAAATTAAAACTCCTATTAGTTTAAACTTGCTCAGGGTAAAAGAGGAGAGCGAAAAAGTGGGCTTGAAGCTCAACACCAAAGAATTAAGATCATGGCATCTGGACCCATCACTCCTTGGCAAATAGAAGGGGAAGTCGTGGAAGTAGTGACAGACTTCACGTTCCTGGGATCCCAGATCACCACAGACTGTGACAGCAGTCATGAAATTAAAAGACGCCTGCTCCTTAGGAGGAAAGCGATGGCAAACCTAAACAGCATGATAAAAAGTAGAGACATCACCCTGCCAACAAAAGTCCGTATGGTCAAAGCAATTAGTCATATATGTCTGCGAGAGTTGGACTATAAGAAAGGCCGAGCGCCGAAGAATAGATTCTTTTGAACTATGGTGCTGGAGAAGACTCTTGAGAGTCCCTTGGACTGCAAGAAGATCAAATCAGTCAATCCTAAAAGAAATCAACCCTGACTGTTCCCTGGAAGGCCAGATAATGAAACTGAAGCTCATATACTTTGGCCACCAAATGAGAAGGGAGCACTCACTGGAGAAGACCCTGATGCTGGGAAAGATTGAAGGTCAAAGAAGACGGGGACGGCAAAGGATGAGATGGTTAGGCAGTGCAACGAATATGAAATTGAGCCAACTTCAGAGGACGGTGGAAGACAGGAAGGCCTGGCGGGATCTGGTCCATGGGGTCGCAAAGAGTCGAACTCGACTGTGCGACTGAACAACAAAAAGTTTAAACTTGGGCCCATCTTTCTTTCCATACAGCAGACAAAAGTGCTCATAGTACAGCAACCCTTCAAAAGGCAGGTGGAAATTACAATGGCAAAAAAAAAGAAAAACAGAAGAAATGTACAACACATTTCTAGAAATGTTGAAATGCCAAACACATGCCTCTATTCCCCCCAGAGTCTCCAACAACAAAACAGCTAAGATATTTTTTAATAACTGTGGCACTAAATGATGTAATGCATATAGTATAATTATGCTTAAGTGCTTTCCATGTTAAATGTCATTTCAGTTATCACTTTTTAAATGCATTTTTATTGACTGCACAATAATAATTGCGCTAGTGTATGAGCAACTTACCAAAAAATGGGAACAGAGCTAGGTTGGGGAGACCCGAGACCCTATCATGAAATGTACTGGATACACAAAGATGCTGTCTCTGAAAGCTTTAAATAATAAAAAGAGTCCAAAATTACACGGCTGCCAATTGTAATAAATTACAGCCTCTACCAAAGCAGATAATGGAAACTGAAAGGGTGAGGGAGGGGTGGTGGGAGAGAAATCTGCATAATTTGCCACTGCTGGCCCAAGATGGATGTGCTGCATGGCAAACATTGTGATATTTCAGATAGCAAAACCACAGCAATCCCCAAAGACTGAGAAAGAAACTACGAGAATCAGGACAATTCTTTTGCTGCACCCTGTCATGGAGACATAAGGAACAAGCTGGTGGTTTCAGGTGATCTCAAGTCTTGTTTATCACACTTGTATTCTGACCTTCCAGAAACACAGGACAATATAGATGAGGACTGTATCCACATAATGAGGATTCCCCATTTCCCGGTCATCACTGCAGTGAATGTAGAGGCACTGGCAATGGAGCATCTACATGGGAGTTTTGTGCATACTTCCATCACTGGACATCATTTCCCCAGCCTTTTTCTCCTGCTGTGCCACTAGAGGGCTTTTTCAGACTTTAAAAAATCAGCAATTTCTATTGTGCTATAGCATTATAATGTTATCATGATCTAGTACCATAATCTACAAGTTCCTCAGAATTCCCACTTAATTTTTAAAAGAAAACTCTGCAACCCTTTACATTGTGGATCTTTTAGAAAGCCTAAAAAAACAAAAACAAAAACTTGGTAGGGGGAAATGGTAACTATGGAGCATGAAGCAAGGGAAATGGAGGCAATGCAGACAAGGCCTTTGAAAAACAACACTTTCCTATTCAGCTGTCTTGCTAATACACTCGGACAGTGTTATTTTCAGAAAGAACATACCAAACAAGGTTGGGGTATGAACATACCAGGGACAGGGAAAGTGGATGTTTAGAGGATGACACTGTATGGAAACTAAAAACAAAAACGAAACAAAAAACCCTACCACAGTTGAGAAGCCAAACTGAAGAACCTCCTTGTAGATGAATCTGATGTTATTTCACACGTTCCTCAGAATAAACCTACATATTAGATTAGACCAGGGGTCCCCAACCTTTTTGAGCCATGGGCACCTTTGGAATTCTGACACAGGGTAATGGGTGCAACCACAAAATGGCTGCTGCAGGAGGGGAGCCACAAAAATAGAGTAAACTGAGGTGCAGGGGGAAAGGGGAGTTATTTATAAAATACACTGGGAAAGAGGAATGAGAGAGAATAAAACCACTACTGTGGTAGCAGCTGCTGCTGAAACACTGTTATTTTAATCTCCCCAAGCAATTGAATCTTCACTGGCCACCCAGGAGATCTGCTGGCCAAGTGTCCAACCTGGTTCCACCCACTTTCCAAAAGCACTTGGTAGGCACCAGGAAAGGTATCTGTGGGCACCATGGTGATAAGGTTACCACGTCCCCCCGACCACCAGTGGGGGATGGGGTGGTAGGATCTGGCAGGTTGGGAAACTCCTGGATAGTTGGAGATTGAGCCTGGGAAGGACAGAGATCTCAGCAGAGAACAATGGCATAGAGTACACCTTCCAAAACATCAATTTTCTCCAGGGGAACTGATCTTGAGATGAGCTGTAATTCCAGGGGATCCTCAGATCTCATCTGGAGGCTGGTATCCCTACATAGTGCTCACAGGTACCACTTGGGGGATCCTTGCATGGGACAAAGAAATAGTTGCTGCCCAGTTAGATTCAAAGCTGAGCAGGGATTTGAATTCATATCGATGCATTACAAAACCTATGCTCTTATCAACTATGCATCACTGGATTCCTGGGGGGGGAAAGACAAAGTTTACTTAGAAAAGGCAAAGGGAGTTTTGAAAATGGGGCTTAAAACTGGGCTGGGGGCAGAGAGTTGTATGTAACAGAGTGCTTTGCTATTCCTATCAGGCTGTAAACATTGACACTAGAAGCACTGTAGCAGCAAACTACACTGCCCTATAAAATGAAGATATTGAGAAGCAACAGATCCACTCCCTTCACAAGAGCCCAAAAGTAGTTAGAATAAATGTTGCAAAACACTCCTTTATTCATTTTATTTGCTTTTATTTGTTTGTTTGTTTGCAGCTTATATCCCACCCTACCCCATGAGCAGGCTCAGGGCGGCTCATATTGTATCACAATGCTGCAGCAGTTTAAAACATTAAATAATCATTAAGAAGCAAAATATCAAGTAAGTAAAGACATTAAGTAATCCACTCAATAATCTGAGTTTCCTAACCAACAGTTCAACAATTGATTATAATACTTAAGTGCACTGACCCCATGCTAGAAGGGGCAATGGATCAAGATGGATCAGATCTGCTGCTCCCGGTGACAGTTGAAATACAAGTGCCATGGGCGGCCGATATAGGGGAGGCCAATGTTATTGGACATCCGCTGCCTCAACCAAAGGCCTGGTGAAACAGCTCCATTTTACAGGCCCTGCGGAATTGTAATAAGTCCCTCAGGGCCCTGATCTCAAATGGGAGCATGTTCCACCAGGCTGGGGGCCAGGGCTGAAAAAATCCTGGCCCTGGTTGAGGCCAGATGGATGTCTCTTGGGCTGGGGACCAGCTGGTGCTGGTCAGCAGAGTGCAAGGCTCTGCAGGGCATATATGGGGAGAGACAGTCCTGCAGGTGCGCTGGTCCCTGGCTGCAAATGGCCTTAAAGGTTAACACCATGCCTGTCATGTCTGCCTCCGACCCGGCACCTGGGAGTTCTGAAACTGAGGACTTCGTGCCTTTAACACCATCGGAGACACGGGAGTCTTTGTCAAACCTAAGTACCGGAAAGGATGAGCACCAGCCTCCAGAACAGCCTGCACCTGAAACCTATCAGGCAGTGCCTGGCCCCAGCAGCACACCACCCGATTCTCCACCACCTGTCAAACGGCTGAGGGATCGGAGATGCGGGGACTTGGCAACCAGACGCAAAGAGGCACGCTTGCATGGTTGGAGATCAATAAGCCCGGAGTTCTAGCAGGATCAAGGACTTCGCGAGGCAGTGCTAATGAGGCACTAATGAGTTAACAACCCAGCGAGCTATTTGAATAGGTCACTGACTGCTAGCTAATCATGCTGGCAAACTCGTCCTTCGGACCAGAAGCTCTGCACCTCTGACTCTGTTCCTGGTATCTGGCTACTGACTGACTTCCTGACTCCTGACTCCAGTCTGCGTTTTGACGACCCCCTGGCTCTTGATCCTCAGCTCTGCACCCTGACTTCGACGCTTGCCTATCTGGACTCTGACTCTTGGTAACACTCTGACTACAGCCTGGCTTTATGTATTGGGACTTTTGCTCTGGTTATTTTGCTCTCTCTCTGGCTTGACTCTCTGACTGGACTGTGAACTCCCCCTCTCTGCCTTGCCCCACTGGCCCTGTCGTGACAATGCCCTTGAACCTGATCTGGTATTCAGCTGGCAATCAATGTGGCTGGCACAACACTGGGTGAATGTGCGCTCACACAGGTGTCCCAGACAGCAGGTGCACTGCCACATTTTGTACCAGCTGAAGTTTCCAGATTCAGTTCATGGATAGGCCCACAGGGCTCTTTTTGTAGCAGGAACTCCTTTGCACATTAGGCGACACACCCCTAATGTAGCCAATCCTCCAAGAGGTTACAGTAGCCCCTATAAGAAGAGCTCTGTAAGCTCTTGGAGGATTGGCTACATTAGGGGTGTTTCGCCTAATATGCAAAGGAGTTCCTGCTACAAAAAAGAGCCCTGGACCCACATAGAGCAAGTTACAGTAATCAATCCTGGAAGTGACTATTGCATGGATCACTGTTGCCAACTCATGCAAGGAAAGATAGGGAACTAGTTGCCTAGCCAGCCTCAGATTATAAACAGCTGACATGGCAACAGTGGTGACCTGGGCCTTCACAAAAAGGGAGGTATCCAGAATCACTCCCAGACTCCTCACCATTAGCACAGGTGACAATGGCACCCCACCAAGGGCTGGGAGTCAGATTCCCGACCCCATCCCTCACGGCTCAGGAGCAGGACCTCTGTTTTAGCTGAATTGAGTTTCAGCCAGCTCTGTTTTAGCCAATCAGCCACAGCCTCCAAAGCCCTGGTCTGGCCAGCCATCCTTGAATACTGATGACAACCCAGCCTAACCCCCCGGATTAACTGGGTGAGGGGGTACACATAGATGTTAAATCACATCGGGAAGAGGATGGCCCCTTGTGGGATGCCATATACCATAGGGTAACATGGTGAAACCCTCTCCCCAAGCGCCACTGTGTCCCTGACCATGGAGAAAGGTGGACAGCCAGTGTAAGGCAGTTCCCTGAATCCCCACATCTGCAAGGTGGTGGGTCAACAGGTTGTGGTTGACCATGTTGAACACTGCTGTCTGATCAAGTACCTTACCCAGGAACATCAAGGGCTAGAGTTAGACCAAGCTCCCAAGTGAAAAGGGAAAAAGCTGTCACAGAGGTGGTTAAAAGAATGAACTGAGATCCAGGAGATCCCTCCTGGAAATCTCACCTCTGTCACAAACTCACTACATGGCCAAGCCACTGTCTCTCAGTCTCAGTGCTCTCCAAATGCAAATTGGACCTAATACTGGCAAACCTTACAGGGTATTGTAAGGACAACAAGAGAATGTGTGCTAAGCAAGCTGCATACAAATGATAAATATTATTATGCCTTCATAGACCCATTAAATTATGGTGCCTAAATATTATTCAGAAATAGTGGAGGGGGATCCAGATGTCATAGGATATTGCACACCATAATCATTTATCTCCAGCATCTTCCTGTTCAGACAAGAAAATCTAGATGACTGATTATGACAGCATAATATCAAATGGCATGTGGATCCCCTGCATATGTTGTCAGTTCATTAGAAAATGTTTAGAGGATTCATTATCTGCCTTTTAACCAATTAATTTATTAGCCAAATATATCTGCATATTAGCTAACAATACCTCATATCAAGAATCAAATTCCTTTCTTTGTTAAATTGTGACTTCTTTTGAAAAAGACCACATTTAGTATTTTGTTTCCTATTCCAGCCCACACACCATAACCAAAATAGCCCTTCCCCCAAAAAAATAAGCCACCATTTTCTTATCTTTCAGCCTCATGAATTAAAATTGGTTCCAAATGAAAAATTAAATCTGCAGATGATTAATCTACCAGTTAAACCTCTTAAAGCTTGTATCCCTGATAAATACGGGTCTCTCTCCCACCTCTGGGAATGCTGTTAAGCCAATGGGACTACACTGTCTAAAGGATTGCACCAGAGGAACTAATTTAGCTAATGGAAGTTGCAATCTTATGCATATTGAATTGAGAGTGAGCCTGCCACTTTACTCAGGAGTGGGCAGGGAGCTCCAAGGGCCAAGGCCTCTGCCCAGCATGAGAGCAGCCAGGCTTCACCCCTGGGCTGCTCCACAAGGGCTGCCCCCACCCCTCCCTGCATCCCTTTCCCTCCCTCCCTCTCTCCACATCTCCACACTCAGGTGGTTGCCCCCTCCTTCTCCTCCTGCTGTAGTAGGAGCTCCTCATGCAGGCAGTCGGGTCTTCCTGCTTCCAGCTGTGGGAGGGAGAGGCGCTTTGAGAAGCTAGCTGCGGAAGCAGGAAGACCAGGAGGGGCCAAACAGAGGCCGCCTCCCTCCCTCCCCTCCTGCTCGGTTGCAGTTTCAAACTGCTCAGCCCCAGGCACAGCAAAACCTACAGCAGGGTTTCTGGCATCCTCCAGGAGGGGGCTGGAGCACATCTGGGGGGCATAGCCCCCCCTCACCCGAGGCTAGCTGTAGGCCTGCTAAAATAAAAAAATTAAAACCCCAAACACTATTTTTAATAAAGACTTGTTCTTTAAAATCCTCCTTCTTACTGCCTCCAGTTCAGTTTGAGACATGCAAAATCTTGACCTTGTGTTATGACTTGTGAGGCAGCCTTGCTTTGGGGAAGGGGGGAAATGGCCTTGCTATGAAGGATGGCAGCATGGTTTGCTGTCTTATGGTTTCATTCAGCAGTGATGTGCTGGTGAAAAAAGAATGATGTTGCATTAAAATAAATTAAACAAGGAAACAAGAACAAGGAAAACATTCTTGAAATGGTAATCCATGGACTGCAAGAAGAATGTAGTCTTGCTGCCACTTTGTTTTTGATTGTCAAAGGGCTACGGAAGAATCTGTGGGCCTGAGTGATACATCAGCACAGTGCTTAGGTTCTAGAGACTTTTTAAATTAGAAAAAAACAAAGCGTAAGTTTTAATAAGCTCATCAGCTGGTATGGGTAGAGTTCGCACAACCATCATGGACACAACACAATAGATAATAGATAGCCAGTGGTTCATGAGATACATTCACTATCTCACCATACTTACTGTCTCAAGTAATGGGCTAGCTGGGTGAAAGCTACATCCATGGGTATGGTTTCTCAGATCACTACATTAAATACTGAGAAAATGTGATACATCCTGTTCATCCTGGTGGGGGAGATAGTGTAAAAGGTTTCAGAGGTTTCATAATACCTCTGCTCAGGGTTGAACCAGGGCTTAAGATTTTTACCTCATATAACTGTGACCGCCCTGACCTGGATAGGCCAGGCTAGCCTGATCTCAACAGATCTCAGACTAAACAGGGTTGGTCCTGGTCAGTATTTGGATGGGAGACCACCAAGGAATACCAGGGTTTCTACACAGAGGCAGACAATGGCAAACCACCTCTGAACTTCTCTTGCCTTGAAAATCCCATGGGGTTGTCATAAATCAGCTGTGATTTGACAGAAAAAACACACAAAACAAAAAACCTGTGACCATAATTGTAAATAGTGTCTGTACTTCCTCATGATTAGATATGAATTTTATATATTTCACCCAGTATTTCTTGTATTTCATGATCTCTTGACCTTACTATTTTCTTTTTCAAACCGCCTACGTAACATTAATGCAAACTGAGGTGCTACGCATAGCATTTGAAGAAGGGGGCTCTATTCTGTTGAAGCTTATGCTTGAATATAATTTTGTTGGTGCCACCAGATTCCCGTTTACCTTGCGGAAAGACTTCTGGATCCTGTGCAACAGCGAATTTGGTGGTTCCATCAAGTCACAGCTGACTTATGGCAACCCTGTGGGGGTTTCAGGGCGATAGATGTTCAAAGGTGGTTTGCCATTGCCTGCCTTCACATCATGACCCTGGTATTCCAACCAAACACCTGCCAGGACCAGTCCTGCTTAGCTTCCCAGATCTGATGAGATAGGGCTAGCCTGGGCAACAGCTGATTTACAATTGCACAAATGATTGCATTACCAAATGATCTTGAAAAGCTCTACCTTGCAAAATCACCTTGAAAACCTCCCTTGCAGTTGCCATGACAGAGTCCATGTAACGGGTTTTATTCCCAACCAAAATCCAGTGGTCCTGTTAAGGTCTCTAGCCCTATCCTCAGTGGGCTCTGGAAACCCACAGGCCTCCCACCTGCATACAGATGTACAACTTCCACTGGATGTGTTAAGCACTAAGGACACACAAGAGAGGACAATAGTTATCAAAAGCAGACCACTAAAAGCGGGCAAGTTATCAAGAAGGACACACAGGGTTTCAAGCAGGATTTGAGGGTCTTAATTCAGATAATATAAAGAGGTACTGCAAGCCAAATGTTTTCCTAGCTTTTAGAAAATAGACAGGTAGCCTCTTGAAGGTGAGGATCTTGTCATAGTACTGCTTTCTTTCCCCATTCCCTGAGGGTCTTCTTACCTCATGTGCTGCAACACAAGTTGCTAATCAGGGCACAGAGAGAGCAGAGACCTGCAGGAGCTGGGCGCCAGCATTTTTTCCCCCAGCAGGAGCTGAATGCCAGCACTGCCCCATGAATAAGAAACGGCTTCAGCGTTTCATGGGGGTGCAGAATAGAGGCTTCGAAGGTTTTGCAAATGAAGGATACAAGGTCAAAGGGAATGCAATTTCCAAGCAAAGAACAGTTAATTCAAGTGTCTGATCAGACCTCTTCCGTGAGGCTTAGTCCTCTGTTCTGAACTCCCCTCCCTGTGCTCAGCTTCCAGGCTTGCAACTGCACTGCAGCACTGCAGGATCTCCCTCCCTGTGCTTCATCCTTTACTTTCAATCATGATCCATCACCTGCACAATTATAGCTTGCGGCATAATCAGGGTTCCTTTAATTCTCACCACTATCTGCACCCCATCTTCTTTCAACGCAAAAGAGAAGCCCTTCTCCCATCTGTATGCACTCCTCTGCAGTCCAGCTCTGCTTAGTTTGCAGTACAGTGTAAAGCTTCTTGCTGGCCTATTTCAAGGCATCCCTGACTATGGTAGAATGATCCCCACTCCTCTGTCCCTCCTCCTGTACTGAACTTACGAGGCTTTGCCTGCCTGCACCTCCCCTTTTGTCATATTCCCAGCTCATGCCTGCTAACAAGAACAGAGAGGTTTTGGTGCCCCTTGAGCTTGTTAAGTTCATTAGCTATGTTATGCCAAGTGGAACAGGGAATCACTGAACTTTTGCTAGCAGAGCCTCGGGGTACTGCTGGCATGGCCATGTCACCCGAGCAAACAGCCCCCCCCCCGTGAATGCCAGCAGCCATCATGCCAACTGGCTTATCCTACTCAGAAGCACCACCAGCAGCCTACACAGAGGTGGCAAGGGGATTGACTGACAAATACCTTAAGGCAAGCTAGTCAGAGAAGCAAAGAGAAGATGATTATATACTAGAACACTGAACAAATGCTGCCCATCACCTCTTCTTCCTCTCCCCATCCCCTCCCTTCTGTCTCAGTATCTCTGAGCACTCTGGTTACAAACCCTAATTTTTTAAAGCTCCTGGTATTCACTTTTCTCTTTTCACTGGATTTTGCACTCAGTTGCTTTCTCAAATAGTCTCTTTTACTGTAAGTAATAGGATTCTGAAAAACAAAGACACTTTTCTTATACTTGGCCAATGAAATATAAACTGTATCTCATTAACCACAAAAGAATTTTAAACTTGAAGGGTTTGAAGGAGGCTGTGGTACATCTGCTTCTAAAAAACTCCCATTGCTGAACGGTCCTCGCCAACTATCTTTCGTTTCTGGGCAAGGTAGTTGAGAGGGCAGTGGCTGAGTAGCTCCAGACCTCCTTAGATGATGCATCCATTTTGGATCCCATCCAGTCCAGCTTCCGCCCTGGTCATGGGGTGGAGACTGCACCCTTACAGATGATCTCTGGATGCACCTGGATCAAGGCGGTTGAGCACTGCTGTTACTTCTAGATCTGACAGTGACGTTCAACACGGTCAACTATGAGCTGTTGATGCCGATGCTGGGATACAGTGTCTTTCCTCCTTTCTCCATGGTTGGGGACAGAGGCTGGTGCTAAGGGAGAGGATGTCACTGCATTACCTACTTGACTGAGGAGTGCCGCAGGGGGCAAAATTCTCTCAGATGTTATTTAACATCTACATATGACCCCTTACCCACTTAGTCCAGGGGTTTGGGCTGGGTTGTCATCAATATTCAAATAACACCCAGCTCTATCTGTTGATGAATGGATGGCCAGAAACCACCCTAGAAATTTTGGACAGGGTGCTATAAGCCGTGGCTGGATGGTGGCAGCAGAGCCAGCTGACACTGAATCCAACAAAGATGGAGGTCCTGCATCTGAGTTGTGGGGGACTAGGGGTGGGGATCATGCTCCCAGTCTTCTGGGGGGCACCATTGGTGTCAGCGCCATAGGTAAGGAGTCTCAGGGTGATGCTGAATCCCTCACTTACTATGGAGGCCCAGGTCACTTCAGCTGTCAGATCAGCCTTTTATCATCTCTGGCTGGTTCCCTATCTCACTCCTTGGGACTTAGCTACAGTGATTGATACAATGGACACTTCCAGATTGGATTACTGTAACTTGCTCTATGCAGGGCTACCCTTGGGCCTGATCCAGAAATTGCAGCTAGTGAAGAATGCAGCCGCATGCTTGCTGATGATGACGCCTTCCTGGGTACGTATTCAGCTAGTGTTGCACCAACTGCACTGACTGCTGATCGAATATTGGATCCAGTTCAAGGTTATGGTCTTGACCTTTAAAGCCCTATGTGGCCTGGGACCATCATACCTACAAGACCACCTCTCCCTATATGAGTCCTGGAGAGCTTTACACTCTTCTGATCAATACATCCTGGTGATCCCCGGCCTGAGGGATGTCTGCTTAGCCTCAATCAGGGCAAGGGCTTTTTCAGCCCTTGCCCCAACCTGGTGGAACATGCTCCCACCTGAGATCAGGGCCCTGCAGGACTTATTACAGTTCTGCAGGGTTTGTACAATGGAGCTGTTCCACCAGGCACTTGGTTGGGGTGGCGGACGTTCAACTATTCTGGCCTCCCCTGTTTATTGTCCCCTCCCCAGTGCCTTGCTGTTTTAGATAACATTATTGAGCACTGGAGTTTCCTGGAGTATATATATTCACCTGATACGAGGCACAGGGTTTGTTGATATTGTCTATCGTGCCATCAACTGTTTTATTGCTTTTACTGTTTTTATTGTTTTGTGGATTTTATGTTGTAAGCCGCCCTGAGCCCACTTGTGGGATAGAGCGGGGTATAAATCGAATTAATAATAATAGTAGTAATAATAATTTTTTTAAATGATGAAAGCGCTAAAGTTGCCAACAACCTGGTAATAAAATGTCCTGTCCCTTTAACAGAGGTTTAATATGTGGAAATGGATAGCTGAAGCTTTCATGGCATGAAGAATGAAGAACTGCATTATTTTCTACAAGCATAATACCATTTTCCTGCATTGTATCTGCATTTTTATTGTGTCTAATACTCCAGGCGTCTTCATATTGCTGTAACCCTAGACCTAGTACACTGCTTATCAGGTCCCATCATACTGATTGTATCAACATACACTGTGTAACTCGCCTTGAGTCTCAGTGGGAAAGGCAGACTATAAACACAGTAAACAAACAAACAAACAATATATGGAAATAAGATACCATTGAACCTCTATTAAGGTGGCAGGACATTTTTCCTCCAGTGTCTTGGCAACCCTACAGAGTGCCACAGCAATTGCACTATTACATATTTAACAAAAGGAAGAGAGATGAAAACCTATCCTGGCTGTAGTTTCTGGATTTCCTAGTAATAAAGCAAGGAGATGAGGCAGCAGCAGGAATGCCCCTCCTTATTCTCTTTGCCCATTAGACAAGCTATTGAGGCTTTCTAAAAATGTGGCCTTAATGTGACATTACATATAGGGTATTTCTTACATGATAACAAGTTACCAATTTAAGGAGATATACTCATGAGAGATGTTGTACTGTTTCAGAGTGCCTCCTGCAATTTTATTGATTATATGCTTGTGTGAAATGTGCAAGTTATTGTGAGAATACAGCTCTGTTGCCCTGAGATGCCTCTAGTGACAGACGCTGACAGTTTACTCCAACATGTTTTCCGTCTAGTGTTGCTGAAGTAAATGTGATAGGCAATTTTTAACCTCTAGTCCACCAATTGACATTATAGCCACAAACCACCTTGGGAACATTCCAAACTGTGTTTGTGTGGTCACAGTGAGCAGTCTTAAAACCCAGAACAGAAAGAAAAGTGAATCTATGGCTGGCTTATGATTTCCCCATCCTTAACGGTTCTCGTTGTCTGAATTTTTGATATTGGTCTCTGTGTGTAGAGGAACATTTATTTATACCTCTCAGTTCGATTACATCCCTATTATCAGAAAGCCAAGAAGCAAAATCTATCTACCAGCCTGGGTTTTAGAAAACATACATCCTCTAGCAAGAAGAATTTTAAACAGTATGGTGTGGGGAAGCTACATTTGGAGACCAAAAGGGAAAAAAAAAAACAACCACACAACAAACTGAGTAAGATAAGGTACCTATGAACAAGCTTTGGGTCCTCTGTTAGTACTATCTGCTCTTCCTGGCTTCTGTCATTATAATGTATTGATCAGGACCAACAAAACATTTCCTAAGAAAATCAGCACCAATCAGTGAGGTGTCACTGAAGCCTCTAAGACAATACCATCTAAGGACATAGGCCAGGGGGAAACAGGGTCTTGTGGTCTGTGAAACAGGCAGAAGCTTCTCCCATCCTCCTATAAATGCCAAGCCACTGATGCTGCTGTAGCAACAGCCCCCTTGGCTCTTCTTACAACTCCTTTCTCCCTCCCACTTACAGTCCTTCCACTTGAATGCCTCACTGCTGACAGCTACTAATGACTCAGAGTCAGATTCAGCCTCTGACTGTCTAATCAGGGTTATGCTAAACAAGAAGTTATCAAGTCCCATCTGACCCTGGCTTTCCTCCTCAAGAAGGGAATTGATGACACCGTATTGTAGCCCGTGAACAACCAAGAGTAGCTTTTCCCATGCAATGGTAATCTGAAAGGGGGGAAAGAACACACCAAGAGAATAAAATCAACCATGTGTATCGAAATCCTAATTTTTTAAAAGTTAGGAAAACAAAAAAGAAACACAGGCTCATGCACACTGTTTCAACCATTGAATGAAGGAAAGACTGTTATTTTATGTTTCCTTAAATTCCTCTAATAATGACAGAGTTGTTTTCTCTCACCCCACAATATTCTTTTGACTTATGAATTATTATCAAACATTCACCAGCTGTAAAACAATCAATATTTGTAAACTGTGAGATATGCAAATTTCAAGATGTTGAAGGCATTGGATTGGAAGGAAAGTATTATTTTCCTTTCAAAACTCCCAAATCCACCATTTGCCAATGGGTCTCATGGCCTCTGATTATTTAGCTGCTGAGAAGCATGAAGAATAAACACAATAACAAAAGTCTAAAGTCTAAAAATCACTTTCAAAAGTCAAAATGCTTAAATTGCTGCCCCATTACAAACATTTACAGTCAGTGTTTCCAAGAAGGAGGAAGAGGAGGAGGAGGAGACTGGATTTATACCCTGCCCTTCACTTGGAGTCTCAGAGCAACTTACAATCTTCTTCCCCTCCCCTCCCCACAACAGACACCCTGTGAGGTAGGTGAGGCTGAGTGAGCTCTTTCAAGAACACCTCTTAGAACAGCTCTGAGAGAACTGTGACTGACTCAAGGTCACCTAGCAGCTGCATGTGAAGGGGTGGAGAATCAAACCTGGTCCTCCCAGATTAAAGTCTGCTCTCTTAAGAACATAAGAACATAAGAGATGCCAATGTTGGATCAGGCCAAAGGCCCATCCAGTCCAACACTCTGTATCCCACAGTGGCCAGAAATACCAGTGCCATCAGGAGGTCCAGCAGGGGGGCCAGGACATTAGAAGCCCGCCCCCTGTTGACCCCCCCCCCAAGCACCAAGATGACAGAGCATCACTTGCCCCAGAGTCTTAACCACTACACCAAACTTTTACAACCAACTTTTGTACCACCCAGACTGCTGAGGAATCCATCTTACATTGTCATGTGTAACTAGGAAAACACAATTGCTCTTATACAGAGAACTTGGAAAGAGGAGGAAGAAGGACTGTACAGAAGATTATTGCACTGATCAGTCAACATGTGTAAGTGGGAGACTGGGATCATGCTGACACACCCCTCTCCTGCGTGCCGTGTACACATTGACATACTGTTTGAAAGATGCTGCATGTATTCAAACTGTACATGTCCTGCCTTTTTAGGATTCCTGTTTGGGAGGGTAGAACCTTCAAGTACATTTTATATGCACACTGGATCTTTCAAAGGTTGTCTAGCATGTGCAGAGGATGTGGGAGAGGCTAGTGGGAGCAATCCTGGTCCCCTTCTATGCACATCTTCTGTACACACTGAGGGGATGAGAAGTTGGAACAAAAACTTACCTGAATGATGTCCTTTCGTTAATATATTTAATATAGCTAATACAACTACAGTAATTTCTGACATTTCATAATTATTAGAAACATTCATATATGACTTTTATTCTGGTGGTGGTGGGACTTACAGGCAGAGTTATGTTCCCACTTATATAGAAATGAATTTTAAAAAAGAATCTGCATATGTGCAATAACCATGATAAAGAAAGCGCAAAACAGACTCAAAGTGACCTGAATAAAATTTCTGAACACATCCATGCTAGACTGAAACTGAGAAAAGATTGCAGCCTAGCAGTTGTAGTGAAATACCAATAGGGATTCTGAGATCCAGAATGAAAGATCACTATTAGGAGATTGAAACCAACCGTTACTCTGCAATTGTGATTAAAACCTTAAGAGCAAAAGGTCATATGCTGCTGGATCTGTGCAATTCAACTGTGTAACTGGTAACTACAGAATGTTTTTTTTGAGTACAGCCTAACTACATTTAGAATTCCATTACCCTTTGCCATTTCCTAGGTTTTCACTACAATATTAAACCACTTGTTGTTTTTTAGCTTCATGGCAGCAGCCCTGTTCAGATGACATGTCCTGCAAGGAAAAAAAAATCCATGGAGAGGGGGAGTGGGAATGATCATGGGGATGGAACACAGGCGCTCTGCTAATTTTCTGGCAATTGTATCCAGGGTGTGTTCCGTGTGGATGGGAAACACATCTCTCTTCCTGCCCACTTCTATGCATATCTTTTTTCTATCCAGCATAAATCACCCGAAGAGAAGAACCATCACTGGTGGAACTTATGAAGATTATTGTACTTTTAAAATGTGTTCTACTTTTCCATTGGTTTTGATGGGTTAAGAGCGGGGGACTTTAAAATGGAGAACCAGGTTTGATTCCCCACTCCTCCACATGAAGCCTGCTAGATGACCTTGGGCCAGTCACAGTTCTATCAGAACTCTCTCAGACACACCTACCTCAAAAGGTGTCTGTTGTGGGGAGAGGAAGGGAAGGCGATTGCAAGACACTTTGAGACTCCTTTGGTAGAGAAAAGTGGGGTATAAAACCCGACTCTTCTTCCTTGCCAAATTCCATGAAAATACAAGTAACAGTCTCAGTTTTAGAGATAATTAAAATGATCACATGCAGTCCGGAACCCCTAGATGTTACCCCGAAGTATACGGAGGTATCCAGTGTCATAAGAAAGGCAGAGTTGAATTAAACATAGAGGAATGGGAGGTATCTGTCAGTGATACCCAAGACCGCCAAGTGGTGTAGCAGAACCATTGCTCATGTCTTAGGCACAACTCTTAAATTGTCACACATTAAAAAATGATACCTTTCTTCCACCATTGCAGTCACAATACCATCTTTAGGTGGTGTTCCAAGTGGTGGAAGCCTTATTCATCTGTGAGGAAATAACACATGTCTTCATAGCATGTTGTGACCACTTTGACAAGCACTACTTAGTGAGTAAAACTGTGTCTGATCCAACTGGACTCCACATTAACTATAAAGGGTCAGAATGTTCCTCAGGCATCATATAGATACCTTTCAATTAGTGAAGTCTAAGGACATGGATAGATTATGTGGACACATAAGGATGAAATATGCAGTCTAGGAGGTGCTTCTGAAATCTCTGCCATTCTAATCAGAAGTTCCTAGTAGTTGTTTTTTTTTACCAGCTTAGGTTGGTTCATCTGTTGCGCCAATTCCTCACTAAACTGGCCACTGTCACATAGGACAGGCTCCTTCTTTCCTTCCTCCCTCCCTCCCTGATTTTCTCCAGGGAAGTACCAAAGCAGTTTGCAATACAAAACAATATCCAACAGACACAATTGGGGGGGGGAGGTTAGAACAGGTCTGTCTGTCAGTCTGTCTTTCCGATCTTCCATCCAGCTCTAGACTACAACCCTCAGGCTAACAGCCCTTGTTTTTTGCCTCTGGGCACATGCAGACCTTAAATTGACAGCCAGTGCTATGCAGTAGTTAGAGTTGTCAGACTGGGATCTGGGAGACCCAGGTTTGAATCCCCACTCTGCCATGAAAGGTTGCTGGCTGATCTTGCCCCAGTTGTTCTCTCTCAGCCTAACCTGGCTCATTGGGCTGTAGTTGTGAGGATAAAATGGAGGAATGGGGAATGATATTGTAAGTTGCTTTGCATCTCCACTGGGGAGAAAGGTGGGGTATAAATGAAGTAAATAAAATAAATAAATTCCTGTGAGTAGAAGAGAACAAACTCAGCCAGTTCTTCAGCTGACAGAGCCGTTGCCTCCCCTGCCAGACATAGGGTAGCCAACCTCCAGGCAGAGCCCAGAGTTCCCCAGGAATAACAGCGGATTTCTAGACTAACAAGATCAGTTCCCCTAGAGAAAATGGCAGCTACGGAGGATGAATTCTGTGACTTCACATCCCTGCTGAGCTCCTTCCCCTTCCCAAACTCTACCCTTCTCATGCAGCCACAAATCTCCAGAAATTTACCAAGCCAGAGTCGGCAAACCTACCACTTAACTGACTCTACATGAGGCTGCTCTTGAAGATGGTCTGAAAAATTGATGGATGCAATACGTGGCAGCCTGCTGCAACACACAGGTTAAACCCATGCCATATTATATTTTATTGCATTGGCTCCCACTGTTTCCAGTTCAAAATGCTGGTTTGGGCCTTTTAGGGAGTCCTAAAGAACTTGGGTCAAAAGGATCTAAAATGCCTTAAGGACTAACTCTACCGGTGTGAACCTGCCCAAGCCAGCTGGGCAGGGATCTCTGAATGAACCTATTCTTTCAGATGTGTGGCTGAGAGGGAAGGGGCTTCTTTCTCAGCTTCAGATTGCTCTCTCGTGGGGGTGCAATTGATGCCATTATTGCATGCCCTCTGGCAACAGTCTTTCACATATCTGTTCCAGAATGCCTTTGAGGAGTCTGTGCAGGAGTTGCCCCCTCTTCCATCTTATTTCCATCAACTGACTGTCCCCAAATATGGGAGGGCTTTTCTTTCAGCTGGGTTAATGCTTTCTCCTCTGCTGTTCTGACAGGTAGATTCCAAGGAGTACCCTATTGAGATAGATTATGTGCATGTATGACTGTGGCAACTGAAACTGTATCTCATATTTTCTTTGACTGTGGGTTGGCTGCCATTTTGGATACAGCCAGTTATAGTTTCTGATGTCTTCCCTGCTAGCTGATCCTGGTATTACTTTGGGTGTGGCCAAATTTCTGGCAGCAGTGGGTATGACATGTGGACAGAAATAGAATGTGACATTTGTAAGATTGGTTCTATCCAAAACTGCTGGGTCACTGAATTGTTAAATAAAGTTTGTGTATGAGCTTTTGTTTCTACCTGTTATTACTTTTTTTTTTTAACTACTGTACTATTTTTAATTTTCATTGGTAGGGTTTTTTTCTTATTTCTAAGTCAATGTGGACATTTTAAAATGAAATGACATTAAAGCCTTCTCACTTTAACCCTTTGTTTAATAGATAAACATAGCAACTGCTTTCTTGCTGCAGGAGAGCTAGGGTTGCCAGGTCCCCCCAGCCACCAGTGGGGGATGGGGGGTAGGGTTGCCAGATCCAGATTGGGAAACTCCTGGAGATGGGGGGGGGCAAAGCCTGGGGAGGAAAGGGACCTCAGTGGGGTACAATGCCCTTCAAAGAATCCATTTTCTCTAGGAGAACTGATCTCTATAGTCTGGAGATGAGCTGTAATTCCAGGGGAATCACCAGGTCCCACCTGGAGGCTGGCATCCCTAAGAGAGCACTTGCTATGACTTCAAGTGGGTATGCTTAAACTCCTACCATTTGACTCACCAGTGACAAACAGAGAGCAGGTTTTTCATAGAATTGTTTGGCTGTTTGTTCACAGTTTGGGCCTGGGTCTGGCAGCGCCTGGCTTGTCCTCAGCCAATGCTGCAGGAGCTGAGAGGGATCCACCCACCTCTATTATACCTCAGGCAGCTACCACAGACTCAGCCAGATCTCTCAGGACGGGACCCTGGGCAGCACGTAATGGCAGCAATGGGACATGGGCCTAGTCACCTCGCACCTGGGCCACGGGCCTCGTCACCTTCCTCCTGGGCACAGAGCTTCAGGGGTTTTGTAAAGATGTCATCTCCTGGTGCCAGGAGAACAAAACTGACACAATGGAAGAGCAAACCTCAGCTCCCACCATGAAGTTTGTGACATCCTAAAGTCAAACAAAGACTTAAAATGAGCAATAATGGATTCCTAAGGGGGCCCTAAGATTATAGATATCATGCTGTGTGAGAGCATGACAGCAAAATGAAGCCAGCTTCTGTCTGGTTTCTTGGGAGTCCCAAAGCAATCTATGACTCCAAAATTTTGTTTCTGCAGTCCCTTGTTCTCAACAGCCCTGATCATGGGTTTAGAAAATTCAACTGAGGGCATGTTAACACTGACACTATTTTTCAGGAAGACCATACAACCCTGTGCCACTGAACTATCCAACTAAAGCAGATGATTCAGTGATGCAAAAGGCATACTGTCCGTATGTTCAAAGGTTTTGGATTACTTATTTATTTAGGGTACTTGCCCCACTCAGTATGGACCTAAAGCAGATTACAATGTGTCCCCCCCCCCAAAAAAAATCAAATTTCACAACTATTACTTGACATCAACAAATTAATTCACAAGGCAAGGCAGAGCCCTACCCACGATGAAAACAGTCTCTCCCCAGGCAGGCAGGCAATCACTTCTAAGGATGCCAGCTCCAGGTTGGGAAATACTTGGAGATTTTGGGGGTGGGGCCTCAGGAGGTCAGGGAGAATTTGACGAGGGGAGGGACTTCAATGGGGTATAATGCCATAGAGTTCACCTTCCAAACCAGCTGTTTTCTCCAGGTGAACTGATCTTTGTCACCTGGAAATAACTTGTAATAGTTGGAGATGTCCAGTCATCACCTGGAGGTTGGCAACCCTATTCCCTTCTATCCCTCTTTCTAGGAGGCAGCTTCCTTTATTTCCCCTGGATTATAGAATGGTTCTGTTTATCTGCAGACTACTTTAACTGTTATAGCACCCAATTATTCTGTATTCTTCTTCATGAAATAATTACAAATTACATAATTGGAAAATTGATTTTAATTGTTTAAATTGTTTAAACGCACACACAATTTCACTGGATTTTTTGTTTTGGGGACACGTGCCAAAAAGACAAGGCAAAATGATTTTGCTTCCTCAGTCTTTCCCCCTCTTTTCTCAAACTGTATGCTGCAGATGAATGCCTGCTGTTCCACTGAGCCCCGGACTGCCCACGGGCTTTACCTAAGTACCAGAATGTAGCCAGCAATCGGTCATATCACTGGAACAGTACAGTGAGTGGCTCATGTTAATCACAGAAGTGGCTCACCCAGAGACATGGTAGATACTTCTACACAGTCGGAGAATCCCCCAGGTATGCTGAAAAATGTGACTTTATAAATTAACAACAAAAACCTCTTTAAAAACCAGTCTCATGATGACTGTGTGAGCCATAGGAGGCATGGAATAGTAAGAGAAGTTCTGACCTTTTTAAGATGGAAAAATAAACAAAACAGAAAGAGATGTGGAAACTGGCCTGTTCCAAACCTTGAAAGCTTATAGACTCATGGAAGGAGTGTTCGCATGCCTGAAATGTCTTGTTTTCTGCCTCTCCCCCTGACCACAGTTTCTCATGGCTATTCCCTCTAATGTAAGTACCACACAGGAAGTGAAATGCTTGCCAAAAATGAGGTGGAGGGGATTCTGTAATCTGTATACTAGTTATTCCCCAGGCCTTCAGAAAAATATTAATCTGTCAATTTAAACAAATTATACCCTCCCCCAAAATAGCTTGATAAGATCATTTGGGATCATTTGAAGATCATTTGGGAGTCAGTTCTTATAAAACCTGAGATTAGCACTGTCAGCTCCAGCTAGGTTAATTCTTGAAGATCTGGGGGCAGTGCCTGGGGAGAGCAGTGTTTGGGGAAGGGAAGGACCTCAGGGGGAATGTGATGCCATAGAGTCCATTCTCCAATGCAGCTATTTCTTCCATGAAAACTAATCTCTGTAGTCTGTAGATAAATCGTAATTTCAGATTAACTCCAGGCCCCTATGCATAAGTAGAAACCTGCCTGCTAGGGTTACCAGCCTCCAGGTGGGGCCTGGAGATAAGATTACAACTGCTCTACAGATGACAGATATCAGTTCCCCTGGGGAAAATGGCTGCTTTAGAGAGCAGTCTCTATAACAATATCCCCCCCACCGGCAAAACCCTAATAATGCCTTATAATAGGCATTTAAGAATTTATAATATTGTTGTGGTAATATAAGAAACACTGCCAGCCAAAACATGCTAGTGCTTAACTAGGTTCTATATTATCTGTTGTTCTGGATGGGGGAGGGAGACTGGCTGTTTTTTAGTTTTGTGGGGAAGGCTGTGTTGTTGTATCACTTGCAGACCTTTAATAAAGTTTGTTACCTGAAACAAGCATTACAATATTTAGTAATGAAAGTAGGGTACCATCTTCCCCGATGGGGGTGGGGTTTTCCCTGCTTTGGGGGGCCAACCCACCACCGGCCAGCTGACTGTAAGGGGAGCCCTGCCCCTGAAGAGCCCCATTGTGCCTGGCAAGATGTTATCCCCCAGAGGTGATGCCATCATGCTGGGCACATTGCACAGGGAACGCTCTAGCATTTGGCTAAAAACTCTATGGTGACCATAGAGCTTTTGGCCAAATGCTAGAGTATCCCCAGCATGATGACATCACATCCAGGTGACATCATGTGGCGCACACATACAGTGTGCATGCAAAAAGCTCCAGGGACCTGGGCTGGAGCCCCCTGCCAGCAGCCAGGTAAGACATGACAACCCTAAATGAAAGACCAGGATTGGAGGGGGGAGGAATATCCCATTTGTTTATGTCCTCCCCATATTCTTCACAGGCCTCAAGTGTTTTATTCATATTCTTGATGTATCTTTTGATATTCAGGTCCTAGTAAATTACTAAACCATATAACTATGAATGATTAAACCCAATTGCAAAAGATTTGATGGCTCTACTGCTTTGTGTACTCTTCCCCTATCCCTAAAATTGTAACACCTGAAACACATTTAGATGTCATTTTGCATAGCCTTGTTGAGCTTCGGACAACCATACCCCATCAGGAGATCTTTGCCGTTTCCTGAGTTGTCTTGGAAAACAAAGCCACCCTATCCCGCTCTGCCCCTTTCAAGTAGGATGAAAACCAAGTCATGGCTTCTCTTTCCCAGATCCTCTACTACATTGGACTCTCCAGGACTCATCATGGATGGGAAGGGCAAGGTCATCTGGGGAAGCAATTCAAAAGGCAAACTGGAAAATATAATAAGAAAACATTGCATAAACTACACATTCTGCCATTTGGCAGAAACAGTTTTAATCACTTAATATTTTTAATCCCGTAGCAGATAGATCTTTACCTAAGAGGATTTTGTTGTGTATACAAGGTTTGGAACAAATTTGTTTCCAATAAATATATTCATTTAACATGTATTTGCAAAATACCATAAATGTAGATTTATTAGAGCCATAAATGTGAGGAGCCCTTTCATGGGCTCCTTTTCTAAGCCAAGATTTATGTAACTGTCTATTGAGGAGAGACGGACCATCTTACCCAATGAGAAACTTTGCAGGTAGGCCAAGTCTCCCACTAGCAGCCCAATGCCCTGACAGCCACTTGTTAGGGCAACGGAGGCAAATGGGATGGGGGAATCTGCATCCCTCCTTCCCAGTGTCACAATGTAAAACCAAAGAGTTCTAGACATATGCTAGAGCATTGCCCCAGTGCGATTACATCACTTCCACTTCATGCCGGAAGCGAGTCATAATGCCAGGGGATGCAAGACAGGTAGGTCCACACACCCAAAGCTCTCCTTGGACTGGCAACCCTAACATTTTTCCATGTCTTCTGCACCAGGTTTCTAAGAAGTCAATATTATTATTTTCCTTACACAAAATTGATAGACAATGTTTTACTAACAATGAACCCTGATACACTTCTTGATATAGGTGCCTCAAGACTAATTCACATTAGTGCCTGCCTGGATGTGACAGGAGTGTTAATATTCCTGATTCTAGAGTGCGTGTGAGAATCTGATTGCAATAACTCTTTTTTTTTTTGTATGTTCTTTACTCAGCCCCACTACTGATGCATTTTATGCCCTCCATCCTCACATTTTTGTTCTCTCTCTCTGACCTTTTCGGCACCTCAGTGTTTCCCATGTTTCCCGGTGAGTTGAATCTCCAGCAGATGCTCTGACTTTGTGGCACCCCTTCCACAAAAGGGTATTTATTTGGGGGTAAATTTTCTTGAATTTGGGTCCAAGCCTCCCCATGTGTTCTGCACTTCCTTCGAAAAGGGGTTGTACAGGCCCTGACCTGGATAGCCCAGGCAAGCCCGATCTTGGCAGATCTCAGAATCTAAGCAGGGCCGACCCTGGCAAGTAATTGGGAGGGAGACCTTCAAGGAATACCAGGGCTCAAGATGCAGAGGCAAGCAATCAAGCCACCTCTCTTAAATGTCCAAACCTCACTAGGGGTTGCCAGAATACAAGCACAAACACACACATACACGCGTGCACACATACACACACAAAACCCACAAGAAATTTATTTATTTATTTATTCATTCATATTTATATCCCGCCCTCCCCAGATGGGCTCAGGGCGGCTAACAAGGGCAGGACACAGCCGTGCCAGAATAAAAACATATAAAAACATAATAAACATTCAACATTAAAACCACTGTGCTCAATTTGTAACTGATGTCCTAAGTCCCAAATGGTAACGCCACAGTTACAGAAAAAAAGAAAAGGGGTTGTACAGCCGTGACATCATGTTTGTTGTCAGTGATGGAACCTCCTCTTTTTTTTTGAGCATGTGCAGTAACGTTATAACATCATAACATTGTAAAAAAGTCTGGATATATCATGGGGAACAGCATGGTTGCCACCATTTCAAAGGTCCCCCGCTCCTCCTTAGTTGCTAACTAAGAAAATGGCTGGGGATCGTCGAACTGAAAACACTAGTTTATAACACTGTTATTCAATTATTACGAAGCATGCTTAATATGTCGTCATGTACTTCATCAGTGACAGAACCACCTTTTTTGCATATGCAGTAATGTTGTAACATCATAATGTAAAAAGAAAAGAAAGATAACACACTGGGAGTTCTAGGAAAAGGGGGGAATGAAGAAACAACACAAGGGTGTGGTGTTAAAACCTACCCACCCAAAAAAATGAAAGGAAAGGAACTTCATGGATGGGTAATTGCATGGAGAAGGCTACATGAAACCTCGCTGCCTGTTTTGTCCCAGCATTGTAGCATTGCTATATTATAATGAAAAAAATTCATGTCATAATGCAATCAACATTACACTTTAAAAAATTAGTGGATTGCTCAGGGGACAACCTGGAGAGGCAAAAAGTTGTGCGGAAAGTCTTACAAACTGATTATTTAAGAATACCAATGAGGAAATTTGTACTTGTGCGGAAATGGTCTCTTCCTCTTTCTAGTTACCTACTGGTCATGTTATACTTTCAAAAAACCCATTCCCACGACTTCCGGTTTATGGCGGAACTAGCAGTAAAGCCCGTTGTGAAAGCAATACAACGGGATCTAGAAAGAGGCTCTGGGGCAGTGCTCTGGCTTTGGGCAAACAGTGTCAATTTGCTGTGGTGACCTCAGCAGGGTATAATGACAGAGTCCACTGTTTTCTCCAGAGGAACTGATCTCTGCTACCTGAAGAGCAGTTGTAATTGTGAGTAATCTGTAGCCCTCACCTGGAGATTGGCAGCAATTGTTACCCAGGACAAAATGGCTGGTTTGGAGGGTGGAGTCTATGGCATTCTACCTGTCTGAGGTCCCACCCCTCTGCAAACCCCACCCTCTCCAGGCTCCACCCCTCAAATCCCCAGGAATTTGTCAGCATGTAGTTGGCAACCCCATCTCCTTCCCAGCTAGCCATCAACCTACCATTATCTGCCCCTTTGACTTCAGCTGACTTCTGCCCTCCCTTCTGCAGAGCAGTTGTAATACTGAGTGCTCTCCAGCCCTCACCTGGAGATTGGCAACAATGGTTCCCTATGTGGGACTGACTGGTTTGGAGGGTGGAGTCTATGGCAGTGTACCTGTCTGAGGTCCCACCCCTCCTCAAACCTCACCCTCTTCAGGCTCCATCCCTCAAATCTCCAGGAATTTCCCATCTGGAGTTGGCAACCCTATCAGGATTGGCCCCAATGTGTTTTCTCCCAAAGGCCAAAGTAGGTGACAGGACCAAGCTTAGTTGCCTACCAACAGGCACTGAGGGGAATGTAGGGTTGCCAGCTCTAAGGAGGGAAATACCTGGAGGTTTGGGGGGTGGATTCTGTAGAGGGCCGGGCGACGGAGGCATCGGCCTTCTGTCGCCCGCCTTGCCCCCCCAATCTCGGCCCGGGCACCCGCGGCTCCCACCAGCGGCCGCCCGACTCCAGACTCCCCCGCGGCCACTCCAGCCAGGCGACGGAGGCATCGGC
>NW_015170284.1:309043-347997 GCF_001447785.1 Gekko japonicus | reverse complement strand
CATGGCATTGTATCTGTCTGAGGTCCCCCTCTTCCTCCTCCTCCTCAGATCCCACCCTCAGCAGGCTTCATCCCTAAAATATCCTGGAAGTTTCCAACCTGGAGTTGGCAACCCTATGTCCTGGAGTTCGAACCTGGAGTTGGCAACCATCAGCCAACGTTTATCTGCCTGTCTGTCTTTACAACCCCCCACACACACACACACACAGCCTCTGCCTAGGGGGCAGCTGACATCATTCTCCTCTCCCAACTGAAAATTCCAACTGCCTTGTGGGGGGGTGAGTTTGAGGTGTGGAATGGAGTGTAGTCCAATCAGCTTCCATATGTAAATGACCTTGGAACGCTGGCCGGGACTGCACAAAGCAGCCAATGAACCCAGCCAGTGTCTTCCGAGTGGCAGTTTTTTCGGCCTAACACTAAAGGGGCCAATTTTAGAATTCTGGCACCCAAAACTCTTTTATAATAAGGGAGAGATGTTAACAGACTCACCTCCTGGACCTCCCAGGGGTGAAGCTGTGCCCAAGCCATGGGAGGGGGTTGAGCAGGCTCGTTAAACCCCCCAGGGGCCCAGGGAAGGGACCCTGGCCAAGGAAGAGGCGACCTCTTCGATGGCGGAATGATAGAGAATTGAGGTGCCGCTTGGTTCCAATGGTCCCCCGTGCTGTAGGGTCCGAATGGATCTAAGTGACGCTGACCGGATCAAGCGCAGGAGATCCAGCATTTAAAATGATGCAGAAAGCGGGGTCAGAAGACCAACTATGAATGTGAGTCGACTACAAAGTGATTTTTAAACAAAAATGTAGCTCCCCACCCTAGAGAATGGGAAGAAAGGCGAGCGGGAGAGGGACGCCTCCCATATGCATGAGTTGAAAAAAACCATTCCCACATTGGCCCTGAGCAAATAACTGCATATGTTGCTGGGTCAGACTGTGACCAGGACCCTCTCTGTGCAAGTAACCATGTCAATCCACCCTTCCTATTTTGTTAAGGTGGTAGATTTCTAAACTAAAGATCCATCTAATTTAGCTCAAACTGCGAGGATACAACAGAATACACAATTTGATAGTGCTTCATTAGATATGACAGTCTCCATATGGATATTTCACTCTGCCTTGGCTTCCTTACAGCACCACTGTTTTTGGAAGCATCCACATGATATCATCCTCTGGCAACTGCCCATTCATGTGTATTCTTGGCTGTGGCTCCCAACTTGTGGAATTGCCTGCCTGTGGAGGTCAGGAAGGCCCCCTCACTTCAATCATTCCACAGAATATATAAGACAGAAATGTTCAGGACAGCATGTTTACAAACCGATTAGAACTGTAATACAATGGAACAGCAAAGGAAGTTGCTTTATAAGGGACAGTTTTGCAGTCTGTTGCAATGTTTTTTTCATGTGAACCACTTTCTTTTTACTGCATTGTCTTCTGCGTTTGTTATTCTCTGAATTATGGTACGTCTAACCTTAAACGGGGGTGGTGGTATTTGATTGCACTGTTGTCCAATTCCATAATCTTAGTCCTACTGCATTGCTAAATGGAAAGTCCCTGATGCCTGATCATTTTATATTCTGTAATCCACCTTAAGTCTCAGTGAGAAATGAAATAAATATAATAATTGAAATAAATATAATAACAAATAAAGTATTCATATACTTTTCATGTTTCCCCGTTTGCCATAATCTTTCCCAAACCTGGCTTGGTACAATCTTTCTGGAAAGACTGAGGTCAGAGCACCTTTGGATATCATATGGACAGGAAGATGTGCATTTTTGTAGGCCCCACCCATATTGGTGCCATTGTCCTTACCTCACGCCCCATAGCTGCCTCCCTCCCTCACTAGAAAGCCTTTTTTTAAAGAAAAAAAGTAATAGATTGCAATAGCATTTTACTGTTATAATGATTTAATGTAACAATGCATTAATTCCCAGGTTTCACGGTTTTTTTTTAAAAAGGCTGTAGGCCAGGGGTGTCAATTATGCGGACCAGGGGCCGGACCAGGGCACCCCCCCCCCGGGCTTCTATCAGGCCCGCAGTGTAACTGGCTGTCTTCTGCTTCTTCTTCCAGTTCTGCTGCTGCTGCGTCATTGTAGGTTTGCAGCTTACAGATACACACCTGAACAGCATACTCAAGATTGCAACAGCACAAACATTTTGATGCAATAATTCAGAGCAAGAGGTATCAGTTATCAGACACTGTTAATAAACAAAATATTGCAAGAGTGATAACGTTTTAAGCATGTTTTTATTTTAAGTAAAAATAACCGTTTGTGTCCTTTATAAAGTTTATATCTCCGCTACCTGGCATTACATTTTAGGACCCTCATGGCTCGGCCCAACAAGGTCTCATTTGTGTTAGATCTGGCCCTCATAATAAATGAATTCGACACTCCTGCTCTAGGCCTTATTGTTGCAGAGTTACAAGGGGAAAGATACTGGTTGTAGATTTCTCATCATAACTCCATGAGAAAGGCAAGATACTTACTGTTTATTTGTGTGTATGTGTATTTTTTTTAATGAAAGCTGCCAATGAGCACATTGTTGCAGGATCATTGTAACACCACAGCAATCTTGCTATTATCAGTTTCTTAGAAGCCCCCCCATGCCCTCTGGTGGCAGGAGGGAAATGGCAGCCAAGGAGGGCTGAGGCAAGGGAAGTGCAGGGAAAAAGAACTTTCACGTGGATGTTCTGTTGCCACAGCGAATTCCTTGACATTTGTAGTGGCAAAAAGAACTACATGGACAATTGTGGAAGCAGGTAATGTTTCAGTTCACAGTGTTCCATTCTAGGAAGTTTATACAGTAGCATGTAACTATAACAAAAAAATTAACTAAATACAGTTGAAAATATTGTAATATATGAATACCAGCATGAATTAGTGAGATCACACATCCTACGATTCACTGTGTGAAAAATACAAAATTTTAATTTTGTAAAAACTGACATCCCATACGTATTTGAGAAAACAAGAAAGAACTGGAACCATATTTCCGGACTAGCCTTAGCAATAACTCATGCGTCTTGTTTCCTAGCATTCTCTCTAGCAATCACACAGAAGCAGAGGGAAAAAAAACCAGCTGAGCTTTTCACTGGTCTGTAGCTAGCACCTTTTGCTGGAGAGTTAATATCCATGTTGCTCATGCATAAGACCAGACAAACATTGCAGACTCCAGTCCTAACCAAGATGTCATACTACACTGATGGCTTTGCTGTCTTGTTTGCAGAAATGGCTCATTCCAAGATAACTCTTTTGCTACTGATGTTGAATTCCCTGTTAACAACATTAATCAACAAGGATGAAGCTACACACTGGCACAGTTCAGTTGAGAGAATTAAACTATGGTTGGGCAGAAGGGTCCAAGCCTCACTTGAGCACTGCCAGTACCACAATTCATAGTCTCCTCTTGCTACCTGTTTGAAGAGGAGTCATAGTTAGTTGCTCTAACCTATGGTTTGTGCTTGTCCTCTGTGGCAGAATATGCTTGTTGTGGCCTGCAGGCCCTATTCTGCCCTGCCCTTCCACTCTCGGGTAGCCCGCCACCACCACCTGACCTTTGTATGTAACCGCACACTGGGAGGGTCAGGACTCCTGGCTTCCCTTCCGAGGCCTTCATATCTCCCGCTACCCAGCACCTGGATACCACGGCGACAGTTTACTGTCTTGTGTGCCTTTGGAGGAACAGCCACTTGCCAACTGCCTGCTTTTCCCCAGCCCTCCTTTTAAAATAGTGTGTCCAAGATGGTGGAGGTCTATGTGGTATAGAGAAGCACAGCCAGTATCAAAAGTTATAAAGTATTTATTAAAAAGAAAATGTTTACAAGCCTACTTTCAGCACAGCACCAGTTTGAGCAAGGGATACAAAAGAAATGGCTAAATATACAATTCTTCTGTCCCTCTCTCTATACATGATCTATCAGATGTTAAAATAGGACAGGCTCCTGTAGCTTAGGCAGTTAAAGATCTCTAAAGAGTTACCATTACATTGAAGCTCCCTTCAGCTGACCAGGCCAACCACACAGTCAGTGGCTGCCTTCCCAGCGGAGAGGTCTGTGTGCTCTCATGGATGCAGTACTTAAGGAAAACAAACCTTCCTCCTGGCTCCCAGGAGTTTTATCTTCTTCCTTTCTCCACCCCGTAACCAGGTCAGCCCAGGTCAGAGAAGCATTTCCTGAAAATTCTAGACATTTCCTTCCTGGTGTCCCTCTAGCACTTAATTCCTCTAAATCTCTGTTCCCTGCTTGGAGGAAGGGGGAGAGTTGGACCCACCCATTATCTCTCTTGATAGATAGCATTTGTATGAAGGTGAGCTAAGATATGTCTGGAATGCAAATGAACTGACTCTCCCCAGCTTTCCTGTCTCTGCCCAGAGGGAGAAAAAGCTTTTAAAATGCACAGGGGAGGTTTTGCTTTTCTCAAACCTCCCAAGAGAAAATGCATTTCTTCACACCCTCCAAGATAGAATGGCAAATCACAGACTAGGATTACATGCGAATTGACAGTGTGTTCCCAAATAATTCAAATGTACAGTACAGTGAGCAGGTCAGTGGTTTGAGAGCAGCTTTGTGTACAATTTCCAATCTTGTCAGTCAATTGTTTCAAGACTGAACTGGCATTTTTCCTCCATCCGATTTTCCTTGCTGTCTGATTTGTTGTGACCCAAGTCATACACTCCTATAGCAGTGTGGTTGTTGCCAGAATTATTTTTATATGAAAGAGGTTCTAGATAACTGCCAACTACACAGTGTTGACCATACTACTTAGCTCCATCACATGTAGTGTTACCATACTACTAGCATCTTGCTTCTCTTGACACTACTGATGAGGATAGGGAGATGTGCCACATGTAAGCTGCAAAAAAACTACAGATCCATGCATTTTCAGCAGCTGGGAGAAGTCACTGCAAGTATTTATTTTTATTTATATTTACATTTATATCCCTCCCTCCCCGCCATTCGGCAGGCTCAGGGCAGCTAACAACATATATAAAAATGCATTAAAATTCCATTAAAACTGTCAATCAATATAAAATTATACAACTTATATTAAAAGATGGCGAATCTTCCGATCTTCCGATCTCAACTGTCAACTGAACACTGTCTTAGTGTAAAAACTCCACCCCCTACAGATGGATAACTCCAGAAGGACTTATCTTCAACTACAAATAAAAGAAGCAAAAGATTGACTCTGTTACAAAGGCATTTTTGGAACAGCACCAAACAACTGCAAAGGATGGAAGAACAGCGTAACAGAAGAAAACATTGAACATACATCGAGAAGCAGTGAAAGTTCTTCAGGCAGTTCTCTAGAAGATTCAGACTCCAATAAGGGAATAGCAGCTCCCAAATTATTGAAAGCCAGATTAACCTGCTTTTATAACTGGAGCACAGGCACCATCCTTGTCTTCAAAGCCCTCTGTGCAGACACATTTGAAGCCACCGGGAGTATTAACACAGTCTTCATTTTCTCTCTCACACACTTTTTTCAGGCAGGGCACATTCATTCACATCTTTGCAGAAGAAGGAGCCATCTGTGTTTAAACAGTATTGGTCACTGCTGCAAGGGGAGTCTTCAGCAGCACAGTCATCCACATCACATTGTCTGTTCCTGGTATTTTCTATTTTGCAACTTGACTGCACTGTTTATCTTAACCCCTGTAAAAAAGGGGGGGGGCATCATTTTCATTATTGAAGCAGAAGTCTGTTTTTTAAAAAATAAATAAATGTAGAGGCTCTACTGCTGGCCCACTAACATGCAGTCCTACAAACGCCCAAGCCAGGCACCCGCCTCATAGCTACCGCTGCCAACCAGTACCCCGTTTCCCCTTCAGTCGGCTCCATCCCCTGCCCACCCCAACCGAGTGTTTTTAGTGACATTCAGCTCTGCATTACATATAAAACTTGCAGGGTTTTTTTTTAGACAACTTCTTTACAGCTTCCAACTTCTTTCATAAAAGCAAAGGGCATTTTTTTCCTGATAAATCTTGGTTTCTACAGATCTGGGCAATGATGGAAGATGCATTTTATGGCTCTCACTTCCATGTTCTTGCTGGAGAGTCAGACTAATTCTACAGAGTCCTAGGGAGCAACCCTAGGTCTACTAAGCAGGTCTACTCAGAAGTAAGTCCCATTTTATTCAGTGCAGCTTGTCAAGAAACTGGCTTTCTCTAACAGTTTCTTGGCTTTTCAGAAATGTTGGTTCAGGCTTTGGGCCAAGTAAAATCATAGAAGGGAATTTAATGATTTTGCAGTTTCAGAAAGAGAACTAAAGAGATGGGAGTTAGACACAGGCACATGTGAGATCATTGGGGCTTAGAGGCTCCAAGGTCAGAAAACGGGGTGGGGTGGGGAGTTTTCCCTCCATATTCCATCTCATTTGCACAAGGAAATCTGGATGGAGAAAGCTGGCTTGCTTAACTGTGTCTACACGCAGCTGCAGAGTACTTGTTCACATGTCTGGCAACACACCTGATTGATCAGGTCACCTGACTTGCAACAAATCTGATTGGTTAACTGGGGTGATGGGTCAGTGACAGAGCATGCAAAAAGTCCCAGAAGTCATGCTGGCCACATAACCATGGAGATGTCTTTGGACAGTGCTGGCTCTTCGGC
Source organism: Gekko japonicus (assembly GCF_001447785.1). Classification (NCBI taxonomy): domain Eukaryota; kingdom Metazoa; phylum Chordata; class Lepidosauria; order Squamata; family Gekkonidae; genus Gekko; species Gekko japonicus. The sequence goes on along the minus strand of NW_015170284.1, from coordinate 341,389 downwards.
TAGGAAACAGAGATAAGACCACCCCCTAGTGTCGGTTTCAACTGGCTTTTGAGCAACAGAAACCTTTACTTATCTTCAGTTAAAACAATCAGATAGCAGTGATGGGAAAGACCACTGCCTGAGACCGTGGACAACAACTGCCAGTCTGAGCTGAACTGACCCTGAGGGACCAATGGTAAAGCAGTTCCATGTGTTCATATGAATATGTTTATGAGACACCAATTAAAATAAAAACTAAAGAAAAAAAGCTCTCCAGTAGCAGGGTGAATACCAGGGAAAATAGCAGCTGTTGTAGGAATGTGTGCACAAAACTCTTGTGTGGGTGCTCTGTTGTCAGTGTGAAAGACTCTACATTTAGCACAGCACTGACAGAGAAATGGGGAATCCTCATTGTGTGTCTGCAGAATATGTCTGTCCCTAGGAACACATTCCCAGGAAGGACAATAATACAAGATCCACTGTACTCACAGATCATGCAAATTACTCAGAATCAGGTCCCATGATTCATTGACTTAGTATGCAACTCCAGAAATTGCCTCCACAAAATAAAGCTATGTCTCTGAAGTCTGAACTAGCCTACAGACATCACATTTGGGGACTTGTCTGGTTTCACTGTGAAGCAATCTTTACTTTTTGGAAACTTTCCTAACTTGTCTTTTATCAGCAGAGACTACTCAGGAGGGTTATACTACCCTTCTTTCAGTCTTAACTTTATTAAGAGCAGCTCGTCATAAATGGTCCCTTTAAGCCAGTGAGTCAGTCTAGTTTGAGCCATTTATTCATATTCCACTGTTCCCTTTGCTACAGTGATCTGGAACAGGTTGTTTTTTTAAAAAAAGCTTTGGATATAAACAAAGACTCCCCACACACTTCTGTTTGGCATTACAGAAAAAGCTAATAAATATACTCTGTATTTTTCATATTTCCAAATGCATCCTGTAGTATAACAATGGCTGAAATGAGCAACCAATAGAAATCAATGAATGGAGAATCTCAAAGGCTTTTTGTGAACCACGATTTCCCCCTGACATTCCTTTATCATTTCTGTGATAGTTTTAGACCAGGAGTGAAAGTTTTTCCTCCCTAGGCCTTATAGATAAAAAGTATAGCTCATGAAGAAGGTTGGATTCCATATGAGGCTACAGAACATTCTCTGGTTCTTGCTCTAAAGTCTTTGCTCATCGACCAGGGCAGTGCACAGAATCCAGTGAAAAAGTGTTTTGTGTAAATCTTCTAATGCTACAACCATACACTGTTAGGTGCTGTGCTGTTCCTGTGCTGTAACAGTCCTTTGCAATCATATAGGAAAATCCAGTTGCAGATGATCGCTACAGAGCAACAATGATGCAATATCCAGTAATCCAGTAATGTGTAGATGCTACCTAAGGCTTTTCCTTCCTGTTCCAAGAAAGCTTTCATTTTCCATAAGTGACAGACAACACAGGGGGGTTGACTCTCACAGGTTATGCCGGGTTACCCTGACACTGATATCACTGTAGGAACTGATAATGAACCACCATGAGTTGCAACTTATTTATGCCATTTATAACACCTTTCTCCTCAATTAAATTTCAAAGCAGCTTTTATCATTTCCTCTCCACCATCTTGTCCTCACAACAGTTTGTGAGATCAGTGGGTTGAGAGTGTGTGACTGGCTCAGAGGCACCCAGCAAGCTTCAATAGTGGGGATTTGAACCTGGGTCTCCCAGATCCTAGCAGTTTGGTGTAGTGATTAAGTGCGCGGACTCTAATCTGAGAGAACCAGATTTGATTCCCCACTCCTCCACTTGCACCTGCTGGATGACCTTGGGCAAGTCATAGTTCTGGCACAGCTGTTCTTGAAAAAGAGCAGTTTCTGTCAGAGCTCTCTCAGCCCCACCTACCTCACAGGGTGTCTGTTGTGGGGAGGGGAAGGGGAAGGAGTTTGTAAGTCGCTCTGAGACACCTTTGGGTAGTGAAGGGCGGGGTATAAATCCAATCTTTTCTTCTTCTTCTTAACTACTACACCACACTGGTTCACTTATAAAAAGTAGTTTTCCTTCTCCTTAGAAACATTATCCCTATTCCACCACATACTTTACTTTTATTCTGATGACCAGCTGTATGTGGCATTTATGCCTCAGTCTTGCCTAAAGCTAAAAGAAGTTTCTTGAGGTATGTATATGTCCTTGTATTAGTTGTGTAAAATCTATACAGTCATTATAATATATTATATAACTTTCATAAAGAAAATTATCAGAGAAGTAATAATAGTATATAACAACCAATTGTGTAAAAATATTGTTTCAGTATTGCTTTGTGTAGAATTCTTTATTTATTTACTTTATTTTTATCCCACCTTTCTCCCCAATGGAGACAAAAAGCAGTTTTCATCATTCTCCTCCCCTCCAATTTATCCTTGCAACAACCCTGTCAAGTAGGCTAGGCTGAAGGTCACCCAGCAAGCTTCCAGGGCAGAATGGAGATCCAGACCTGGACTTCCCAGATTCTAGTCTGACACTTTAACCACTACACCATGCTGGCTCTTGCGTAAACACTATATTCAGTGTAGCACCCTCTGCGGATAAAGCAGAACCCATGCTACATACAAAAAGTGTCTGAATTTGAGAGAATGAGCACAAGTCCCTTACTTCAAATACCAAATCTATTAATAGAATTGACATGCCTCAAAAGCAGAGTAATTTAATGTGATTTGTTCTTGGGGGTCAGCAGACCCTGAGAAACAGCATAGGTGTCAGAGTGGGAGTCTAAAAGACAAATATAACAAGCAAACTATTCCACTATCATAAACATTATTTAAAAGTTACACAAATAAACCCACAGCCTATGAATATCATGGCTGTCAAGGCCCTGGTGGGGGCAGCTGCTCCACCTTTCCCTGGTACCATTGTCTGCCATTGCTAGAAGCAGTGGCAGGAGGAAAAAAAATAAGGCCCATCTAGCTTTAGGAAGCTCTTACCATAGAGTTCCTGGAGATTCCTAGAGGTACCCAGAGGTGAATAGAGGTAGCTCTTGAAATCAGCAGGAACTCTATGTAAAGACTTCTATAACTGGACAAGGCTTTATTGTTCTTTAACAAAAATTTCTTCAGGGATACTGCCTCCCCAACCATCCCACTGAATACCAGAGGTATATCTGACATCTTCTAATGTTTAATAATAATCCATAACAGGGCTAAAAAATCTATGCAAAGAACATACCTCAGGTAAATAAATTCTGAACACTCAGGGCAATGGGGTATTACTGTACATGCTATGTAGCTTGTTATTCCTGCAACAGCAATCAGGTGTTAGTTTCCTCATGGCAGCTTCACAGGTTTGGTTCATGGACCTTTTTACTTAAAAAACACACCTGACAATGCTTTCCAGAGTCATCTAGCACTCTGACTGGCAAAAGTTTAAACTTTTGGTTACAATGCCAGAAAAATTTAGGGGGATGTCATAGCATAGAATAGAATAGCATAGCATAGCAAAACAAAACAAAACAAAGGGTACTGATCACAAGGAAAAAAAGATGCAAAACCCAATGTCAATGAGGAATTCATTTCAAGATCATCTCACCTGCAGCAAGTCTTCCAGACCAGACAGCAACTGCTCTCTTCTAACCTTCTACAGAATCCAAAAGACTAGATGTCCCATCCTACAAAAGCGAAGTTTAGGCAGGTTGCCACTGAATTAGCACCTGTCGTTTCCTTACACTGGAACACCTCAGACAAACAAACCAAACAGCTTTGTTCTATCTTAGCCCAGGGTTGTCAGTTCTTCTAGCACCCTGACTGGCAGCCTCTACACTTCTCATCTCAAAGCTGTTTGGTACACAATCAGTGAACAGAAAGAGTATTATAAAACAAACCTTAGGACCCCCAGAGAAGATTTGTTCCCTGCTGCCATAAAACACCGAAAGGAAAACATTTTAAAGGATTAAGTTTTGTATGTGAAATCATCTTTGAAATGTATGACAAGAAGAAATTGTATCAGTAAAGAATCCAGAAAGAGTTGTGCTACTAAAGACATGAAAATGAGGTGGGATTTTAGAGGCATTAAGTCAGTCAGTTAACATCCTACCTGTTTCACTAAGAAGTGGCTATAGACAGGAGACTGTAAATCTATTTTTCCATATAGCAAGTAAAAACAGACTGATACTAAATATATTCCTTGAGTTGAAAGAATTAATTGTGGAAAATATTCCCAATACCCAGATAGCAAATTGTTTCACAATGTTAATGGGCATTTAACCTGGTCAAAATGTTGTAATTTTTTTAACATACCTGAAATTAAAAATGCAGACATTGAATGCACTGGGGCACTCAAAGAAGCAATGGTCCACCCTCTCTTTAAAAAGCCATCTTTAGACCCGACCGAATTGGCTAACTATCGGCCAGTCTCCAATTTGCCCTATCTGGGCAAGTTGATCAAGAGGGCTGTGGCGATACAGCCGCAGGGTTTTCTGGATGATGCTTCCATGTTAGATCCCTTCCAGTCCGGCTTCCGTCTGGGTCATGGGACCGAGTGGGGAATCAAACCCGGTTCTCCCAGATTAGAGTCCACGCACTTAACCACTACACCAAACTGACTCTTTGGGTGAAGAAGTACTTTCATTTATCTATTCTAACCTGACCGCTCAGCAATTTCATTGAATGCCCACAAGTTCTTGTATTGTGAGAAAGGGAGAAAAGTACCTCTTTCTCTACCTGCTCTATCCCATGCATAATCTTATAAACCTCAATCATGTCATGGGACGGAGACGGTGCTGGTTGCTCTTGTCACCCCTCAGTCATCGTTTCTCCAAGCTAAAGAGTCCCAAGCACTTTAACCTTTCTTCATAGGGAAAGTGTTCCAACCCTTTTATCATTCTAGTTGCCTTTTTCTGCACTTTTAATATCTTTTTAAAGGTGTGGTGACCAGAACTGTACACAGTATTCCAAATGAGGTCGCACCATTAATTTATATAGGGGCATTATGATATTGGCTGATCTGTTTTCAACACCCTTCCTCAGAGGTTGATTCGGGGGGATCGCGGGGGATCGCAGTTCCCCCGAGTGAGGTGCGGGGGGTGGGGCACATGACGAAGCCCCGCCCCCTGCTTCCGGCCGCCCCGCTTCCAGCCCTCATTCAGCCAGGAGGAGGCAGGATTCCTGCCAGCCTTGCAGGTCCACTGCTGGGCCTTATGATGTCAGGGGGTGTGGCATATCCTAATGAGTTATGCTAATGAGTTCCCCTAGCTCTTTTTCTACGAAACGACCCCTGCCCTTTCTAATAATCCAAATCATAGCATTGGCCTTTTTTCATTGCAGTTGCACACTGTCTCGACATTTTCAGTGAGTTATCTACTACAATTCCAAGATCTCTCTCTTGGTCACTCTCTGCCAGTTCGGACCCCATCAACATGTATTTATAGTTAGGATTTTAGGCTCCAATGTGCATCACCTTGCACTTGGCCACATTGAAGCCCATTTGCCACATTGACACCCACTTGCCCATCCTTGATAGATCCCTTTGCAGTGCCTCACAATCCTCCCTGGTTTTCACCACCCTGAACAACTTCATATCATCTGCAAATTTAGCCACGTCACTGCTTACTCCCAACTCCAAATCATTAATGAACAAGTTAAAAAGCATTGGACCAAGTACTGATCCCTGTGGTACCCCACTGCTTACCACCCTCCACTGAGAAAATTTCCCACTTATACTCACTCTCTGTTTCCTAATAATTAGCCAGTTTTTGATCCACAAAATCCATTTTTGATCCACCCTTTTATCCCGTGATTTTTGAGATTACTTAGGAGACTTTGATAAGGAACTTTATCAAAAGCTTTCTAGAAGTCAACATAAACAACATCTATTGGGTCCTCCTTGTCCACATGTTTGTTCTCCCCCTCAAAGAACACTAACCGGTTAGTGAGACAAGATCTTTCCTTACAGAACCGATGCAGAGTCTGCCTCAATAGTCTTTGTTCATCAATGTGCTTACTAATTCTTTCCTTAATAACAGTTTCCACCAATTTACCCGGTATTGACATCAGACTGACTGGCCTGTAACTTCCCGGATCTCCCCTGGAACCCTTTTTAAAGATAGGCATGACATTAGCTACCTTCCAGTCCTCAGGAATGGAGGCAGATTTTAATTAAAGATTACATATTTTGTCAGGAGATCCACAAGTTCACATTTGAGTTCTTTCAGAACTCTTGGGTGTATGCCATCTGGGCCTGGTGATTTATCAGTTTTTAAGTTGTCTATCAGTCATAGGACCTCCTCTCTCGTCACCTCAATCTGACTCAGGTCTTTCAACACCCCTCCCAAAATCAGTGGTTCTTCTCATCTTCCACAGTGAAGACAGAGGCAAAAAATGCATTCAGCTTCTCACCCATTTTTCTATCATCCTTGTTCCCCTTGGCCATCCAAGTGCCCCACTGCCTTCCTGGCTGGTTTCCTGCTTCTAATGTATTTGAATAAAGTTTTATTGTTGGTCTTTACATTTTTTGCTATATGCCCCTCATATTCCCTGATCACAGACTTCCATTTTATTTTCCACAGCCTGTGTTCCCTTTTATCAGCCTCACTGAGACTAGCTTTCCACTGCTTAAAGGAATCCTTTTTACCTTTTGCAGCTTCCATTACTTTGTTTTTTAACCATGCAGGCTGTTTTCTATACCTATTTGTGCCTTTCCTAACCTGTGGTATATATTTTTTCGGAGCTTCTAGGATTGTAGTTTTAAATAGTTTCCAAGCTTCCCCAATGGTTTTGACCCTTTCTACTTTTCCTTTCAGTTTCTTCCTCACATGTCCCTCATATCAGAGAAGTCACCCCTTTTAAAGTTAAAAGTGGTTGTGTCAGTCTTTTTGGCCAATTCCCTATTTACACAAATGTTGAACTCAATAACATAATGGTCACTCTTCCCAAGTGGTGCAATCACTTTTACATCTCTCACCAGGTCTTGGGCAGTACTTAGGACCAAATCCAGGAACGCCTCTCCCCTGGTAGGTTCTGTGACCATCTGCTCCATAGGACAGTCATTGAGAGTGCCTAGAAACTCAATCTCTTTTTCCTGACTAGAACACATATTGACCCAATCAATGTGTGGGTAGTTAAAATCACCTATTACAACACTTTTTTTTTTTGTCTAGCTGCTATCTTTAATTCATTCATCATTTTATAATCCTCCTCTATCTTTTGATCTGGTGGGCGATAACAAACTCTTAAGTTTTCTTTTGGGCCCACTATTTCAACTAACAGCATTTCCAGAAGTGAATCCAATTCTCTTACCCTCTCAGTCTTACTGGACTGTATACCCTCTCTGACATACAGAGCCACCTCACCTCCAACCCTTTCTTGGAAGCTAAGCAGGGTCAGCCCTGGTTAGTATTTGGATGGGAGACCTCCAAGGAATATCAGCATCATGATGCAGAGGCAGGCAATGGCAAACCACCTGAAAACCCCAGAGGGTTGCCATAAGTCAGCTGTGACTTGACGGCACTTTCCACCACCACCAAGCTGTGCATCAACTAAGGAAGAGGGGGATAGGAGGCTGATGGCAGGAGGATGTGGGACTCTAAGGTTTACAAATTAGTCATCCCCTTCAACAAAAACAAAACTCTGCCTCTTAACAATCAGTGAATGACTTAGAATAGTGGTACTGTCTCCTCAGTTTCCAGAGAACCAAATTCACAATTATCATCAAACAGAAGGGTCACATTTCATATTTGGCAGGATGCCTGCACCTCAGGGAAGCTTGCAGTTTACCTGTTTCTCTTGGGTGGCTGTTTCAGGGTGGGAAACATCTGCCAGCCAGAAGCCCCACTGGACAAGGGCTGGCCCAGTGGAAGCACAGTTAGTGCCAAATTAAAATGTGGTATAAAGGTATGGATTTTTGAGCGTAGCCAAAAAAGTGATCACAGCATATCCTATGGGACCATCTATGTACAGGAAGAAGCACATATCTGTGAAACAGGAGGGAAAGTAATAAATGAAATATAGTTTAAATTTGGAGGATGAAACCGAGGCTGCCACTAGACAGTCCCTTTCTACACATCAAGGATTCATAGCTTTCTTGCAAAAGGAGATAAATCTGGCCACCCTGAAGGTCAGTTGTTGGTTGTCCCAGACATAACTGTGTTCAGACAGGATGATTCATTGTCACCCTCTATAGAACGAAGCACATTAAGCAGATAGTAAGATAAGATCACAAGGTGTTAGGGACAATGTTACATGGTCTCTGGTTCAAAGCATTATAAAACAAAACCTGTCAGAAATCAGTGCAGGAGAAAAACATCAGCTCACTCTGTCATTCTTTGCATTTCTAAAATAAAGCAGAGAACTGACTAACCTTAGAAAATGGACTGGAGAAACTCTTGCCTCCAATCTCCAGAAACCGATTAACAGCTGTTGCACACATTTCAGTGAAAGAATGTGTGGAATTAAATCACTCCCTGCCTATTCTTCCAAAAAGCCCTTGGCTCTCTGTAATCTTCTCCCCTGAGATGCCTACAAGTGCCCTTATTGAAACCTGAATGTGACCTATTGATTTCAGGTTTAAGAGAACCTGCACCTACCTCACATCTGTGATGTTCATGCCAGCTAATGGCTTGCTAGTCACCAAATGCCAAGAGAACGATGGTTGAATCTAACTATACATTATTATAGGAAGAGGAAAGTGACATCTTTCTACATAAAGTCCAAGATCTAGAGGTCCAAGATCTAGAAGGAGCAGAGATGCTTCCCTTCTGACTACATCTCCTCATGATAGGTCAAATGCTGCTCTGGAGGAGCTGTATTATTCTAGAGCAGGGTGAGTCTGGAAGATGCACAAAGGGGGTAACAAAAAGCAGGCAGAGAAACCCTAGTTTGTAAATGCTTTACAATGTTCCAGTCATTTCAAAACTACCATCTCCCTTTAACCAGTGCAGTATCCACTGAGCAATGGAAGCACAGCACAGAGCATGTGACAGGATCAGATGACTGATACAAGGAACAGCTGCTGCCCAGCACTGCAGGAACCATTTCTGCAGCTGTACTAGCAGTAAGGAAAATGTATGTGCTGTGCAAGCATGGCACATAACAAAAGGGCTTGGGAGATTGGAGGGAAGAAGGAAAGCATGGAAACAAAAAGGGACCTCTCATTATATAAAGTTATGAAATTAGTTCCACCACTTTATGGGTGCTACATACTCTTATCTTCCTGTGGAAAATCCTCCATTTGCACCACAACTAGGCATGTGGAAGTAATGCTAGCTAGCATCACTGGATCTCTAGAGGGGCCTAGTATATCATCCATTGCAGGTTTTTGAACATCTGCTGTTACCGTATGTTCGCTTGAAGAGTTCCAAAGCAATGAAACCAAAGCAGAAAAAAAAAGTTGCTTCGTAGTGTTATACTAACACCATATTTCACACAGAGGTAGTCATATGTGGCAAGGGGCTAGAAGATTCCCCAGATAAACTATGTATAAATACAAAAACTAGTGAGACAATTCAGCACCAAAGAGTGGCAAGCATTGCATTTATAGAAAGACGTACCCACCAAAAAGTGAAAGTACATTTTATTAGCCCTTACTAACACATTCTAATGGGATAAGAATTTGGTAGAAAGATGCAATAAGAATAAGCACCTATAAAGAATCTGTAGCACTACTGGGAGAAAACACTGTGACTGCTGAAAGGTTTTAACAATAACCAGTGTAGTCTGAATAGCTAAACATTCCTATCCTATCGATTCCCCCCCCCTTCATATCCCTTGAAAGAGACTAAGAGTCTGCCTAGCATACAGCTGCCGTCAGAAACCTTCTTAACCAAACTGCCCTGCTTCATTATTGCTTGCCATCTGATCAGGGAAATCACTTGTCATGGAAATTTTCTTTTCCACTTAACAACTTCAAACTCAATTTGAGTGTTTCACTCAGCAGGTTAATATACTGGCCTTTTGTCTCTGAAGGTCTCTGAAGGTACAAATGAAAGGAGTTCACAGGCTCCATCTTCAACCACAGCACAAAAAACCTACAATTTTCCTGCTACAGTTTAAAGTTGTTAAATTCAGCAAAAGCTCTTTCATGTATGTAAAATATGATTGCTACCATGAGACCTCTCAACCCAAGTGTGAGGTTAATGAGAATTTACTCAGGTACTTTGCTAAGTCCAGTATTTGTGGTTGGATGGGAGGAAGATTCAACAAAGTAACAGTGAAACTGGTAAAACTGAACAAAAGGAAATTTTAATCCTTATACAAAATGCAATACTGTCCCAAATTAACTTCAAGATAGGATTGTTAGGTCTTGAAGGAACTCACTCCCAACAACACTCTCTTGGCAGTGATTTGTTTATTGGGAGGTAAAGAGGTTTCAAGCATAGACGAGTCTGTGTCAGAACATCATTCAAACAGTCCAATCACACCCATACATCCAACCCACACAAATCTACGGTGTTTCACTACCCCCTCCCCCAGCACCTGCAAGCCTACAGTTACATTATCTAGCAGTGGCTGGTACTCAAGGCCAAGCATGCATACTTCCCAGTATGAGGAGGCCCCGCATGGATGCAGTTACAAGCCAGCGCAACTCTCAGCAAAGCAGCTCCACGCATGCCCCCCCACTCCCCCGCCCGATTCCCAGCTAGAATGAAACGAGACAGTGAGATACAGATACCAAAGCCAGACAGTTAGCAAACACATGGCAAACGAGGGCCGAGTTTGACAAGGATCACACTTTGCATATTGCTGCAGATGCCTCCTTTAAGGTGCCATTTTCCAAGAAAAACATTTTTGCCTCTGTATACTGTCTAAATAGAATGCCCACAGTGAGATACAGATACCAAAGCCAGACAGTTAGCAAACACATGGCAAACGAGGGCCGAGTTTGACAAGGATCACACTTTGCATATTGCTGCAGATGCCTCCTTTAAGGTGCCATTTTCCAAGAAAAACATTTTTGCCTCTGTATACTGTCTAAATAGAATGCCCCTTTTCAAGGAAGCAAGTATTTTACCAAAGGGGGGGGGCAACTTTTTGGCTCAGAGAGCTCTAATGGATTTTTGTGTGTATGTTTTTAAACCAAACATTATTTCACCATAAAACAGCACAGAGCAAAAATTACCTCTTGTTTTTACTACAATAAAATATTTGACTGAAAAATTGTGTTTGTAAATTGAGACTCCTTGTAAATGATGTTCCTAATGCTCCAGTAGTTCCAATACATTCTTTAAATCCTTGTAATATAGACTTATTCCTCCAGCTACTCAACTGTTCCTTCTTGCAACGGATCTTTAACTTTCTAGCAACCCCAGTAAATTAGTTACACCACAAACCAGTTCTTCTCTAATTGGTTTATAAACCAGCAGGTCTTTTTGTTTCTAAATGGCTGATTAATTGCCAACCTGCATAGCACAAAACTGCAATTTGCCTGCCTCTCTCCATCTATGGAACAGAACAGGCAGAGTTCTTTGTGTATGAGAGACATCAGAAAAACAGATGCAGCCATAGTCTTCCCAGCTCTTTCATAGTATTGGCAAGGATTTGCATTCTAGCCAAACCCTAACTGGTCAGTGGCCTTCCCAGAGAATCTTCTAAGGAGATGGAACAGAGGAGTTTCTTAACAGCATTTTAAAAAAGAAGAATAAATATATTTATCAATCTTAAGCAATGTTTGGCAGGGAAATGGATCTCATTTAGTTTTCAGCCTCTGAATGTAGATGTTACCAAGCAAAGGCCTGGACATTAAAACTAATTACTTCCTTAACCACCCTTCCTTCTTCTAATCAAACAGAGAAACGTACAAGATAAAGGATTCAGAACAACTAGACAGAATTAGAAATCAGCACAAAGCTGGACTAATGCAGTTTTTCCTGCCATTTTTCTCCTTAATTTGTTTATTTGCAATCTTTTTCAGGCAGCTGAATCTCAAGCCATTATAATCCTGATTTTGTTCTGTTTTACTCTATTGCTGGCAATTGATTTCAATTAACATTTTCATTCCTCTGCCCATGGAAAATAACCACTTGGCAATTGAATTGCTCAAGTATAACACACAGTAGTTGCTTACTCCCAACCTGGCATCTGGGAAAAAAAGAATCTTCGAGCATTAAAGCAAGAAGTTTCAAGTCATTCTGAATGTGAAAGGAGACTAGAGTGATAACTGCACAAAACAGAAGGCAATGTGAGTTACAGCACAGAGAAAGAGAGTTTAATAAACTGCTAGAGATTGGGCTATTTGTGTGAAGGACTGAGCATGGATTTAAAGCAAAAAGCACTCTGAAAGGGAAGTGCAAAATGCAGTCATTTTGATTGTGTAGTCTTTGAAACACATTTTGCATAAGGAGACACAATTATACTAAGGTCAAAATAAATTTTCTCTTCTCTGGATGTTTGCTATGCAAGCATTATACAAACACTAGAGAAGTATACCCAAAATTGCATCTCTGTCCCTCAGCTTCACGCTCATCCATCACTGGTGCTTCTTGACCAACGTTTATTTCTACAGATAACTCAGTGCACCATAATTAGGACTTGCAAATATCCCCCATGTTTTCCCATTCTTTAAAGTACAAGAGAGTTCCACTCTTCTAAACCCACTGAAGTCAATCTGACTCTGTTTAGGATTGCACTGTTGGTTCTTGGGCAGACTCACACCCTGCTCTCTTGTTGATCACACCCAATCCGGTGAACAATAGAAGAAAAAGGAAGGAGGAATGACACTGCTAACACTAGGATGCTTTATCGGACTGGGAAAATTCCTTAAGCATTGCTGGGGGTGCAGTTTGATGTCATCTGAGTGATCAAACAGAAGTGAAGTCACAGTGTCAGCAGTGCTTGCTCCTCTGAGGCCCATCCCCCAATACCTCCTGGGGATCTCAGTTATGGGCCTGGCAAACCTAGCTTAGAAGGATATAACTCAGTTTAGAATTGCATGTTAGCTCTTAGGAATTCAAATGGAGTACTTGAAGACAACTTTTCAGAGAAGCAAAAGAGAAGCTACACTTCTAGCAGGGTTAGAATTCTTTGTTAAATATTGCAGTAAATTCAACAGAAGAGAATAAACCCTGGTGTGCTACCACCTGACCTCCTGTCCACAACAACCACTCCCAAAATATGAGTACATAGTCTGAAAGATGCATAAAATCCTGATTTTGAACACATTTCTATAGCCTGGTTGAAAGACCTGTGATATTTGCTGCTGCTTGCAAATCAGGAATAGGGTACTCAGTCAGGTTCCTGCTCCAGAGATAGGTGTGTCAAACAACATCCATTTATTAGCAAGAAGATTTACGGATGGGAGCAGTTGGTTTCAGGACAACAGAGCTCATGCACTCTCCAGTTCTAACTAGCAAACAGAACTAAAGAGCAGGGAGTCCATCCCATGAAACTAAACCAAATCACACAAATATCAGAGGGAAGAAGCAGACTCTTCCATTAATTCACTAAGAGACCAGCCACAATAAAGGTCAACTTCTGTGCTAACTTATATATTATAGATTTATGTTAAATTTATTGTGGTCATAGGCATGACGATTAAATGCTTTTCACTAAAACAAAATTCTGTTGCAATATTCTGGGAGGAATGTCTGAGTTCTCCCCTTGGCCACCAGCAGGGGTGGGGGTAGTGTTGCCAGGTCCAGGTTGGGAAATTCCTGGAGATTTGGGGATGAAGCCTGGAAAGGCTGGAGTATGGGGAGAAAAAGGTCCTCATCAGAGTATAATGCCTCAGTCCCTCCTCCAAAGAATCCATTGTCTCCAGGGGGAGTGATCGCTGCAATCTGGAGATGAGCTGCAATCCCAGGAGATCCTCAGGACCCACCCGGAGGCTGGCATTCTGGGGCCACAGCTCTATGACCTTATCCTGCCCAAACCCTCCCCCCCCAAAAAAAGAGATCACCATCACAGCAGTCATTACTTCTGATCTATTCCAGCTAAGATTCATCTGACAAACAGACAAACTGAATTGTGGTTTTTAATGGGTTTAATTTTGTTGCCTCAACAGTTAATTTGTATTGATCATTACAGTTATAACTATATATATTGTTAACCACTGGTAATTTTTTTAAATTGAGAAGCTGTGTTGAAGTATGTTAATAAACAAACGTTGTTACTTATTGTTTCATTCCTGAGTCAATAGACTGAGCAAATTAATATCACCTGCCCAGGGTTATACAGTCGCTTACAAGTGGGTGGACCCATGTTGCCGAGTCCTACCTCTCTCACTGGATGCTCCCACCTGGCATACATCCCTCCTTCTTTTTGCCTTCCTCTTCTTCCCTGCTGGCCCATCTCTCTTTCTCTGTCTCATCCTCTGCCTCACTGGCAGTCTCCTTGTGCTTCCTCTTCCCCTTCCTTTATGGTCCCAACCAGTGTTCCCTCTAAGCTGAGTTAGTGTGAGCTAGCTCACAGTTTTTTAGCCTCTGGCTCACACATTTTTGTCTTCGCTCAGGAAGGAGGGCTCCAGAGCAAACTAATTTATGCAGGAGCCAAACCGCTCGCTCACAATTTTAATGCCAGGAGCTCACAAAGGAGAATGTTTGCTCACAATACTCCACAGCTTAGAGGGAACATTGGTCCCAACGCTGCTCCCTTCCCTTAGGCCAGGCTCTGCCCATTCCTTCTCCATCTCCCACTCCTTAGTCAACTCTTCCTCTCTCCACCATCCTGTCCTGAGACCACATAGGGCCAGAGCACCAGCGTTCCCTTATCCAGCACCTCTCCCCATCTGATGCCTCCATGCAGACCAAGGCTGGCTGGTCATACCCCTGAACTCTGTGGGCCCATTTGTGAGGCCAGTGCAGGCCCTGCCAGCAGCCTGGCATTCTGGGCAGCAGTCCACCAAGGCAACTCTGCTGCTTAGTCAGCCCAGGCTGCTGTGCCTCCCCCACTGGTTGTTTGTGTGGCTACAGCAAACAACCAGTGGGTCCCATTCAGCACACACAACTCAGTGCAGCCTCCAATGGTTCAGGAGTGGGTGTCATCCGCTCCATGGGTTGTCTGACCTACAAACGGTAATTAAAAACTTTAAATTTTAAAACTAAAATTTTTAAATACCATTCTTCAAGTTTGTAAGCCAATGAAATAGTCTTTGGGTTGAGCATGCAAGCTAAAAAGGTCAAATAAAAGATACACAAGCATGTAAAATGTAAGAGCTCTAACAGTAATAGTAGCATTCACTGCCCCCCACTTCTGATCTAAATGAACTATTCAGCCTGTGGCATTATACCTTTATTTCCTTCAAGGGTTTTTTTTTTTTTTTTTTGCCAGCTGCTGCCCTTGCATCTATAGTAAATGTCTGTGAATACACCCCATTCTGAACTCTGGCTTGAGGGGGCCAAGAAAGGCAGTGATGACAAAATTGAAGCTGGCAGCTTTGCAGCCTAAAGTCTAACAGAACATTTCCCCTCTCACTTCTGTTTACCCTTCTCCCTTCCTAGCAACCAACAGCATACAGCTTAGGAGAGGGCACAACTGAGTAAATGCTAGGGAAGCAGGGGACAGGACAAGTAAGAGCACCTGAAAGGGGGGGGAGCAAAAGCCAACCATATGTCCTTTATTGGAAATCTTTATTTATTGTAAAAAAATTTTTTGCAACCTACACAATAGAAGCAACAGAACAACACCCTATCACCCATTTTAAGCCACACTTTCTCAAAGACCTAATAAAAACAGAGGGGAAAAGTGAAAAAATAAATTTAAAAGGGTTAAGCCAGAACAAAGAGACAGGAGGCAAGAAGAAGGAGAAATGGGTGAGAGAAACAGGGCAGCTCAGAAATAAAGAAGATCAACTTCATTAATTAGATTAACTTATTTCAAACAAAAATTATAGCACACCACACTCCAGCAACCCCCCACTGCCCACTGCCTAGTAGTAAGAACATGGCAAGATTTCCTGTGTTCAAGGGTTATAGAAGGGCAGCTGCAGCCAAAATATCTAAGAGTATTGTGGCACTGTAAAGGCTAACAAATACATTGTGGCATAGCTTTCAAGATCCAGAACCTACTTCATCAGTTGCATGAATTGCTACATTACGTTACCAGCAAGATTTATACCCCAAATTAGAAACATTGTTTATGGAGGGTTA
Source organism: Gekko japonicus (assembly GCF_001447785.1). NCBI lineage: Eukaryota > Metazoa > Chordata > Lepidosauria > Squamata > Gekkonidae > Gekko > Gekko japonicus. Next base: position 325,345 of record NW_015170284.1, on the reverse strand, counting down.
TTCATCATAAGTCTGTGCAGTATGTAGATAGCAATGGATTTTTCACCTTGAACTCATTTGGTATGGTGCCTAGTTGTTTGTACCTGGATAAGATACCTGTTAAAGTATTAACCTCTCTGATGACAAACAACCCTGTTAAATCCACAATGTATTATATTTACAAAACATCCAGGATGATCCCACAGAATATTTGCACAGGCAAAAGGATTGTGAGATTCATTCCAAGTTCTGCGGCACAGAACCCCCAAGCTGAGGTTACACATACAATACCCCTCTTGCCAAAAATCAGTAATTTTAGGGCAAATCCAATAATACAGACATCTGTAACACGCACCCAAGTTAGGAGGCAAGTATGCTGGGGGGAGAATCTCTACTGAATCAAGTCAGATGTCCAGTTATTACACCCGCAAATTCAAAGTTGTCCTCCATTGCAGAGATTGCCGTTGTATTCCAGATTCAGTGTTCTTTGTAAGACATAGGGGAATTTCACATTACCCAGTTTCACCCGGTTTCAAGCCGGAAATGATCCGTTTTGAAGTGAACCGGTATAGGGCTGCCATTTCACACATGGCTTTCCCCTTCCGGTAAAGAGCTGGATCTGAAGCGGTTTGCCATTTCAGACTGCACCGCTTTTTCCCTCTTTCCCCCCGCCGTTTTTCGCCTGTGCGGGCGATCTCCGGCTTTTTTTTTAAACGTTCGCTTTAGAGCGCTATAGCAGTATAACAAAACACTCCATGCATTCCATTGGGATTGATATAATGCTATTCCGTTATAGCGTTATAGCGCTATAACGCTATAAAGTAAACGTTAAAAAAAAGGTGGTGATCGCCTGCGTGGGCGAAAAACGGCGGGAAAAAGCGCATCGGAACTGGGAGAGGAAACTGACGAGTACTTGGAAGCGGTTGACAGGTAAAACGCTTCAGCCCCATTTCCCAAACAGGACAGACGCAATTGTGTATGAAATGACAAATATATTCCGGAAGGGAACCGGTTCTCAAACGGTTCTGTCTGAAATGACAGACCAGAAACCGTTTGGGAATTGTTCCTCTTCCAGAATATATCGCCTGTCTGAAATTCCTCATGGTGAATCTAATTTTATTTAACCTTCATTAAAGCTATATATGATAAAATGTACAAAATCTGATGTTAGGCAGCCAGTCGGACTCCAGACCAGAAGACCTGGATTGTGCTTTGTAGGGTGTGGCTGGGTGGCTCAGCCCCACCCACCTCACAGGGTGTCTGTTGTGGGGAGGGGAAGGGAAAGGAGTTTGTAAGCCGCTCTGAGACTCCAAGTGAAGGGCGGGGTATAAATCCAATTTCTTCTTCTTCTTCTTTTTCTCAGACTGAGTCGGCTGAAGCTGAATCCAGCGAAGACGGAGGTCCTGTGCCTGGGTCGGGGGTGGGGGTCGGGGGTGGGGGTACCACTCTCGACCTTTGGGGGGCTTCATTGATCCCAGCGCCGAAGGTTCTAAGTTTGGGGGTGCTCCTGGATCCCTCCCGTACCATGGAGGCCCAGGTGACGACCACTGCCAAGTCGGCCTTTCATCATCTTAGGCTGATTAGGCAGTTGGTTCCCTTCCTCGACCGCGCTGACCTGGCTACAGTGATCCTAGATGGGAGCACATCCAGCCTGTGCTGAGGACACTGCTTTGGCTGCCAATAGCATACCCAGTCCGCTTCAAGGTGCTGGTTTTCACCTTTAAAGCCCTATATGGCCGGGGTCCAACATACCTACGGGACCGCCTTTCCCCGTATATTCCCCAGAGAGCACTACGGTCTGGGTCTCAAAATCGGTTGACCCTCCCTGGCCTGAGGGAGGCCAGGCTAGCTCCTATTAGGGCTGGGGCCTTTTCGGTGGCAGCCCCTACCTGGTGGAACAAGCTGCTGGAGGAGATCAGGGCCCTGCAGGACCTTTCACAGTTCCGCAGGGCCTGCAAGACGGAGCTCTTCAGCCAGGCATATAATTAGGGGCTGCTGCCACAGCGCACAGCCCGCAAAGTCATAATTGAGCAGCTGCCATAAGAGTTGACGAGCAGAGTAACATCTAGGCACTTTTATGCTGGAAGCTGGAAACCCATCTGAAAGCATTCCTCTTGATTGAATTTTAACTGCCGCCAGCACTTTGTAATGTATTATTTTAATTGTCATGTTTTAATCTGTATTATGTATGTTTTTATCATGTATTTATGTTATTGGAAGCCACCCTGAGCCTGCTTGCGGGGAGCGCGGGGTATAAATCAGACGATAAATAAATGAATAAATAAAAAGATCAGGATAAAATTCAAACTGGAATAATGATGGGATTAGCTGCCCGTCTGAACGCACCCTGAGACTCCAAATGAAGGGCGGAGTATAAATCCACACCTAACTTCACAGTGTGTCTGTTGTGGGAGGGGAAGGGAAAGGAGTTTGTAAGCCGCTCTGAGAATGAAGGGCAAAGTATAAATCCAATCTCTTCTCTTCTTCGAACTGATTTAAATATCTTTGCTTTTCCCACTCCCACAACTCTTCCTGTAAATAAACCCTAATGTTTAAAATACTATAGCTGAAATTACATAAATGGTACTGCAAGTAAAGTTGAAGAACCTGGAAAGTTTAAAAGGGCATGTGGTATGCATAAAAAGGAGAAAGTGAGATAAAACCCCATGCAACTGAGATATAAGGAGTGGGGCAGCTGGTAAAGCCTTGTGAAAATAACCTTATCTTTAAATTATAGAGGCACCACTGAGATTAGCTAGCTAGTGAAAGATTCCCGGAACAGAGTGCCTCACCTCTGCTAAGCAAAGATAGAAAACAAGTACTTGGATGGTGTACAGGAAACCAAGAGGATTCCAGATAAACGAAATTGTGGTAGAGTTTGACAAAAATATACTTTCCAAAGCCAGATAGTCCATTCTGTAACCACAGCAGAAACTCTAGGGGACATCATCTACCATGGCCATCTTTATCAGGAGATATACTGAAAATGTTCTCAGTTACTGGAATGTGGTGCAAAACAAAGTTTGAGTCCAGTGGCACCTTTAAGATCAACAAAATTTAATCCAGAATTAAGCTCGGTTGGTCTTAAAGGTGCCACTGGACTTAAACTTTGTTCTGCTGCTTCAGACCAACACTGCTACCCACCTGGAATGTGATGTATATATGATGCCTAATGAGATGTTTGCAAACTAGAGTAGCTAATGGGCAATTCAAGCAGTGCTAGCTAATGTCTGCTGAAAACTGACTTCCAGGACTGCTACAAAGAATGGAAAGAAATGGAGGAGGACCTGAAATTTTTTAAAAATTAAATAATAGCTATGATCCTTCTTAAGGAGCTGCGGTGGCTCAAGTGGTTAAGACGCTGAACTGCAGGCTGTGGAAGGTCAGTAGTTCAGCGGTTCAAGACCCGGGTGCCGCAAGACAGGGTGAGCTCCTGTCTCTAGTTCCAGCTCCTGCCAACCTAGCAGTTCGAAAGCAAGAAATTGCAAGTAGATAAATAGGTACCACTTCGGTGGGAAGGTAACAGCGTTCCGTGCGCCTTGGTGTTTAGTCATGCCGGCCACATGACCACGGAAACGTCTTCGGACAGCGCTGGCTCTTCGGCTTTGAAACGGAGATGAGCACCGCAACCCTAGAGTCGGATTCGACTGGCTTTCGAGCAAGGGAACCTTTACCTTTACCTATGATCCTTCTTACATACCCTCTGACAGAAGTGTCTTTCCAAAAAATTATTTTCTCAATTCATGGAGGAAAGTGAGGAGATGAACGTGAAGTTATCAGAAATGCAGGTATTTTTCAACTCTTTTAAGTTAAGAAGAATTTGGAGCTTGGGTAGCTTATCCTAATCAGATGGAGTTGATGCAAACTTGTGCTGAGCAAGAAAAGAAGAACAGAACAATGGAAAATGGCCCATGTGGTATAGTGCTGTTTATGATACTAGACTAGGATGAGGAAGACCTTGGTTTAAACCCCCACTCAGATGTAAAGCTCACTAGGTGACTCTGAACCAGTCATTCTCCCACCTCTTAGAATTGTGAGGGTAAAATAGAAGAATGGAGGATAATATATAACACCCTGAAGAAATAAAATAATTTTAGGCTAAGGATTATGAAGCTGTAATTTTTTTTTATTCAGTTCTCCCCCATTCAAATCTTCTTCTTCAGGATACTATAAAGGAAGGCCGAGCGCAGAAGAATAGATTCTTTTGAACTATGGTGCTGGAGAAGACTCTTGAGAGCCCCTTGGACTGCAAGAAGAACAAATCAGTCAATCCTCAAAGAAATCAACCCTGACTGTTCCCTGGAAGGCCAGATAATGAAACTGAAGCTAAAATACTTTGGCCACCAAATGAGAAGGGAGCACTCACTGGAGAAGACCCTGATGCTGGGAAAGATTGAAGGTCAAAGAAGACGGGGACGGCAAAGGATGAGATGGTTAGACAGTGTCATCGATGCAACGAACATGAAGTTGAGCAAACTTCAGAGGATGGCGGAAGACCGGAAGGCCTGGAGGGAGCTGGTCCATGGGGTCGCAAAGAGTCGGACTCGACTGTGCGACTGAACAACAAATAAATGCTTGAGCAGGTCAATTTCCACATCTGCCTCTGCTTTCTTCCTCTCCCCCCAGCAGGTGCTCAACTGCCTTCAGTACATGGTTGCCAACTCTCGGTTGGGAAATTCCTGGAGAGCTGAGAGTGGTGCCTGGGGAGCATGGAGTGTAATGCCACACAGTCCACCCTCCAAAGCAGTCATTCTCTCCAGGGGGGCTGATCTGTATAGCCTGGAGATCAATTGTAATCCCAGGAGAATGCCTGCCCTCCCCCCCCCCCAATCTGGAGAATGATAGATATAGGGGCTTAGGTCAAATAACTGTCCATATAGTCGCTCTGAACTTCGAACTGTCAGTTTCTTCATCCATTCAAAGTTCTATGTGGCAATCCCTCCTCTCAGCAGTCAAAGCCACATCATTTCTCCACTTCTATTATTAGCACATCTGTGCGGATTTGACCTAAGCAGTTTGTTAATCAAGAAGGAATTATATGTATTGTGAAAATCTATTAATGTTAAAAAATCTTTATAGTAAATGCATTAAAATGTCTATAAAATAATACCTTAGTCATTATATCACAGTAGTTTGTATAGTTTGTATTGGTTCTTTAGCTTCTCATGTGATCTCTCATAATTTGCAACCCACCTGAAGGCTGGCAACCCTAACAGCATCTCATAACATCTAGCGCATGCTGGATCATCATTAGGCTACTGGGGGAAGGACTGATAGTCTTTCTTTAATATATAAAGTCACATGTTTGGGCACAATTGGGCCTCATGCAGAAACCCGGACTGGTCTCTGGATGGCCTTGTTCGGTTGCCCTACTGATAGGCACTCAGCCATCAATTTTGCTATTAGAAGCAGATATGACTGATGCAAGTATGGAAGAATTAGTAGGGTTTTTATTACAAGAATATGCAGAAGGATGGAAACTAGAGGCTTTTGCTAGTAAGAACTTATCTTCCAAAATGAATTACCCAGTTCACAATCTGGAATTTTTAGCATTGTATGTAAACAGTAACTCCCATGATTATCTATATTGAGATAAATTTAAATCTGGCCACCACTGGGCAGAGATGGTTACCTGTCCTAGTGGCATATGGCTTTGACATACAAATTACTGGCTTGGTACAGTAAACACTGATGTTGATGCCACTAGAGTGAAATTCCTGGCTCTGATGTGAGGACTCTAGGTATAACAATCAAAATTTGGACAGTTGGTGTCATATAAATCATTTTAAGATGCTACAGGAAAAACTTCGTACATCGAACCTCATGTGTATGAAAGCATCACTCATCTGGATAGCATAACACTGACTGTCATAACTGTATAGCAGAGATGAACAAGCAACTCAGCATAGGAGTTCCAACACAGCAGAAGTTATAAAAGCAAAGAAATGAAGGAAATGCATGAGTACAGTGCAACTTAACCATCCTAATTCAAAACTCTTTCTGAGAGAAAAGGATTGCTTGACTTAAAGTGAGGTTTGCTCTATCATGAAACAAGGGATAATCCGGATCACTCTTTCAGAAAAAAATCAAGAAACTAAGTCCTTCCATCCTCGTTAGGTGTGGCTAAAACACTGGATATAATTAAAAAATCACATACAGCATGAAATACTTTGTAAGGGTTTTTCCTTAACACTGTAAGTAAGCATGCAAAATAAGAATTCCATAGGTTTGTTTATTGTACCTTGAGAATGTGACATTAAAGAGACAAGGACACACAATTGGGATAACTGATCATTTCATTCATCATAGCCAAGCCTACCCTTAAGGAAACCAAAAGACTTGTACTGTGGCTCAGATATTATAGGATAAGTATTTTCTGGATTGTGATTTGCCTGTCAGTATTTCATTCATAGAAAACAGCAAGAGTCCAGTAGCACCTTAGACTAACAAAATGCATAGTAAGGTATGAGCTTTTGTGAGTCACTGCTCATGAAACCTCATACCCTGCCACATATTTTGTTAGTCTTTAAGGTACTACTGGACTCTGACTCTTTTCTACTTCTACAGACAGACTAACACAGCTACCCATCTTTTTATTATTTTTGCATTTATAATATGTGTGCATGTGTGAGTGAGTGAGTGCACACATGGAAGTCATGGTGACCTCTGGTGACTGACCCCTACCGGGGCCTTGGAGAATATTCAGAAAGGTGACCAGGGCTATTTTTGGGCTGCGTTCCTGTTTGGCCATGCCCCCTCCTCCCAACAGTCCCCCGGTGGCCTGACAGAACAATCCTCAGTCAGACCACCGGAGCGAGAAGTAAGGTAAGGTAAAGGCCACGGGGGGTGGCTGGGGCTTGATGTTGGGGTGGGCCATGAGGGGGTGGCAGGACCTTTTCCCACCGGCTCCCTGAACTTAAAGGGAGCTCCCCTTAAGTGCACAGAGCCAGGATGCCTCACGCGCAGCACCCTTTCCCGCCGGCTCCCTAATCCCTAAACTTAAAGGGAACTCCCCTTAAGTGCATGGAGATGGGATGCCTCACATGCAGTGCATGGGGCCCTTTTCCACCGGCTCCCTGCACTTAAAGGGAGCTCCCTTTAAGTGCACGGAGGCAGGATGACTCACTCGTTGCGTGCGGGGCCCTTTCTCGCCGGCTCCCTGCACTTACATGAACTATGGGAGTTAAAGGCAAGAATAAACTAGGAGACAGATGAATTTGACCATATTGACCGGTGGTAGTTCCCTTGAATTACAGCATATAGGCTACAACAGCAGAGCCGGAGATACAAAGGAAGGACCTACAAAGACTTGCATGGGACATATTTCCCCATTCACCACTATTTCCTCTTTCCCTTCACTAAACCCCCCATAGCCTCTCCATTGTCCCTGCTTCCTTCTCTTCTGCCCACCCACCAACTAACCTACATCTGCCCTCCTGTCTTAGATTTGCCTCCTTCCTTCCCCCTGGCACCAAGGAAAATTCTGGCTAACTTGTCTGGCCAAGCCCAGATGTACTGTGAGGCACCTGACTTTCCCATCCCCACCTCCCCACATTCTTTCCTCTTTCCTCCAACTGGCAGGCCCCACATTATCTCTCCTTCCTCTGCTCCCTTCTCTCCTTCCCACCAATCCACCAAAAACCCTTTTATCTGCCTCCATCTTCAACCATAGTTACTTCATTTATAGCCTGCCTTTCTCCACAATGGGGACCCAAAACAGTCTACATCAATCTCTTCTCCTCTATTTTATCTTCACAACAATCCTGTGAGGTAGCTGGAGTGCATGAATGGCCCAAGGTCACCCAGTGACCTCCCACAGTGGAGTGGGGATTTGAACCTGGATCTCCCAGATCAAATTCAAATTCAAATACCTTTTATTGGCATAGAATATTAAAGGATCTCCCAGATCCTAATCTGAAACTCTAGCCACTACACCACATCGGCTATCTTGAGGTGGCTGCTGTTGAACAGTAGCAAGAAGACATCATTGGTGCAAGTTACATGATAGCAATATAGTTACATGATAGCAATAGGTCTGATGGTTGCTGATGTGACTGGCCTTGATGAGTTCTTCCTCAAAGCCCAAAACATTCCTGGAAAGGACCTGACCCCTCCCATGTGACAGAAACCAATGCTTGAAGGCTGGCAATATTACTGTGATTGCCTAGCAACTGATAATGAGGCCATTTATTTCTTACAGCTACAGGTGCTGCTTCTATCATTTTGGAAATTAAAGAATAATAAGAGAATCATGGGAATAAGCTACCAAAAAAGAAAATAATAATGAAAGCTTATTAATTATAAATTCATATCTTATTGTACTTAAATACAAATTATACAAAAACTTTTTGTGTAATGATTATTAATGTTTATACAATACTAAGACTGAAGATTCCAATACAAATTTGTAAAGACCTTCAAACCATTATCTGGCAATCAGTCATAGTGAAGTACAAAAAGTGCTGTTCCACCAGTCAGTTCTAGTCTGCAAAGTCTGTGGCATGTTCGTATTCTTACCTGAGGGTAACAGCAATTACACCTGCAGCAAGTGTAAGTTGGTAGCTGCACTGGAGGAGAAGATACAGGGACTTGAGTCACGCTTGTCCACACTCCAGTTTATAAGGGAAAGTGAAGAGTTCATGGACAGAATACATGAAGTACTCCTGAGAGGGCAACAGGAGGAGGAGGGAAAGGTATCCCAGCAACTGGAGGAGCACCCAACACAAGAGGAAGACACATCGAAGAATATAACCCACAGGAGCAGGAAGATCAAGAGACATTCTGAGCCTCTGTTACTAAGCAATCAGTTCCTGGATCTCCCCACAAATATTGATTCTGAACCACTGGAACAAGGGCTCCTCCCCCAGCCTCCACAAAGCTTGAAGAAAATTTCTCAGACCCCTGTGGATGAGAGGACTCATGTCTCTGTTCCCCAATATAGGAGGTGTGTGTTGGTAATTAGGGATTCCCTACTGAGAAGAGTAGAAGGTAAGGTGTGTTGACCAGATTTGTCTTGAGAGGTATGCTGTCTACCGGGTGCATGCATCCAGGGTGTGACAGAAAGGGTAGGAAGACTCATCAACCCCACAGACTATTATCCCTTCTTGCTCATCCATGTGGGAACAAATAATACTGCCTGGCACAGCCCAGAATGTATTAAAAGAGACTATGTGCCTCTGGGTAAAAGGTGAAGGAATTGGGAGTGCAGGTTGTATTCTTGTCAGTTCTTCCTGCCGAAGGCTGTGGCTTAGGAAGGGAAAGAAGAATACTATAGATCAATGATTGGCTACATAGATGGTGTCATCAGGAAAGGTTTGGATTTTTGGACCATGACTTACGTTTTCGAGATGAAGCTCTTCTATCAGGAGATGGTTTGCACCTCACAAGGGTAGGGAAAAATGTGTTTAGAAACAGCCTTGCAAACATAATAAGGATAGCTTTAAACTAAATCCTGTGGGGGAGCAAGACAAAAATGCAAAGATAATAACTGGAAATAAGAACGCTAAAGTTTTGTGGGGAGTGGCATTAACTCACATGTAAGTACAGAAACGAAAACCTCAGGGTGCATAAAACATGGATTCTGATGTCTCTACACTAATGCACAGAGTATGGGGAACAAGCAGGAGAAAGTCCTAATACAGGAAGGGGGCTATGACCTAGTAGGCATTACTGAAATTTGGTGGGATGACACTCACAATTGGAATATTAGGATTGAGGGATATAACTTACTTAAAAGGGACAGAAAATAAGGAAGGGTGGAGGAGTTGCATTATATGTAAAGGAGATATATACTTGTGAGGAAATATGTGAATCTGAGCATGAAAGTCCGGTTGAGAGTCTCTGGGTAAAAATAAAAGGTATCATGGTGGGGGTCTGCTATAGACCACCAAGCCAGGCAGAGGATTTGGATGAGACACTCCTACAACAGATTATAAAGTTCTCAAAGAGATGGGACATGGTGGTCATGGGAGATTTCAATTATCCAGATATATGTTGGAAGTCCAACTCTGATAAGAATGAAAGGTTCAATAAACTCCTGACTTGTCTTGCTGACAACTTCATTTTCCCATGGTCAGAAATACTTAAGGAGAAAGGAGCTCAAGAGGGATGGGAGTTTCTTAAAAGTGAAATATTGAAGGCACAATCAGAAATGATTCCGATGAGAAGGGAAAATGGGAGGAGCCTAAATAAGCCAAGGTAGCTCCATAAACAGTTTTCTAAGGACTTGAAAAAGTAAAAAAGACTCATTCAGAGAGTGGAAGGAGGGCCTTATAACCAAGGATGAATACAAACAAATAACCAGTGCTTGTAGAGAGAGAGAATTAGGAGCAACAAACAACAACAAACAACAAACAACAACAAACAACAAAAAAGGGTTCTTATGTTCAAAGTAAGAAAAAAAGCAAGGATATGGGATATGGTAGGCCCATTGCGAGGACAGGAAAGTGAAATTGTAACAGGTGATAAAGAGAAAGCAGAACTGCTCAATTCCTACTTTTCCTCAGTCTCCTCTTGCAAGGGAAATAGTGCTCAATATGGCAAAAACAGAACACATGATGAGGGAATGGAGTTGCAGCCTAGGATTGACATAGGGGTAGTACATAAACACCTAGTTTCTTTAAATGAAAAGTCTTCGGGGCAGATGAGCTGCATCCAAGGGTACTAAAAGAACTCATGGATGTAATTTCTGAACCTCTGTCCATTCGTTTTGAGAATTCTTGGTGCACAGGTGAGGTGCCAGAAGACTGGAGGTGGGCAAATGTTGTCCCCATCTTCAAGAATGGGAAAAAGGAGGATCCGGGTAACTACTGACCCGTCAACTTGGCGTCTATACCTGGGAAAGTTTTAGAACAAATAAACAGACAGTCCTTGAGCATTTAGAGAGGACGGCTGTAATTACTAAGAGCCAGCATGGGTTTCTAAAGAACAAGTCATGTCACACTAACCTTATCTCTTGTTTTGAGAAAGTTACTACCTTGCTGGATCAGGGGAATGCTGTAGACATAGTTTATCTTGATTTTAGTAAGGCTTTTGATATGGTTCGACATAATATATTTGTTGACAAATTGGAAAAATGTGGTTTGGATCCTATGACTGTTAGGTGGATCTGTAACTGGTACAGATTGCACCTAAAGAGTGCTTGTGAATGGTTCCTTATCTTCTTGGAGAGGAGTGACAACTGGAGTGCCTCAAGGATCTGTCCTGGGACCTGTTTTGTTCAACATCTTTATCAATGATTTGGATGAAGGGATAGAGGGAATGCTTATTAAATTTGCAGATGATACTAAATTGGGAAGGGTAGCAAATATGGTAGAAGACAGTCAAGCAGGGGTCATTTGGGGGGGACGCGGGGGGACGCCATCCCCCCGGGTGAGGTGCGGGAGGGCGGGGCCTGGAGCTCCCTGCTGGTGCCCGCTGGAGGTCGCCGCCGGCTGTGGGGAGGACACACTTCCGGTGATGTCAGGGGGTGTGGCATATGCTAATGAGTTATGCTAATGAGTCCCCCTAGCTCTTTTTCTACGAAATGACCCCTGCAGTCAAGAGACAGGATGATCTTGACAGACTACAAAACTGGGCTAAAAGAAATTTAATGAATTTCAATCGGGATAAATGTAAAGTTCTGCATTTAGGTAGGAAAAATCAAATGCATAATTATAGGATGGGGGAGACTTGTCTTGGCAGTAGAATGTGCAAAAAAGATCTAGGGGTCTTAGTAGACCATACATTGAACATGAATCAGCAGTGTGATGTGGTTGCTAAAAAGGCAAATGCAATTTTGGGCTGTATCAACAGAATTACAGTGTCCAGATCACGCAAAATGATGGTACCACTTTACTCTGCTCTGGTTAGACCTCACCTAGAGTATTGTGTTCAGTTTTGAGTACCACCATTTAAGAAGGATATAGAAACGCTGGAACATGTCCAGAGAAGGGCAACGAAGATGGTGAGGGGTCTGGAGAACAAGTCCTATGAGGAAAGGTTGAAAAAGCTGAGTATGTTTAGCCTGGTGAGGAGACGACTGAGAGGTGATATGATAACCACTTTCAAGTACTTGAAGGGCTGTCATCTAGAGGATGGTGTGGAGTTGTTTTCTGTTGGCCCAGAAGGTTGGACCAGAACCAATGGGTTGAAATTAAATCAGAAGAGTTTTCGGCTGAACATTAGGAAGAACTTCCTGACAGAGCAGTTCCTCAGTGGAACAAGCTTCCTCGGGAAGTGGTGGGCTCTCCTTTTTGGAGGTTTTCAGAGGCTAGATGGCCACCTCAAAAAACAGGATTCAGTAGACGCAGGGGAAATTGTGTGAAGCTGCGGGGCAAAATGTGGCCGTGCATCACATAGTGTGAAATTGACACATACAATTGGGGCAAAGGAAAGAGCGAGTGCGGAGCAGCAGCTTGTGGGAAACTGGTCACGGCTTAGCATTCAACAGTGGTATGTACTATTCCACCACATCATTCAGCTGTGTATGTTTAGCCAGCCTCAAACACAGAATCCCTATACCTCAAAAATCTTGATATAGTTGAGTTGTGTTTAACAAATAAAACTGCTAGTTTTATGTTGGGCCCATATTCATGATGAAATTATTCCATTTTTTAAAAAACTGCCTTTATTTCCATCCCTAGCATGGGGCCTGCAGTTTAGGGAGGTCTGCATCTTATCCTCTGCCTTCCATTTCCTCCAGCAGCAGGTGTTTCAAGGTGGGGAACCACCTACCAACCACAAGCCTTATCCAGGCAATTATGTTGCTCACTTTCCTGCAATATAGGGCAGGTGCCACATAAGGTATATGTGCTCAGAAGAGCCACATATGGCTCCCACGTAAGTGAGTGAAATATCACTACTCTAAGCCTTAATCCAGAAAGCTACCTTTCTAATTTTGCAGCACTCAAGGTGTCTGACAATATAAATAAAACAAAATTTAAAATCTCAGTTAGGACTTCCAATACATCAAAACTAAATTAGTCAAACCCAGTCCTAAATAAACTAAATAAATTTATCTTTACTAGACAGTATGTTTCTTACCATAATCAGAAAACATATATGCCTGAAATTTTCCTTGTTATTATTTTGCTGATGTTAAAATTTGAAGACTTGTAAAAAATAATGAATACTACTAAAGTATAAGTAGCCCTGGACAAAGCAGTCTAAATGGCTGTAGTTATATGGGAAAAATAATTTATCACATAGCTTTGTGACTATGTGTACTTGCTCTATCAAAAAGTGTTACTCTGAAATGACATAGAATGGAATGAAAGCTTTCAGTGGTAATGGTTCTTACACAAAAGCAAGTAATTACTTAAAAGGATAATTGTCAACAGGCCTGGAAAAAATATCTTGTCCCTTTAATTTAACAGGAAGTTGTTTACCAAGTGATATTATTTACCTCCATGCCATAGAATCATAGAATGTTAGAGCTGAAAGGGACCTTGCAGGTCATCTAGTCCAACCCCCTGCACTCTGCAGGAGCATATCTGAAAGATAGCCCTACATACCTACAACATACACGAAAGATGGTCATCCAGCCTCTGCTTGAAAACGTACAGTGAAGGAGCATCCACCACCTCCCAAGGCAGACTGTTCCACTGCTCAACCACTCTTTCTCCTGATATTTAGCCGGTAACGACTCCCTTGTAATTTCCACCCATTAGTTCTATGATTCTAAGTGATATTATTTACCTCCATGCCATGAAAAGTTTCAGCTGCCATTTACATACAATAAGTCTCTATTAAGGAGACAGGGCTTTCTTCTCCAAGCCTATTGACAACCATAATAAAAAGGGTTAAGTGTACATGTGTGAGCAGGGCCCAGGAGAAATACCCATGTCACACACACATAACATGGATACTGTGACACCTATCTTTTCCTAATATTGATGGAAGAGGACAAAGCCTAGAATTACAGCCCCCTTCACAACACTGAGGTGCTTTCCCATATTGAGTTACCAACAGGAGCTAGCAATTATAATATAGTTTACAGTTGCCAGCTCCAGGTTGGGAAATACCTGGAGATTTTGGTGGTGGAGGCTGAAGAGAGTAGGGTTTGGAGGGAAAGGGCTTGAATGGGGCATAATACCATAGAGTCCATCTTCCAAAGTGGCTATTTTCTCCAGGTGAACTGATATGAGTTGCCTGGAGATCAGCTGTAATCCCAGGAGATCTCCAGCTACTGCCTGGTTTGAACTAGGGTTGCCAACCTTCAGGTGGTAGCTGAAGATCTCCCACTATTACAACTGATCACCCCTTTGGAAGGTGGACTCTATGGCATTATACCCCATTGATGTCCCTCCTTTCCCCAAACCCTGCCCTACCCAGGCCCCACCCACAAAATACCCAGGTATTTCCCAACCTGGTGCTGGCAACGCTATTGGCAACCCTAGTATGGCTGCAAGTTCCCAGACCAAACTTCTGCAGTCTGTAACATCTAGTTAGGCTTTTAGCTGCCTTGAATGGCATGCAGGGTTTCCATGTCCCTTCAGGCAGCTGGCTTAACGGGAGCAGGGAGTCTCGCCTGATGTTTCAGCAACATCCCTGGCATGACTTCCAATGTGATCCAGAAGTAATGTAGGCATGCTGGGGACGTTGGGATGATGCTCTGGTTTTGGGGCAAAAACTCTATGGTAGAATTAGCATCTGCCATAAAGTTTTGTCCAAAAACCAGAGCATCACCCCAACATCCCTATGTCACTTCTGGGTCACTTTGAACGTCCTTAAAATGTCAGTGAGACTCCCCTTTTTTGCTGCAAGCCCCCCCCCGACTAGCCAGCTGATCAGCAGCAGAGAGGTGGGGCTTGGGAGTGGGGGACCCCCACCCCACTGGGGGGTCTGGCATCCCTAGTGGCATGTTGGGGGAGGGAAATGAGGCTTGGCACATCTCAGCATAGATAATACACAGGTAAGAGTAAATAAGGGTAGTGGTAATGTTGGACAACTCTGGAGCAAGGGTGATGTTGCCTAAATAGTTGTAGTCAATCAGATAATTATTAAAACCTGGTTTTACTATTTAGTGTTGTCTTATGTCTACACTAGGACTGGGAAATGGCTAGTATAAAAATACAAAGCCATTAACTCTGCCATTAACACCGGAGCCTAGGGGTGATCCTGGATGCCTCGCTTTCCGTGGATGCCCAGGTCACCACTGCTGCCAGATCAGCCTTTTATCATCTGCAACTGGTCAGGCAACTGGCTCCCTATCTCACCTCCAGGGACTTGGCTACAGTGATCCATGCAATGGTCACTGCCAGGTTAGACTACTGTAACTTGCTCTATGTGGGGCTGCCCTTGAACCTGACCCAGAGACTGCAGCTAAGGCAAAATTTGGTGACACACCTATTAACTGTGACATTTGTGTGGGCACACATTCATCCAGTGTTACGCCAATTGCACTGGCTGCCAATTGAGTACCAGATCTGGTTCAAGGTTATGGTAATGACATTTAAAGCCCTATGCACCCAGGGACCAACATACCTACAAGACTGACTCTCCTCAGATGTGCCCCGACGAGAGTAACGCTCAGCCAAGGAGCACCTTCTGGTAGTCCCCATTCTAAAAGATATCTGTTTAGCCTCAACAAGAGACAGGGCTTTTTCTGCCCTGGCCCTGGCCTGGTAGAACATGCTTCCACTGGAAATCATGGCCCTGTGGGACTTATTACAGTTCTGCAGGGCCTGTAAAATGGAGCTGTTCTGCCAGGCCTTTGGCTGAGGTGGTGGATGTCTAATCCAGGGGTGTCAAAGATCCGGCCTGTAGGCCAGATCCGGCCCGTGCAGGGCTGCAATCCAGTCTGAGAGCAGCTGACCCTATGCTGCTTCCTGGTTCTTGTTTCCAATGTGGCATCTCCTTTCCCCCAGTCTCTCCTATTTCCTGTTTCAGGGGAGACAAAGAAAGCCTTCCTTCCACTGGCTGAGGTCTCCTCCCCCCTCTCCCTCCTCCTCTGGAGAGGGAGGAAGAGAGACACAGATAGGGGGGAAATGGCATCTCTTGGGACTGTTCAGAAGACCAGTAACATTTCATTTCAGGTATAAGTACACTTTTCCAGGGTTTGGGGGGGAATAGTCCTGTGTTTAGACCAGAAAACATTTTATTCCAGGTATAATGGGGAGAGTCCTGTGTTTAAGACCAAAACCCCCATTTTATTCCAGGTATGGGGGGATAGAGTCTTGTGTTTAGACCAAAAAACATTTTATTCCAGGTATGGGGGGGAGTCCTATGTTTAGACCAAAAAATGTTCTATTCCAGGTATGTGGAGAGTACTGTGCTTAAGACCAAAAAAAAAATGTATGCCAAGTATAGGGGGAAAGGGGCCTGTATTTAGACCAAAAACAG
>NW_015170284.1:272189-308940 GCF_001447785.1 Gekko japonicus | reverse complement strand
TGTATCGAAGGATGTAAGAATGAATATAGAGAGAGAGAGAGAGAGAGAGAGAGAGAGAGAGAGAGAGAGAGAGAGACCATCCCATGGCACTTACAGAGATCCTCTTTCCATTTCTAACAGATGGGGGTGGGAACCTAACAGTACAGCTTGCATTCTGTCATGAGTACTGCCAGGGATGAGCTCCCAGCTCCAGCAGAGGTCCTGAGTGCTGCTGAAGATGAGCTCCCAATTGCGGCAGAAGCGACACGTGGCCCCAATGAAGCCGCAGAGGCTGCTCCAGCAACAGCTAAGGCGGAAAAACGCATGTCAAACAGCCCCCCTGATTCGCCCCCACCTGTTTGTGAGATGAGCGCCAGTGGGATTTGGCATCCTAATGGCGAGAGGTGTGCCTGCGCAGCAGGCGGTCTCTCAGCCCTGAGTTCTAAGAGGAGCCGGGACACATGCGCTGGCTGGTAATTGACAACAATCCGGAGGGATATTTGGCTCCTCACTCTCAGTGGATCCCTTGTGCCAGCAACTAGTCAGCTTGACAATGATCTGCACCCACCTCGCCCGTGTTCCCGGTTCCTATTTCCCGCTTTGAACTCTCGGCTCCTCAACTCCAGCTCTGACGACAACGCTCTTGGTTCGTGCCCTGGACTCTGGTGCTTTGGCTCCTGACCCCCTGGATTCTGGCTTGACAACTACCCTTGCAGTTTGTGCTTTGGACTTGGTGTTTTGGTTTCTTGCTCTCTCGGCTTTCGACCTTGGACTGGACCCGGACTATCCCTCTCTCGCCCTGCCTGCACTCCAGCCCATGACACATTCCTTATTAGTGAAGAGGAGCAAGAATACAGCAGCACCTTAATGAATAACAAAATTTGTGGCAGGGCATAAGCTTTCATGAATCACTGCTCACTTCCGCAGATACAGCTGGAATATGAGTCCATCTGTTCTTATATCTTGAAGAGTGAAGTGATTTCAGATGCCAAAAGACAATAGCAGGTATTGGTAATGAGAGAAAAACCTAGGTCTCAGTTCAGTCCAGGAGTTTGCACTGTCTTGAGCTGCATTATCAGTTGAAATTCAGCAGTCTCTCTTTCTAATCTCCCTTTGAAATTCCTTTGTAAGAGAACTGCTACTCTTACATCAGCAACGGAATGCCCTGGAAGGTTAAAATGTCCCCCCTCTGATTTTTTAATGTTGTGGTTTCAAATAGTACTAGAAAGAGAGTACAGTAGCACCTTTAAAGATTAACAAAATTGTGGTAGGGTATATGCTTTTGTGAGTCACTGCTCACTTATTTCCATTTATTCTTTGCATCCTCCTGGACTGTACCAAACTGAAACCTAGGTTTCCCATCTCATTACCAACGCTGATATCTCCATGCCTCTGTGTATCACACAAATGCTGATATATCCACCCCTCTGCATATCACACCTAATCCAATCATGCCTGCTATTGTCATTTGGCAACTGAAATCATCTTGATAAAGTTTATATCTCCAGTACCTTGTGTTACATTTTATGGCACACATGGCCCAGCCTGACAAACTGATATTTATGTCAGATCCTGCCCTCATAACAAATGAGTTTGACACCTCTGGTCTAATCCATCCCAGCTTTCCCTGCTTGCACTGCTCACATGGTTTGACTGCTACACTGCTATAGTGTTTATTCTGACTTGCCCTGCATAAGAGAAGAACAATTCACTGGTTTATGATCATCTTAATTAGCTCACTTCAGAAGGCACCTGAACTCCCAGAACAGCTGCCATATTTGGTCTGACTACTAATTTTATTGTTAGCTATTAACTGTTGTTGTTTTAATGTTTTAATTGTTCTATGTATTCATAAATGACTTGCTGTGACCAGGGGTCATTTTGTAGAAAAAGAGGTGCAGGAGCTCATTAGCATAACTTATTAGCATAACTTGTTTGCATATGCCACACCTCCTGACATCACTGAAAGTGTGTCAGAAGGCAACACCAACCACTCAGGCTCCACTGGGCTGTTTTGGATTGCTAGCTATTGAGGGAGGGAACATGCAAATCTGTCCTCACAGAGGAAGGAGCGCTTGTACCTGAAGGCGGGCCAGGGGGGGGGGCTCTGCAACTTACCTGGCTGCTTCTTCCTCCTTGTGGCCAGACTGAGGGCTGCTGAGAGCAGGGGGCGGGGCTTGTTGCATGGGCCTGCCCAGGGGTCGATTTGGGGGGATCGCGGGGGATCGCAGTTCCCCCGGGTGAGGTGTGGGGGCGGGGCACATGATGAAGCCCCGCCCCCTACTTCCGGTCAGGGTAAAATGGCGATTTGACACACCCTGTAAGTGCTCAGGGTGGACGGGTGTTCCTTACAGCAGTTTGGACTGTATTGGTCCAACGCAGCTTCCCCCAGGCAGGGGGAATGACTGGCAGGCATCAAGACCCAAGAGAGAGTTGAGATTGGTGTGATCAAGTCTCGGAGGAGGCTTGTATTACACTGTGATCCCCTCTCCCGAAGCGGGCATTCAGGGGGTGTGGCCTTATGACACACTTCCGGTGATGTCGGGGGTGTGGCATATGCTAATGAGTTATGCTAATGAGTTCCCCTAGCTCTTTTTCTACGAAACGACCCCTGGGCCCGCCCTCTGGGCTCCTTACTGCCGGAGCTCCGCTCCTGTGCGCTCCCGCAGGAAATGACCCCTGGCTGTGACCCACCCGGAGCCCGCTTGCAGGGGAGGGCAGGATATAAATCAAATAAATAAATAAAGCAGTTTGCGATTTTGAGCATTTGGAAATATTCAGACTCCTTAAATTTATATTCCCATTTTGTTCTATTATGGAACTCACAAGAATCCCAAGAGGTCTCTCATCCTGCCACTGATTAGACCCTCCTTCTTCAAGTACCCCACTGCCATGACAGGACCAGATTAGCTTTCACAACAGCTGAGTTAAATTTCCATGTCAGTTAGTGACCTATTGTGTGAGCACTGGCCTGTCTTTCTGTGTGCATGTGTCTTCATCTATTCCCATCCTCTGCTAGGTTTATCTATTTTGTATGCTTCATTATTTTTCCCTTTCATTAATTATTTGCTGGAACAATAGAGTCCTCAGTCTCTAAGCAGCCTGGTAAAATGAATTATGTTTAAGAAAGGGGAAGGGAAAAATCTTATAAAATGCCTGCAGAAAACTTTTATGTGGCCCTCATTAAATATTTTTCTTGCAGTTGGCTCACACATCTAGTCTACAATGGAAATAAGCAATATGGAAAGGCAACAGTGTACATTTAGGGCAGGGATGCACAGCCTGATATTATGACATATTAAAACTAACTGCTACTATAGTCAAATGATGCATTTTGATACCAATGTCTTTTTGGAAAGACTGGCACATAAAATAACAGCTTTTTATTTCCAAAGTCTTTCACAAATACTTAAAGAGAAAAGGGGGATAAGGGGAGGAAAGCCATCACCAATTTGAGTTTAATGATGTACAGGGCATGAGGATGCCATGGAATTTAAAGAAGGGAGAGCTCACTGCCAAACTATTATATCTTTAGCCAGTATCAGAGATCAAACCTTTCCCCAGCCAGGTTCAAACTGTGATTCTAGCAAAATGGTAGATCCAATGGCTTGTCATTGACAGAGGGTGTTTTGTGTGTTTGTGTGTGTATAAATCAAGCCACTCTTTAACTATAACCAGTAATCCAGCAACTAGCCATCTTCTATGTGGACACATCTGTTGGTTAACTGGACACATCTGTAGGTTAGCTCTACTGCTGGTCCAGTCTCTTTGTACAGACCCATACTGGAACAACAGTCAATGCAAAGACTCTGCTGGAACCACCCCAAAGTTCAAGTCATACACATACTTCTATAGTCCTTGTTACACTGGAACAGAGGAACAAATTTAGGGTCCAGTGGCACCTTTAAGACCAACAAAGTTTTATTCAAGGTATGTGCTTTCGTGTGCATGCACACTTTTTCAAATACATTGGAAGAAAGGTAAGGTTCACACTTATAGATGGGGCTGAACAGCAAATTAACATGTAACATGATGAAGATGTTTTAAGATATGAAGATACCTTACCTTTCTTCCAATGTATTTGAAAAAGTATGCATGCACATGAAAGCTCATACTTTGAGTAAAACTTTGTTGGACTTAAAAGTGCTACTGGATTCTAAATTTGTTCTACTGCTTCAGACCAACACAGCTGACCACCAGTGTTCCCTCTAAGCTGAGTTAGTGTGAGCAAGCTCAAAATTTTTTAGCCTCTGGATCACATATTTTTGTTTTAGTTCAGGAAGGATGGCTCCAAAGCAAACTAATTTATGCAGTAGCCAAATTGCTCACTCACAACTTTAATGTCAGTAGCTCACAAAATAGAATTTTGCTCACAAGATTCCACAACTTAGAGGGATCATTGCTGACCACCTGGATCCATGGAACAGAGGAAATCAGAGATGCTGATAAACAACGCTAAAAACCACGTGAGTCCAGTGTCATGGTTATATTGATTCAAGACAGTTTTCTGCAATTTCTCCTCATAACAGCCTAATTATCACCTAAGTCTCCCTTCCATCTTTTTGCAACTGTTAGCAGCAAAAACCCCACATAAGTTTTTAACTTGTAATTTCAGTCTTTTGCAATAATTCAACACAATCAAAAGGCTTTCTATAAACAGAAGAAAAATTAAAAAGCTTATAATCAACCCACTTTAACAGAGAGCGTTATCTGAGGCTGTCCCACTCTTTCTCTCCAATAAATGATGGTTCAGGTACTGAAGAAGGTTGGCATTTAATAAGTCATTAAGACAGCTAAGCAGCGAAACAAAGTAAAGCCATAACTTTACTTTTCTGAGGCAGCAGGGCTAATTTATCAGTCACAGTCTCTAGTACCTTTGGATCAGAACATTTCCTCTCCTAGTTCTCTTGTGTGAAAGAACTATACCCATTGGCCCAGTCCAGTCCAGTGGAGCTGTATCAGCTTATGGTTTCCTTCGCCTCTTTCCCCCATTTTCTCCTCAGCTGCTTCTCATCTCGTTTGGAAGGAGCAGCAGTTCAACCTGCAACTGGCTAAGCTTTCACTCCCTATCTGCACCATGATAAGATAACTGTGGCTGGTTGGTACCGACACCTCGTATCACTTCCTGGTGCTTTTGGCTGTAGTTGAGCCAGGCTGATTTCATAGAGATGCAGAGATGGGATACAAGTACTTCCAGAGAACCTGTCTTGATGTTCACACTAGTTGGCATTTAAAGAAATTGTCAGCGCACACAAACATTTCGACACATATGCCAAGGCTTCTCCAAAGCTTCTATTTACTACAGTTCCTCAGACTGCATCAGATGTCACTTATCAGTAGTGAGGAGTGCTAAGGTCAGAAGCTTAGGGGCTCGCCTAGGGCGGGACGGCCCTCAGGGGTGCCAAACTGCGCCCCGAACCCCCGCCCTAACCGGGCGCCTGCCCCTCTCGCGCGCAGGGCCAGGGTCAGTTTGCCCTTAGCAACTCAGGAGTGCCTGGCAGAGGGAGGTCGGGGAAGCTTTTGCCGGGGAACCTGCAGGCGGCGTGTGGGCGGGCGTGGCTCTGCACTTCAGAGCTGTGCAATCCTAGCACATGCACACCACGACGCAGCAGCACACCTCGCCGCATACCATCCACTCGCCCTGCCTCCATCTCCTCCTCTCTCAGCAATTGGGGAATCAGGAAAGGAAAGCCTCTGTCGCCCGTACCCCCCCCCGCAGAGCTCCCTTTAAAAAGTAGCCCTGATAGCGGGGGAGTAGCTGCACCCCCGCGATCCTGCTCGCTCCTTGCCGCCACACCCTCTCCCATGACAGGAATCATCTGGCTTGTGTTTTCTCCGGCGCTCATGGGGCCAAGTGAGGAGATCTCCATGGGGGGGGGGGCTGGAGGATGCGAACGAGCACTGGGAGTTGCAGGAAAGCAGGCCGACGAAACAAGCTGAGAAGGGGCTTCAAAAGAGGCTGCCAATGATGCTGGCCGAGGGAGAGAAAGATGGCAGAGGGGGCAGAGTTTCGTGGCCTGTGGTGAGTGACGCTTCTCCCCTCCTCGTTCTCCCTCCACTAGGCTTAGGGGCGCCTCGGCTGGTGAGGTGGGAGCGCTGGGGGCTCACTAGGCAGCCTCCCCGCGCCTTCTCCATTTCGGGCCACATCGCCCTCCTCTGCTGCTGCTTGGGTCTCGTTCGAGGGAGGGAGGGAGGGGGCGGTCATGTTCACGGGGGTGTCAAGTGGCTGCTCCTCGGCCGAAATGAAAGAGAACTTGTTTGCGCCTTACAGGCTGCCCCGCGAGGCTGGGCTGCCGCTTCTCAGACGGGGAGGGGCACCTCAGGGAGGGCCAAGGTAAGCGGGACAGGAGGGAAGGAACTTTAACGCCGGTAGCTCACAAGGTAGCATTTTTGCTCATAACACTCTACAGCATTCTTCCTGCCGTGGCGCTCAAATTTCCAAGCTGACTGGAAAGGACAGACCCTCCCCTTCTCTCTCTGTCCATCCCCCCCCCCGTTTGCAAAGACTGCGGCTTATGAGTGAGCTTTTCTGCAGCTCCGCCAGAAGCAGTGTTCCCTCTAAGCTGAGTGAGTGTGTGCTGGCTTCACAGTTTTTTAGCCTCCAGCTCACACATTTTTGTCTTGGCTCAGGAAGGGACGGCTCCAGAGCAAACTGATTTATGTGGCGGCGGAGGGGGGCTGGGACCCATTGGGATCCTTCTCTCCAGGCCCCGCCTGGAGGTTGGCAACCCCTGTAATTGGTGGACGTGCGGGTGGGGGGCGCCAGAATGTAGCCCCGCCTAGGGCACAAAAACGCCTGGAGCCGGCCCTGGTCAGAAGAGGGGTCCTCTGGTGAACTGTCTATATGACCCTTTATTTATTGCATTCACTTCAGCTCCACATCTCCAAATACACAAAATGACTTACCAAATCCACACACATCATAAAACATTAAAGGATATTCCCACTAAAAGTATTATTCTCATATACATTGCACTTGATCCTCTTGAAATTTCAGTTCCATTGGGGAAATCTGTTGGACACCATAAGTTGTGCTTCAGTTAGGATGTTGATTTTAAACAGAAGAAACAGAAAATAATAGTTCTTCATACAATTATATAATGCCCCAAATACTGTGGCCCACTGTAACCTGATTTTAGTACTGTGGCCCACCATAACCTGATTTTCACATTTCTTAACTGGCAGAAGCTTCAGGCTCTGAAATGCTGCCCAGGGAAACAGCATTTTAGAGACTAAAGCCTTCCTGCCTATCTATGTATGAAGAGTTTTGAAAACTGGAAAAAAATTAAAAGGGAGATTAACTGCATTCACGAAGGAAACAAGTTTTAGCTCCATATTTTAACTGCTGATGTTCCTTTTCTCTCCACGTACATCTCTATGAGGTTTGGCTGCATTACAGAGGAATTGTGTGTTCCATGTGGAAACATGCCAGGATTTGGCACACCACATCTGTCTAGGGAGAACAGCCTCACAAATGAGACATTCTACAGCTTAACATCCTTCTAGGAGTAAACTCAACCATCAAGAATCACAAGAGACATTATTCTAGTTAAAAAAAATAAGAAAACCTAAATGAGCTGACAGATCCTGGAATTTCCATAATAAGGAAGCATGCAGACACAGCTGAGCTAACTAAAAAAACTGATAGTGATTTAAAAAACAACAACACATAACTAACGTTCCCCCTCTCTGTACAAGCTTTGGTCTACCAGAATTCTGCTTTGAACAACTGATGATATATCATATAGTAAGAGAATGTCCATTGATATCATCTAGTGCATTCTTGGCCCTTTGCTATATCGGCCACTTGCCACAGAAATGGCGGGGGAGGGGGAAAGAACTAGACAGAAGGGCCAACCAGTTTACATGGTCACCAAGTATGTAGCAGGCAGTTACAGATATCTCAGACTGACTACAGTCTGAAGTAGAGTTGAGAAGAGCTTATCTCATTTCTCTTTTGTACTATTTGTAAAAAAAGTAGGGCTGCCATCTGATCAAAGAAATCTTAGTCGATTGTAATCATGAGATGGATCTGACAGCAAGAAAAAGCAATAAACTACCTTAAGTGTGAGGAGAACAGAGAAGGCAATCTAAGGGATTCTACAACCAAATAGGTTGAACAGAGTACTGCAGAAGTATTTCTGCCCAATGGTGGATTCCACACCCTTCTCACACCTCTCTGTCCTGATCCATTCCCCATTTTTATCCACCTCTTTTGCCTCCCTTTCTTCTTCTAACCACACCCTCCTCCTCTCTCATTCTCAAGCTACTTTCCCTGCAGAGGCTACACAAACCAAGTATGAGTTATTTTCAATGTGTATTGTTACCATAAGTGAAGCAGCCCAGAGCTTTCGAGTATCTGTACTCTCCAAATTTTTCTTGTACAAGTCTTAATTTTAAATGGTTTGTGGTTGGATGGGGGAGTGTTTTCAAAATTCTGTTCTAAAATGTTTATATTTTTTGAGGTCCAGTTTTTATTTTATAGTTCTACTACAGTCATTATTCGGAAGACATTTCTGTGTTCTGTTTTTGAGGAACTGGTTTTATGGATTTTGGACGTTCCTGTTGGTTTTTAACAAATTAATTGTTAGCTTATGAAGAACATTCCTGGTTAAGTATTTCATAAGAATTAACTGTAGGGGAGGGTTTAGGTATTGAAGAGAACACAAAACTAATCTCAGCTTAGGCTTCCAAAAACATAAGCCAGGTGGTCTAACAAATTAATTGGGGCACAGGGTTTACTTATTATAAATACTAGGTTGGCCTGGGCATCAAGACAATTGAACCCAAGTGTTTAAAAATAAGGCTAGGCTGATTTTTAGTTGCTACCATCTCAACCCCTTCTCCCTCTGCCCCCCCAACACAGTGTCTGCCCAGAGCCCCTCAAAGGAGGTGGCTTGGTAGTATCCAGAGCTGCTCAGCAGTGTGGGTGCCTCTATTCTTCCACAGTCTGGAATGGAAGCACTTCCAGAGGATGGAGGAGCATTTCACACAGTAATAGCTCTGTAAGTCTAAGATTAGTTGAGGGAGATATCTGCATCTCATCTTGCTACAACTGGCTCAAGAGCCATTTGAAGTAGCATCACCAGGCAGTGCTTCTTTGGGAGGGGGGGGAGGCTGGCGAGGTGGCCATATGGTCACCAGCCAGTCAAGAGCGGAGTCACTCTGTGACAGCCTCTGGTGCTTTGACCTTTTTTTTTGGAAAAGATGCCAAGAATCTCTGACAAGGATATTTGGTGCAACTGGCACTAGGGTGTCAAGGGGTGGGTAGGAACAGGCAGGGAAGAGGGTCATTCACCTCACTGATGAGATGATCACTGTAGACAGGCAGTCATTTTCTATTTTTGAGTTGATCAGCCTTCTCAGTGAGGCTTTGCTCTGGAGAAAGCATGGACATTTTCCCCTCATAGGAAGGAATGGATAAAAGCAGGCTAGCTCAGGGCGCCTTTTTCAGGAGTCTATAGAATAGGACTCTGTGGTCCAATTCACTTGAAACCCTCAATTTTAGTGTGATTTGGTAAAAAAAAAAAAAAAACAGCCATGCCAGTCCCTCCCCATAAGTTTCCCACAGGGAATAATGGAACCCAAATAATTCCAAAATTCACCCCCCTCGAAAACAAACAAACCTGAATCCTGAAACACTACTAGGCCCCCCCACAATATTGCTATTTATGCCCTTCCTGAAATCCAAATCTGAAAAAGTAGGGGTTTTTTCAGGTGCAGATCCCTAGCTGAGAATGGAAGTGTGCTGCCAATAATCCAGTGAAATGCTGATCTTCAATCTGTAACTGTGCAAACACTAATACAGCAAAAGCTAATTTTACAGAGTTCCACTCCGAGGACTCTTCTTTGTCCCAGCATCCCTCAGCTTGGGAGATTAGCAGTTCAGAGATGGAGAAAGTAGAAGTTATTTTGAAATTCAGCATAAAACTCTCAGATGCAATGAGCTAAAAAAAATTGATTGGGAAGGCATTAGTTTGTGTGGGGCAAAAAAAGAGAAAAGGACTCAAATGAAAATGGGGAAATTCTAGGAGAAAGGGGGATTTTGAAAGCTGCCAGTTTGGAAAACTGAAAATACTTTTAATTTTATGTTTTTTATGCTATCTTCCAAATGCATGTGAGGTCTCCAAAAATGGTCAGATTTGTACCACAAGATGAGATGGATCCAGCAGTCCATGGACACAAGAACTGCAAACCTCTCCCATGTTCCCCTCCCCCCAGCAGTACTTTCTGACCTTGGGAAAATTTACTCCAGGAGTCATGGGAGTTATGAGGAGTAATACCCATTATGGGCTGGTGGGCGGCAGTGACGGTCTCGTCCTTCTTCCCCTTCCATCAGTGGAGCTGTACTGATGAAAGAAGCGGAAAAGGCTATTTCGTTCCCTTCCCTCTCCCCAGCAAAGCCTCCCAAAGCCACATGTCTATGAGTCCACAAAGGTCCTGCAGCCCCAGGAATCAACTTTCCCAAGGTTAGAAAGGATTGCTCTGGGGAGGAGAAATAGAAAGCTCTGCAACCATCAGCACTTTTCACCAACAGATCACAGGATCCAGCCCATTAGCACTCAAGCTTTTTTCTGCTTCAGCTTTCAAACTGGAGTACCTGGGAGGGGCGATATGACATCATGCTCTAACTGGGATGCAATTGTCCTTCACATGTCCCCAATGCACTTTCCCAAACCTGCTGTGTTCTAATCTTTTTGGGATGTCTGGGTGTGTCATCATGCCACCTGGATAGGAAAGCATGCATTTTCAAAAGTCCCACTCACATTGGTGTCATTTTCATTCTGTCAGTCCATCAGTACTGCCATTTCCATAATTTTTACTACCAGATTTTTTTTTGGAGGGCTTTAAAAATCACAATTACTGTAGCACTATGACAATATATCAATTACTAATATTGTAAATAAGGCCTTAGAAAACTCTCCTGTGGTGTGGTGAGAGAACTGCAGAGAAAGCAAACTTAGGCCACGGACACACGGATCAGATAACACAAGGGGGAGGCGTGGCTATTTGCGCCATCACAATTTGACCCACCACTACGGGATCAGACGTGACGGCGGTGAACTGGGTTTTTTTCGGTGACACATGTTTCCGGCGCTCTTCAATAAGGCAAGAGGAGTGCGCTGGAACGATCAGACAGAGACAGTCCATCTGCGGCCCATCGCAAACCGGTTCATAGTGGACTTTCGCTGGTACTTTTTAACTCCGGATCTTTGGCCAGACAATACAGGATGGCAACGGATGCACGACGTTTGCAAGATGTGTCCATTTGATCGTGCCCTTAAAATTCGTCCAGCATTTGTGAGTATTATCCTGTGGCAAATTCTGCATGTGATCAGGGCCTTACATTAATTCATTCAAAATGTGGAACAATCACCCAGTAACATCCATCTACAAGGATACCAAGGTACTCAGAGCTTGCCTTTGACCTTTAAAATATGAAACACCAAGTCAAAATGATACCTTTTCTTCTTTATTTTGTTTAGAATGGATCATAGTGGGAGGCAGAGAAAGGGTCCTTCTCACACAAGCTTGCTTCAAGGACAGGCCAGCCATATGACCACTGGAAAGGTAGGGAAATGTGGTGCGTAAGACAAGGTGAAATCTGGAGAACCAGTTTCTGAACCAAGGTCACCAAGCAAGCTGCAATCTGTGCAACTGAAGACAACTACATGTCTATTCCAGAGGAGGACTCCTGTGAGGTCAGCTTCATTAACGTGTGTAAAGGGCATCAAGATCTTTCAGCAGGCGAGAGCTGAACTAGAAAATCAAATCAACAACACACAAGCTGATGGCAGTTTGCACAGAAAGAGATTGCACAGAAGAGGGATGTGCAACTCATATCCACATTCCGAAATAGAAGAATGGCTTCGATGTGAGTTCATTATACTTGTTTATCTTCATTTTGTATGTAACTTATAAACAGCATAATGGCTCTGGCTTTCCTGGATGCCAAAGCCCAAAAACATCCTAATGAAAAATAAATGTATTTACAGGGAGACGTCAAAACACCCAAGACAAGTCAAAGTAACGTGCCTGCATTGGGAATGAGTACTTTTATTTCATCGCCCTGCTATGGCCTTCAAGCAGATCACGCAGTGCAGAGAGATAAATATTTTAAATAGCGACACTTCAGCAATGCACGGGTGTGCTAGACAAGGAATAATTAGAAAATAAATTACTTTTTTTTAAAAAGCACCGCATTACCATCAAACGTCGAATGAATTAGATTACTGACAAACTCCCGTCCCTAGCAGGGTTTCTCTCAGCGCTGAGGGGTTCCTACGCAAATCGGAGTGCAGATAAAAATATATTAAAGAAAGGTTGGGGAAACACAAATAAATGCAGCTCCATGAAAGTGCTAGAGATTTTCCCAGCAACTTTCATAAATCTAAAAGATGTAATGGTTTCTGCTGGCTTCACACCAATAGTTTGGTCTAAAAATAGCTTAATCTCCTTGAGAGCAAAAGGACCAATCAACACAACAGTCACACACATTCAGCACACACATCTTGTGACAGTCACCACAATCCCTCTTACATAGTAATATATAAGCACACACACAGCTGAATTTTTTTCTACACTACCTTCCCCTGAGGAGGAAGAGTCTTGACTCTGACAGTAACAGTGCCATTCTAAGCAAAGTTACACCTTAAACCCATTGCTTAGATGGATGCAACTCTGCTTAGGATGGGATTGCTACTGACTGCAGGTGAAAGCCCCTGCTTTCTACTATCAGACAATACAATATACAAGGGTAGGAGCTGGCAAAGGTCACTCTAGGCTTTGAAGAAACTTGGAAAGGAGTGAGACATCTCACTGTTTCTGCACCTTTTCAAAGTCAGCATGAGTCTTACCCATCTCTCTAAAATAGAGAAAGGCAGAGGAATACTGAGACTACATGCTAATTCTGAAAAGACTTGGAAAAGAGATGGCTTTCTGAGCTTTTCAGAGGCTCAGCATGAGGTCAATGAGATTCCTTTACCCTTCTCCCAAGGGCTGATTTGAGAAAGGCTTGGAAAACAGTCAGATCTCCCATTGCTTCCAAAGTCAGCATATAGTCTAGGAAATTCCCCTGCTCTCAGCTCAGGAGAAACCTGACAGAATTTTAAAAAATACACTTGACTCTTGTGAGCATACTAGTGGCACTGATTATTTTGCCTCACAGAGCAACTGAGAGTCACCTTAACCCAAACTGGGTTTTGTTTTGCCAACCTGATTAGATAATACTCAGATTTTCAAATGAGTTCCCCAGAATGCAGGTATATTTTCTTGGCAACTTAATGTTCATATACAAACAGTCATTTTAAGATCCAAGTTTAGGTGTAAGTGCACTTGTCCACCTGCAAGCCATAAAATGTGTACCTCAGGGGGGTTATCAGACTATTCTTCACATGAAGCCTCCATATGCCAAACCATAAACCCAGAAGATTGGCAAAAATAGCATGGGGTAGGATTGGGACACACAAGTGCACCCAGCAAATACGCACATTACCAGATTACTATCACTGCACCTAGGAATTCATATTAAAAGCTAGTTGCTCAAGCATGGATTGAAACATGAGTGATATCAAAAATTCAGGCATACAGCTTGTATGACTTGCAGCAGTACAGCAGAAACTAGAAGAAAGCTCATACTGAAGTACAAATAGAGTGTATCTACAGTAGCAGCTATGAGAATACATAAAAAATTACTGACAAAGTAATTGCTTTTTGTGTAAATGTTCCTTTTTTATTAAATAGTTTTACCCAGCATGGAAGTCTCTCTCTTAAAGGGAATAAATTTACAGCATGCCAATTTATTCACAGCCTGTAGATTCAGCATAATGAAATCCTCCTAAGTAAATATCTGATAAAAAGAGCAAATAAGTAGCACTTGAACCCAGAAGTTGCGTTTTCTTGACATGGTGCTCTAATGCAAAACAGCAGGCATCTCTGAGCTGCTGGCACTTGGAGTCAAGTGAATATAAAAGGGCTAGAGTGGTGGCAACAGTTACAGCATACCATCTCAGACCATAACAGAGAATGAAGGCAAGAATCTGTACTTCTAGTTGTCCTTGCAGCTGCAATGTTGCACCCTTTATTGATCCAAAACAAAACTGGCATATTATTATATGGGGGAGCAATATTTACTCATAGCAGGATGTCTGATGAATACAATATTTCTGTGCAGCTGGGAGCTGGTAGATATGGGGGTGGGATGTATCAAAGAAGGCCAGTATGTGGCCTTCTTGCTGCCTGTCTTAACACCTATATCCTTCCAAGCACTGATAAGGCAAGGGACCCTATTTCCTTCACCTGTACACCAACACTACGTAATACTAGATCAGTCAGGCACAAGCTGCACAACTGTAAGAGATGTTACAGGAAGAGGATACTGACTTGGCTTGCATTATAGAGACATGGCTGGAAGAAAACTGTGATGTGTCTGTCCCAACTAACATGTACTCCATCAACCATGTACAGTTGGCCATGGAGGAGTTGTGGCCATTATCCTCTGTGAGTACTTAACTTCCACAGATGTCTAGTGCAAACCATCACTAGTATGTTACTCACATTAGAGACTAAAGATAGATAAGGCATTCTGCTTATCCCACTACTTAAAAATCATCCCTACAGAAAAATGATGTAGCCAATTATTACCCTGTCTCTAATCTGCCCTTCCTTATGCAAAGTGATTGAGAGAGAAGTAGCAGATCAACTCCAGATCTTGCATAACTCATCTGCTCTAGACCCTTTTCAGTCTCATTTCAGATGAGGCTATGGGACAGAGATGGCTCTGGTGGCTTTAATTGACCTCCATCAAAATGTAGGTCAGGCTTCCCTGTTGCTCCTACTGGATTTATCTGCTGCCTTTGACACAGTAGACCAATGCCGTCTTGTTGAGGCACCTGGACACAGAAGTAGGTATCAGGAGTTGTGTGTTAGACTGGTTCAAATCATTCCTCATGGACTGGACCCAAAGAATTGCCATTGGAGACCAGTTATCATCAATGTGGGATCTATCCTGTGGGATCACACAGGGCACAATCCTATTCTCCATGATCTTCAGTCTTTATGTAAAGCCCTTAGGCTAAATCATTTGTAGTTTTAGGGCTGGATGTCATCACTATGCAGCTGATACACAGCTATATCCTTATCCAAATATCCAGGTGATGCGGTAGAGGTCCTAAACTGCTATCTGACTGCTGTGGTTAAATGGCTAAAAATTAAACTGTATTCTGGAAAGACAGAAATAATACTGGATGAAAAGGCAGAGGTCTTGAAGGGCATTATGGTCCCTACTTTCAATGGGGTTAAGCTGACCCTTGCAAACTCAATTGAGAACCTTGGGGCTATACTGGATCCAACATTATTGTGGGAGGAGCAAGTTAATGCAGTTGCAAAAAAGGCTTTCTTCCAACTCAGCCTAGCTTGAAAAATGGTCCTTTAACCTTGATACAGCTGATCTGGCCACCTGGATCCATACCATGGGGACAATAAGTCTAGACTACTGTAATAAACTGTACATTTGTCTCCCCTTTAAATCAGTTTGGAAACTTTAATTGGTGCAGAATGCTGCAGCTCAGCTACTGCTACCAGGGGTGGCCAAACTGTGGCTCGAGAGCAGCATGCAGCTTTTTCACACATATTGTGTGGCTCCTGGCAGGGCAGCTGGGGAAGCTAAATATCATTAGCAAACAAATAAATATCATTGGACAAATAAATATCATTATCAATATTTGCTTTTACCCCTGTTGTTATTATTTTGGCAGTCTCATTTAATGTTAATAAAAAGCAAATTTGCATATTTTCCAATAAAAACATGTAATATTTGTTCATGTCTTGCAGCTCTCAAACATCTGAGGTTTATTCTATGTGGCTCTTAAATTAAGAAAGTTTGGCCACCCCTATGCTAGATGGAGCATGCATATTATTCCTATGCAGGGCTGCCCTTAAATTTGGTCCGGAATGCAGCAGTGTGCCTCCAACTGAGATGTCTTTACAAGCACATATACAGCCAGTGCTCTGGCAGCTGTACTGGCTCCCAGCTGAGTACCAGATCAGATTCAAGGTTATTATATTAACCTTTAAGGCCCTATGTGGTCTGATACTAACATATCTGCAGGACCGTCTCTCCTAATACATCCCCAAAGAGGCTTACGCTCGTCAGATCAACAACTTCTGGTGATCCCCAGCCCAAAAGACATCCTCTTAGCCTTGACCAGAGCCAGAGCCTTTTCAGCTCTGGCTCCGGCCTTGTGGAACACTCTTCCAAGTGAGATTAGGGCCCTGTGAGACTTATTACAGTTCTGCAGGGCCTGCAAAATGGAGTTGTTCTGCCAGGCCTTTGGTTGAGGTCGCAGGTGTCCCATTACATCGGCCTCCTCTGCTCCAATCTGCCCCTTTGTTGTGCACTATGTCAACTTGTGCCATTGGTGGTGGCTTTTGTCCATGGCTCATGACACTGGTCCTTTTTGGACACACATACAGAGAGCACCTGGAAGCTCTGTTAAACTGTTTTCTTGCCATCATGTGTTACATTAATTGGGTCTTGCAAATTGTAAGAATGTGGAAATTGTTCTTAACTGTTTTTAATCCTTGTTGCAACCCGCCTTGAGCCCACTTGCAGGGCAGGGTGGGATAGAAATCCAATAAATGAATCAATAAATAATAAAATAAGACACCTAAAATAAGACACTCACTGCTTTTATTCTGGGAATCTAATTTCAGGTGAGTCTACCCAGGTGCAGAACGTGGTAACAGATGCCAAGCTAGCATGCGGGCCAGGTCTGCTTTACATTTTAAATAGCAAGTTTCTTGCCTTTATGGCTGTGAAAATAATGATCTGAGAGTTGATTGGCTATGCCAAGGAAAATCTTGGAAGAAAGAGGAGGATCTGAATAGGATTTCTAGTTTTCAGGGGCCAGAGCATCAATGCCCTACATAATTCTGACCCTTTCCCATAAGAAACAGAATAAATCAGGGAAAGTAAACAAATATCTGCAGGTGTTTTTAATTTGCAAGCAGAATTTGGTGCGGAAGTTTTTACTCTAGCGTAATGTTTTAACTGAACAGGAACATGGAGTCCTATTTTCCATGTAAGATATCCATTCTTTCATCACGTCCTTAATTCACACATTCTAATAGTTCTCTGTAAGGACTGGCATCCTTCTTCAATTCCTGACGCCAGTGTGGGATGGGGGGGCGGGGAGAGGAAGACAGAAAGAGAATCAAGAACAAGCTACCTATTTTTTTTCCTGCTTACCTACCATGATGCTGTAGCATGACAGCTCTTTCAAATATATGAGATTCTTCCAATAGTACCTGTAGAGCTATCTGTGCTTTTGCTTCATTAGGAGATATGACAGCCCACATGTTGGCTATCAAACTGACTCAGTCATAACAAGCAACCTATCCCGAGATGCTCCTATAAATTACAAATAATACAACTTTCATTCTGCAAGTATAGATACATTTCTTGTTTACGTGGAAAATTACCCTCTTCCAATCAAAAGGCTAGCACAGCAAAGGTCAGCTTTGCACAACTGTTACCAGCTGTGTATAAATGTCCTTCACCAACCTCAAACTGCAGGATTGGGGCTGAAAGTGGAGTAGCAATTATTTCCCCTGAGACTTTCTTCATCACTAGATACCAGGTGCAGACAGAGGCCAGTTTATGTATATTTTGTTGAGCACTAGGAACAGAAAAGGATCAGGTTGATTTACTGTCTGCCTAGCTTAACAGTGGGGTGCCTTGCTGAACTAACAGAGGTGATCTTGGATTTTGTTCTGAGACCATGGGGATGATTGTTCTTGGATATTTCAATATGCCTGCTGAGACTGCCTTGTTGAGTCAAGCCCAGAACTTCATGGCTGCCATGACAACCATAACTCAGGTTATGATGGGCCCAACACATAAAAGATATATGGTGGACCTGCTTTTCTGTACTGAGTGGCTTGCTGGTGATCTGATTAAGAGGCTGGAGATTTGGTCCTTCACATGATCAGCTCACTATGTTCTGAAGGCACAGCTGACCTCGCTATCTCCTCCCTGCAGGGGGGGCAGTGGATTAATTTGGAAGGTCCGCCGTTGGAGATTAATGGATCTTGTTGGTTTCCACGCAGCTTTGGGAGATTTTGAGAACTCTGCTAGTGACTCCGTGGAGGTCCATATAGCTTCATGGAATGATGGGCTGGATTAACAGGGTTTCTCCTTGGCCTCCTCATCCACACTCATATAGGTTCCTGGCTTTGTGGTTTACTAGGAAGCTGGGTGATATGAAGCAGAATGGAAGATAACTAGTGCAACACTGTCAGAAAACTCATGTTGAATGTGCCATATGGCTATTTGCAGGCCTCTGAGGCTGGTGAATAAGGCTTTCTTCTCTGCCACTATTGCATAAGCAGAATCTCATCCAGCTCAACCCATTTCAAGTGGCCCCTAGCTGTGATGCTTTTGTCAGGCTTTTCACTGATAAAAATCTCTCTCATCTGTTTGGACTTCGAAGCCAAAGTTGAGAGTACATCCAGTATCTGAAGCACCAGAAGTATTTGCTTGTCCTTTTGTTATAGATATTTTCAGATTGATCTTGCCAATGGATGCTATCAGGGTCCTTGGGAGTGTGAGAGCCACCACTTGTGCTCTTGATCCATATCCATCATGGCTTTCAAAATCTCGCTTGGAAAAGGTATTAGAGATGTTGGTAAAAATTTTGCTGACTCATTGTCTGAAGGGGGTCTCCCTTGATCTTTGAAAGAAACAGTATTGGACCTTCACTTAAAAAACCCTTTGTTGGCTAAGTATAAGGTAGCCAATTATAGGCCCTTCTCCAATTTACCTTTTCTGGGGAAGGCAATAAAGCATGTGTTGGCAGAGCAGCTCCAAGAGTTCCTGGATGACAAATCTGCCCTTGACCTGTTTCAATCCAGTTTCAGGCCAGTTTTCATTGCACTGGTAGATTATCTTCATTTAAAGCTGGATAGGGAGCAGACGTCCCCGTGGAAACTCTTAGATCTCTTAGATCTATCAGCAGCCTTTCACACAGCTGATCACTCCATTCTTATCCACTGCTGGAACACAGAGTTAGTGTCAAGGGAATAGCTCATCAGTGGTTTCAGTCTTTTATGTCTGATTGGACATAAACAATTTCCACTATAGGAGTAGAATCAACTGGGTGGGGGCTGTGAAGCTACGAAATGAGATTGTCTGGAAATTTGGGGTCAGATGTCATAAATACGCAGATCACACCAGCTCTGTATTTCATTATCCAGGTCTCCAGATGCACCTGTCTCGTTTCTGAACCAGTGCTTTGAGCCAATGGTCAGAGTGCTAAGGTAGAACAAGATGAAGTTGAATGCAGACAAGACAGAGGTAATGCCACTCAGATAAGCCAATCCTCTAAAGGGATTGCATCCATTTGTCCTTGGTAGAGTGGAGTTGGCTTTTACAGAGCAGGTTAAGAGCTTGGGAGTGCTCATACACCCAGCCTTGCTGTTTGAAAAGGACGTTTATTCAGCGGTGCTGCATTTGGTATGCCTACTGTCTCCCAAGCTCTTAGACTGAAGAACTGGCATGCATCACTTTAGAAACATATTCTATTAGCACAATATTGGGTGATGTGGATGGTTTTCTATGTGTATGTGTTCCATTACCCAAAAGCCTTGTCTTTCCTGCTGTCAGGACACAAGAAGTGTGGCTCTGCCGAAACCAAAACAAGTCACAGCACTAGTGCAGACTTCTGGCACATGCTGCAGACTCAGCTACCTCTTGCTAAGGATCAACTGTCTGCATATAACAGGCATTACAGGATAGATAGGATGAAACCTTCACTTTATTTATTTACATTATTTATAGTCTGCCTTTCACAGTGAGACTCCAGGTGGATTACACAGTGTAAATGAAACACAGTTAACAGCCAATACTTTGAATTTAGCCTGGTAACTGATGGGCAGCCAATGGAGTGCCTGCAGAATCGGAGTAATGTGCATCCTCCATCTAGCTCCCCATAAAAAAAAAACTGCAGTGTTCTGGACCAACTGGAGTTTCTGAATTGACTTTGAGGGGAAACCTATGAGGAGTGCATTATAGTAGTTTAGTCTCAATGTTATCAGCCATGACCAGATCAGCCATGTCAAGGAAGGGGGCTGTCTTCTAAGTAGACTGAGTTGAAACAAAGTAATTTTTGCAGCTGCTAAATTGTTTTTCCAAGAGCAAAACTGAATCTAGTATAATCCCCTCGGCTGTTAACCAAGTCAGCAAGGGTCAGATGAAACCATCAAAAGTGGGAAGCACAAAGTAGGTCCTTCAAGATCTCTTCCTTTCCAACCAGCATCACTTCTGTCTTGTCTGGGTTCTGCTCCAGTTTGTTAACTTTCAGTCATTTAACCACAGCAGTTAGGCATTGGCTCAAGACCTCTATTCCATCACCAGGGGATGTGGATAGAGAAATATAGAGTTTGGTGTCATCAGCACATCCAGTTTCAACGCAATGGATGATTTCTCCTAAAGGCTTTATGCAGAGGCTAAATAAGCATGTTGAGAAAAAAACTATTGGAAACCGACAAGACAGCTGATCCCCAATGGCAAGCCTTTGAGTCTGGTCCATGAGGAACAATTTAAACCAGTCCAGAGCACATGAGCTAATCAATAGAACCTGGAGCTGGTCTGCCACTGCTCTCTCAATCACACGAGCTGGTCTGCTACTGCTCTCTCAATCACATTGTTCCAGAAGGACAGATTAGAGACTGGGTTTTTAAGTGGTAGACAGATAACCACCTGGCTGGGGGAAGGTGTCATGAGTTAGTGACTGGTTTATGATGGACATCAAGGGCTAATTAATGTGCTTCTTACATGATTTTAGCCACCAGGATGGGCAAGGATCCAGTACACAGGTAGTGGCCTTCATAGATCCCAGGATCCTGTCAATGTCCATCACAGTAACTGGGCCCAAATGATCTATAAATGGACCAGACAAAGTATTAGGCATTTCTTCTCTTTGGCCCATATTACAGGCGGCATCCAGAGCACAGCATATGTGGTTTTTTAATCAGCAAAAACCCTTTGTAACAGTATCACAGCTAACTGCACTGGAGACAAAGGCTCAGATTTAGGAGTCAACAGATGTTGAGATATCTTAAACAACTGGGATGGTTGTGAGCTAGCTGATACAATGGAAATAAAAATAACATTTCTTTCCTACTATCACTGCTACTTCATAGGCCTTCCAATGAGCACTATAGCTCACTCTGTCGGATTCAGTACGAACATCTTTCTAGATATCTTCTGGCCTTCTTTAGGTCACAGAGCTCTGCAGTAAGCCACAGGTCTGACTTTCTCCCCAAAGGCAGGAGAGGTCGAGGAGGAGTAAACTAGTTAGTAGCTTTACAGTGATCACTATGGTTGTTCAATGCAGATGAACTTCTGCCCCATAGGGGGCAATCCAGTAACATATTATAGTAGTGTTGTTTATCACACACTCCTAAAAATAGAAAAATGCTAAAATAAACATGTTACAGCCTTCACACGCCCAGATGATATACCACTGACAAGAGGGCAAGGCACTTTACCAGCTCTCTTTGCAGCTAACAACGCAAAACTGGCCTTAAAATCTGTTGGGTAATATTTATCCTGCTTATCTGTTTACCAGAGTATCTGTGTGCATTTGTAATGATTGTCACCACAAAGAACGAGACTTCTCAGTATCTCTAATTAATTACTTAAGTAGTTTTCACCCATCTTTGTGTCACAGAGCTATCAGCCTCTATCATTCCTCCTCCACTTAGTGCTTCTAACATTGCTTGCTCTACCTAAATATCCCAACAAGCCCAGCTTTCTAAGTTTCCCTTCAAAGACACAGAACCTGCATCCATACACCATTGGATATTGTGCTATATATGTGAGCTGTAGCAAGCATTCACAGCCAGATATTTCTGTATGTATATAGCAAACAAGTTGCAAATGATAGCTGTAGTGCAATCACAGTGCAATATCCAACAATGTCTGTATGCGGCCATAGTTAGTTTTATCTTTAGTATGTTTATATCCCACCTTTCTTTCCATCATGGAACTCCAGATGGTGAACACAAGATGTCCAGGTGTTCAGCCACAGATACTGACCAGATCCATGCCTGCACAGCTTCATCAAAGTTGCTATATCATATGTCTTTCCAGGGCTGCTGTGAGCCACCATGGGTCCCCAGATAAAATTTAATCTCCCCCACCATATGACCCTGATTCAAAGCAAATAGCATAACAAACTACTTGGCATCCTGATACCATAAATAGAATAATAACAGTTCATTAGGTAAGAAACAGTAAAGGAAAGGGGACAGGATTATTAAATAATAGATTTACTGAATCTATGATTTATACTGTATGGTTTGCAATAGGATATGTTGACCAAATAAGCAAGCAGAGTCAGTAAGATTCCCCAGCCAAGGGCCTAGCCTGAATACTGAACTGCATTATAAATTAAATACAGGTGAGACACAAATTACCTGGGAATAAGCCCCACTGAATGAAGTGAGGCATAAGTCTCTCTCAAAATGTACTCAACTGGGAAGAAACACTTCAAAATATTTCTCCTCACCCATAATAAAAAGAAACAAGTTCACAAGAACATAAAGATGTTTGATGGGGAAGAAAAATTGGGGAGCAGTGAATGGGCAGTTGTATCCTGAAGGGAGGGGGTTGTTAGCTGAGTCCCCCAGGTTATTCCTGAGGTTGTCCCTGCAGCCGCCATTCCCCCCCCACTAAAGGTAAAGGTAAAGGTTCCCTTGCTCGAAAGCCAGTCGAATCCGACTCTAGGGTTGCGGTGCTCATCTCTGTTTCCAAGCCGAAGAGCCAGCGCTGTCCGAAGATGTTTCCATGGTCATGTGGCTGGCATGACTAAACAACAAGGCGCACGGAATGCTGTTACCTTCCCACTGAAGTGGTACCTATTTATCTACTTGCAATTTCTTGCTTTCGAACTGCTAGGTTGGCAGGAGCTGGAACTAGAGACGGGAGCTCACTCCGTCATGCGGCACCCGGGTCTCGAACTGCTGAACTACCGACCTTCCAGAGCCTGCAGTTCAGCGTCTTAACCACTTGAGCCACCGCACCCCCCCCCACTACAAGGCTTTAAATTGTTTAAACTGGAACCCGAATATAATTATATCATTATAATGTTATAACAAATATATGTGCCAGGTTCTCTGAATTCCTAGTTTTCATTAAAATAATAATAATAAAAAGCTATTCTCTGCCAACCTCCAGGTGGTAGTTGGAGATTTCCTGGGATTACAACTGACCTCCAGGTGACAGAGATCAGCTTATCTGGAGAAAATGGCCACTTTGGAAGGTGGACTTTATGGCATTTTACCCCACTGAAGTCCCTCCCCTCCTCAAACCCTGCCCTCTTCAAGCTCAAATCTTAAAATCTCCAGGTAATTCCCCACCTGGAGCTGGCAGCCTTGGAAAGATATACCTCTGCTTTGGAAAGGCCTAGAGAGACTTACTGTTTTAAAATCAAAGCTGGGAATTCTGAGAACCTGACACACATGGGTCCCCAGAATTTTGTCTCCCCTGTCCCCACTCTCAGCGGCCCTGTGTCTTCTAACCATACCCAAGAACCAGAAAAACTAAATTTGCAGGGCAAATGACATCATCAGTCCAGGAAAACATCATTTTTTACCACTGTCATTTCTTTCTTCATTAAGGACAGCAGTGATATAGATACTGGATATAGATACAGTGATATAGATACTGGAATCGCCCCTGTTCCTATTGTGTATCTCTACTATGACAGTCACAATCTTCCAGGAATAAATTAAAGAGTATCTGTAATGACAGTTAGCCCCCCACCCTCCCAGGCCATCTTTTAAAGAATTTTAACCATATCCCAATTCTCCTATCAGGGATCTGTAGATTTATATATTTATTACTTTCATTTATAGTCTGCCTTTATCATTAGGACCCAAGATGGATTACACTATGATAAAAACTTTCAGTCCATCAAGTAAACATTTTTTTAAAATATATCAATCAATAAGTGATCAGGTTACAAAATATGATGTTTGTATCTAACAACAAAGATTCTAGTAAGACAAAATAATGCAGTTGGACTGAGATTGCAGAAAAGGGGAAAGAAAATGGAGGAAAAGACTGAAACAGTCATTAATTACCCTGTCTTTAGTTAAACAGTTAAAGTTATCTACAGATATTTTTCACAAAATTAGACCAAATAATGCAGCAATGCAAGGGACACTTATCATGAAGTTGGCATTATTGAAGATTTCCATAATAAATAAGTAAACTTGGATTGGGGGAGGAGTTTATATCACACAATAACATGTGGTAGCAGCTTCAGAATACATTCTACCACATATTTATTGCTATTGTTTTAGGCACCAAATAATCAATCAATCAATCAATCAATAAACCTTTAATGGCATATAAGCACCAAAAAATCTCAGATGGGTGTAGCAGAAAAACAAAATGGGAGTCCAGTGGCACTTTACAGAAACTAACATTTATTCCAGCATAAATTTTACTAACAACTCAATTTATTAGGTTCATCTGATGAAGTGAGTTCTAGTTCAGGAAAAATTATGCTGGAATAATTGTTATTAGTCTCTGTATAGTGCCACTGGACTCCTGTTTCATTTTGCTGCTCTACCTCTATGTGATTATTTGGTGTTTTTTATGCTATAAATTGTCACTGGACTCTTGTTTAGTTCAGATCCTCTTTGGTAATTTAAACAAATGTCAGAAGAGAGTATCTGACAGCTAAGAGTGCTAGGCTGCTGCTTGAGGATTCTAAGCTTCATTTCCTTCCTCCTGTGTGGTAGGTACTGTGTGACTTTGAACAAATCGTCAAGAATATAAAGAAGAAACAACCCCCTGATTCAATTCACAAACTTACTGTCATATTTACTATTGGTTGGTTCCCATGAGCTTATTCTCAAAAGACTTCACAAGTAGATACTTCATTCACATTAACTTTCTGTGGTTAACTAGTGCTTGAAAACCATTCATACATAACCTTTGGACTATTCAGCTTCACACCACATCTAAAAAGATGAGAGAAATAGCATTTTTCCTAGTGTTTTCTATATTTGTGTTACAGCCAACATGATAGTGGACACAGATATGAAACTTCCAGACCTACAGTGCCATCCTAAGCAGAGTTACACCTGTCTAAGCCCATTGATTTTAAAGGACTTCCAGAAAGCTGTGACTCTTCTTAGGATGGCCTATGTTCCTATCCCAGCTCAGAGTAGTTCATATCTGATGTGCCTCCATCTTTCTATCTCTGTTGTTGTTATTAAATTTATATGCCACCAAGCAATCTCTAGGCAGCTAACAACACCGAAATCAGATTGACTATATAATTTGCAGTCAAAGATGGAGAAGCTCTACCCAGTCAGTAAAAACAAGACCTGGAGCTGACTGTGGTTCAGATCATGAGCTACTCATTGCAAAATTCAGAGTTAAACTGAAGAAAATTGGGAAAACCACGAGGCCATTCAGGTTTGACCTAGATCGCATCCCTGTTGAATATACAGTAGAGGTGAAGAATAGATTCAAGGGTCTGGATTTGATAGATAGAGTGCCTGAAGAACTATGGACGGAGGTTCGTGACATTGTACAGGAGGCAGCAATCACCACTATCCCAAAGAAAAAGAAATGCAAGAAAGCAAAGTGGCTTTCTGATGAGGCTTTACAAATAGCAGAGGAAAGAAGGAAAGCAAAAGGCAAAGGCAAAAAGGAAAGATTTACCCAACTGAATGCAGATTTCCAGAGAACAGCAAGGAGAGATAAGGAGGCCTTCCTGAATGAACAGTGCAAAGTAATAGAAGAAAACAATAGAATGGGAAGGACTAGAGATCTCTTCAAGAAAATTGGAGAAAACAAGGGAGCGTTCCATGCAAAGCTGGCCATGATAAATGACAAAAATGGTAGGGACCTAACAGAAGCAGAAGAGATTAGGAAAAGATGGCAAGAATACACAGAAGAACTATACAAGAAAGACCTCGATGTCCTTGACAACCACGACGGTATAATCACTGACCTCGAGCCAGACATCCTGGAATGTGAAGTTAAATGGGCCTTAGAAAGCATTACTAACAACAAAGCTAGTGGAGGTGATGGTATCCCAGCTGAGCTATTCAAAGTCTTAGAAGATGATGCTGTTAAAGTTCTGCACTCCATTTGCCAGCAAATTTGGAAAACGCAACAGTGGCCACAGGATTGGAAAAGATCAGTATACATTCCAATCCCAAAGAAGGGCAATGCCAAGGAATGTTCAAACTATCGCACAATTGCACTCATATCACACGCTAGCAAGGTCATGCTCAAGATCCTACAAGCTAGGCTTCAACAGTACGTGGATAGAGAACTGCCAGAAGTACAAGCTGGGTTTCGAAGAGGTAGAGGAACTAGAGATCAAATTGCCAACATTCGCTGGATTATGGAGAAAGCAAGAGAGTACCAGAAAAATATCTACTTCTGCTTCATTGACTATGCTAAAGCTTTTGACTGTGTGGATCACAACAAACTATGGCAGGGCCTTAAAGAGATGGGAGTACCAGACCACCTCACATGTCTCTTGAGAAACCTGTATAAGGGCCAAGAAGCGACAGTTAGAACCGGATATGGAACAACTGATTGGTTCAGCATAGGAAAAGGAGTACGACAAGGATGTATATTGTCACCTTGCTTATTTAATATATATGCAGAGTACATCATG
Organism: Gekko japonicus; assembly: GCF_001447785.1. Taxonomy (NCBI): domain Eukaryota; kingdom Metazoa; phylum Chordata; class Lepidosauria; order Squamata; family Gekkonidae; genus Gekko; species Gekko japonicus. Next base: position 282,247 of record NW_015170284.1, on the reverse strand, counting down.
CGAAATGCTGGCCTGGATGAATCACAAGCGGGAATTAAGATTGCTGGGGAAAAGATCAACAACCTCAGATATGCAGACGATACCACTCTGATGGCAGAAAGTGAAGAGGACCTCAAGAGCCTCTTGCTCAGGGTAAAAGAGGAGAGCGCAAAAGTGGGCTTGAAGCTCAACATCAAAAAAACTAAGATCATGGCATCCGGCCCCATCACTCCTTGGCAAATAGAAGGGGAAGTCGTGGAAGTAGTGACAGACTTCACGTTCCTGGGATCCCAGATCACCGCAGACTGTGACTGCAGCCATGAAATTAAAAGACGCCTGCTCCTTGGGAGGAAAGCGATGGCGAACCTAAACAGCATGATAAAAAGTAGAGACATCACCCTGCCAACAAAAGTCCGCATGGTCAAAGCAATGGTATTCCCAGTAGTCATGTATGGCTGCGAGAGTTGGACTAGAATAGATTCTTTTGAACTATGGTGCTGGAGAAGACTGCAAGAAGATCAAATCAGTCAATCCTAAAAGAAATCAACCCCGACTGTTCCCTGGAAGGCCAGATAATGAAACTGAAGCTCAAATACTTTGGCCACCAAATGAGAAGGGAGCACTCACTGGAGAAGACCCTGATGCTGGGAAAGATTGAAGGTCAAAGAAGACGGGGACGGCAAAGGATGAGATGGTTAGACAGTGTCATCGATGCAACTAACATGAAATTGAGCCAACTTCAGAGGACGGCGGAAGGCAGGAGGGCCTGACATGATCTGGTCCACGGGGTCGCGAAGAGTCGGACTCGACTGTGCGACTGAACAACAAAAATCAAATAAAATTAAAAGACAGCCCACATAAACACAACTGACTAATGAAAAGCTAAACAGAAGAGCTCTGTGTTGCAGACCCTGCAGAACTTAGACAAGTCCTGCAGGACCTGCGTACTGTCTGACAGCTGGTTCTACCAGGATAGGGCTACCACAAAGAAGGTCCTCATCCTGGTAGATGCCAGGTGAACATTCCAGGGGCCAGGCACCACAAGCAGGTTGCGGGTTGAAGAATGCAAATTTCGGGGGGGGGGACATGTTGGTAAGCACGGTCTGCCAGGTATGAAGGTCCCAGACCATTTATGTCATGGGTCCTGGCTGAGGCTGACTATTCCTCAGATGAGGAAGAGGCATGGAGCAGCCCAGCCACCTCTGGAGTCAGGCCAGAAGAGGAACCTTTAACAGCACCTGAGGGAGAAGAGGCCCCAAGATCTGTGCAGGAGGGGCAGCAAGACTGAGGTGCAGTCAGAGGGAGAGTCTGGTCCAGAGCCTGGCCCAGCACCCCCAGTTGGAGACACCCTGAGGCCAGAATCCCCACCTAGCTCACCTGAATGTCCCAGATGCAGGGCATGCCAGCATCTAAATGTGCAAGAGGGAAGGAGGAGTGCCAGACTTCAGCTGTTGCAAAGGCAATGTGAGGGGCTGTGAGTCTTTGCAGATTGCCTCCCAGGGAAGGGAGGATCCGATCACAGTCACCTGCCTTGGTGCAGATGCAACTGTGCGATCTCAGACCTTGTCCCTGCTGCCAGCCTCTGCTCCTGGCTCCTGAAAACTCTGACTGGTTGCTTTTGGACTAGCTTTCAGTGAAGTGGCGACCAGCCAGACCCAGCACAGCTTAGAGTTTTAAAGGTAATCACCAGAATTTGATCTGGAACTCAATCAGCAGCTAGTGCAGCTGTTTCAAGGCAGGATAGATATGATCCCTCCAAGGAGAACCTGTCAGCAATCTTGTCACTGCATTCCGGACTGCCTGTAATTTCCGGAGTGTCTTCAGGGTGAGCCCTACATAGGACACATTACAGTAGTCTAGGCAAGAAGTGACCATGGCATGAATCACTGTGGCTAGGTCAGAATGCGACAGATATGGAGCCAGTTGGAGGGCCTGACACAAATAGAAAACACCGTACTTGCCTCTGCTGACACCTGCTTGTCCAGGGACAAGGAGGAGTCAAGCCAGACCCTCAGACTCTTAATAGAGTCAACTAATAAAAGTTGCTCCATCAGTCCAGACCTCCCCAGCCAGATTATCTCTGTTTTAGATGGATTTAACTTCAACCAGCTCGGCTTCAACCAACAAACCATGGCTTCAAGGCAATGGGCCAGATCTGCCAGTGCAGAGTCCAGCTGCTTATCCAGCAGGAGGAAAAGCTGGGTGTCATCTATATATTAGTGGCATCCAACTCTGAACCTCCTAATAATCTCTGATAGACAGTGCATACAAAATAACATTGGGGACAAAATTGCACCTTGAGGAATCCCACACTCAAGACTGCTAAGGCAATCCCACAAACCCCCAGTGAGACCAGGCAATTAACCAGGATTGAATGATCAATGCTGCTGACAAGTCCAATAAAATCAGCAGCATAGACCCACCCTTATCCAATTGATGGTGGATGACGTCCTCCAAGGCTGCTAGGGCTGTTTCAGTTCCAAACTCAGGCCTGAAGCCAGACTGGAAGGAGTCAAATGCTGATGTCTCATCCAGAAACCCCTGATGCTATTCTGCTATTGCCCTCTCAATTGCCTTCTCAAGATAAGAAAGATTTGATATCGAGTGGTAACTGGCCAGGTCGTCAGGATCCAAGGATGGTTTCTTGAGAAGGGGCCTAACTATAGCCTCCTTCAAGGACTTAGGGAAGCTACCCTGGGGCCTCCAACCACTACATGGCAGGGTTTAACTAGCCATGAAGGGCAAGGATCCAAGGGGCAAGTTGGTATGTTCATTCATAAACACAGAACTTTATCTTGTGTTGGGAAAGTCAGGGGTGAGGATGGGGGGCGGGGCAACAACTAAGGGATGGGAGGCAGATGTTGCCGACTGATTGTGCCCTTCAAATCTGGTAGGGAGCTGCCATGAAATCAGAGCAACTTGCCTGTCTGATCACAGCCAATATAATCCTGACTGTAGGGCTAATCTGACAATGATAAATGTTGAAAGATGGTGAACAGATAGCCCCATGTAGGGCAGGGCACAAGACTAAGTGGCCGGTTGTCTCTTCCATCTTTTGTGATTCCATGTATAAGAGGTACCCATCTAGATCATGGATGCTGAGAACAACAAAGCAGATCTGATCTCACCAGCCAAATTTACATTGACTAAACTCCTCATTTACACAGGTTCACCAAATTGCCTCAGTGTTGCTATTTGCTGTCTGACTTAACAAGCTGAGCAACTGTGCAATAGCTGCTTCTGCTATAAGGTCAAGGCTCAGTCATGCCTTATTAGATAAGTTTTTTTTTCCTTCTCAGAAGAAAATGTATAGTGTGTGAAGTGTTTGCCTAGGGAAGGCTAAATCTTCTCCAGAATTCTTGTGTGAACTTATCCTTGCTCTGGACAGTTCAGCTGCCTGATCATTTAGTTATCAATGCCCTTTGCCAAGATCACTACATTGCAACAAGATTTTTTGGAAGTTGTAAAGATGAAAAAAATGTTTTTTTCTACAGACATGGGGGAGGGAAGGGGAAATATAATATAAATCCCATGAAGTCCCATGTGAGAATGAACATGCATATACTTGGCATCCATTCACAGACAGTGAGTTACTCTATCATAATAAGTCACATAGAGATGCTAAATCTCAACATTTAAAATGTTGTTTTTTTTCCTTTCAATAATATGACTTTTAAGTTGGAGGCAGCACTGTTTCCAAACAAAGTGGAGGGGAGGCAGCAGCTGCAAACAGCAACATGTTATGATGCATGTGCATTTGTCCTTTTCCTATAATCAGTCGCTGTTTGAATGCAAATGAATGGGCCACCAAACATTCAGCTCCTGTGATCAGTACCTACAAGCAGGATGCAAGCTGAACTGGCACATAGTTGCACATCCCTTATCCAAACAGCACTATTTACAGGAACAAGCACAAACCCTAAGATTACTTGTTGTATACTATCTATATCAATGCAAAGTGGGTGGAAATGTGTATACCCATTCAAACCACTGTGCATTACATCAGATCACTGAAGGTGCAGCTGGATTCAGTCTGCCCATGTAGTTCTCAATCCCGCAAGGGAATACCAGATAGAAACTGCCTATGCACATTTATTTTTCTTGATGGGTCAAAGTGTTAACATTTTATCTCATAGGAATTTTGAGAAGACAACAGAAGCAAGGATCCAAGACATTTTGCAAATTATAAAGGGCTGCACAAATGAGTTATGATGGTAATAAGGTATTGACTACCTTGTTTGAAACCACATTTTAAAAATGAATGTGAAATTGAAACACAGCTTGAACTCCTACTAAATGTACTTACAAAAACTGTTACTATGTCATTAAGAAAAATCGAAGAGAAAACAAGATGAACTCTTATTCTTAATTAGCAACAGGGGTCTTCTTGTAGAAAAAGAGCTGCCGGAGCTCATTAGCATAACTCATTAGCATATGCCACACCCCCTGACATCACCGGAAGTGTGTCATAAGGCCACACCCCCTGACATCACTGGAACCTCTTGATGACTGTTTTTTGTTTCTTGTCCTTGGCCCTTTCGGTCTGTTGGTTATGATCCAGCTCCCCCTCTTCCTGTCACATGACTCTGATATCACATCCCGGGAGGCTCCTTTGTGAGCGACTGGCATTAAAGCTATGAGTGAGCAATTTGGCTACTGCATAAATTAGTTTGCTCTACAGGCATCTTTCCTGAATTAAGACAAAAATGTATGAGCCAGAGGCTAAAAAACTGTTAGCTACCTTGCACTTAGAGGAAACACTGGAAAAAAACCAGGTGCCCTCAGGAGGTCCACCAGCAGGGCCAAAACTCCAGGAGCCCTCCCACTCTTGCCCCCCAAGCACCAAGAATGCAGAGCATCACTGCGCCAGACATAAGAACATAAGAGAAGCCATGTTGGATCAGGCCAGTGGCCCATCCAGTCCAACACTCTGTGTCACACATCAGCCAAAAGTACCAGGTGCCCTCAGGAGGTCTGGCAGTGGGGCCAGAACACCAGAAGCCCTCCCACTGTCCCCCCCAAGCACCAAGAATACAGAGCATCACTGGCCCCACACTGAGAGTTCCTATCTATACCTTGTGGCTAAGAGCCACTGGTGGACTAGCAGCAGAACAAAAGGCCTGCCCCTAGCACTGCATCACCCTACTTCCCCCCCCAAGCACCAAGAATATAGAGCATCACTTGCCCTACACTGAGAGTTCCTATCTATACCTTGTGGCTAAACTGGTGGACTAGCAGCAGCACAGAAGGCCTGCCCCTAGCACTGCATCAGCCTACTATTGTAAGGTAAGCACAAATGGGAAACCATATACAAAAGATAAATACACTGTGTCACACATCAGCCAAAAATACCAGATGCCCTCAGGAGGTCTGACAGTGGGACCAGAACACCAGAAGCCCTCCCACTATCCCCCACCCCAAGCACCAAGAATACAGAGCATCCCTTGCCTCAGACATAAGAAAAGCCAATGCTGGATCAGGCCAATGGCCCCTCCAGTCCAACACTCTGTTACACAGGGGCCAAAAATACCAGGGGCCATCAGGAGGTCCAGCAGTGGGGCCAGAAAACCAGAAGCCCTCCCCGCACCCCCAAGCACCAAGAATACAGAGCATCCCTTGCGGGGAGGGGTGGGCGGGCTTCCCTGGGCACCGCAGATGTCTGCAGCCCCAGGAAGCGCGGGGAGGGGTGGGCTGGCTTCCCTGGGTGCCGCGGATCTCCGCAGGCCCGGGAAGGGAGGGGAGGAGTGGCCGAGCTTCCCTGGGCACTGCGGATCTCCGCGAGCCCGGGAAACGAGGGGAGGAGTGGCCGGGCCTCCCTGGGCGCCGCAGATCTCCGTGGCCCCGGGGGGGGAGGGGTGGGCGGGCTTCCCTGAGCACCACGGATCTCCGCAGGCCCGGAAAGCACTGGGCCAGGCGGCTGTGCTTCCCAGGGTGCCGCAGTTCCACGCAACGCCAGGAAGCACAGTGGGGAGGCAGACCTTAGCAGGGCCTGGGGAAGCAGAGGAGGAGGTAGGCAGACAACTTACCTCCTTCTTGGCATCCTCGTGGCACTGACTGAGGCCTGCTGGGAGCAGGGGGCGGGACTTGGTCATGTGACTGCCCCACCCCCTGGGCTAGTCACTCCCAGAGCTAGTCACTCCCATCCGACCCCTGATTAGCAAATTTTTGTCTATATATATGGCCACACTAAAAACATAGTAACTTTGCTAAAAATGTTTTTTCTTACATGGTTGAAAAGACTGCTCAGTACTATCAATATGATATAACAGCCTTACCCAACCAATTCAGAAAAATTGGTAGAAAGGCTAACATTTAGTACTACCCGTAGACCTAGCTTCTCTTTGTCTCCTTCAACCAAGACTTATAAGTTATAGGCAGGCATGCAGGGATGCTTATCTCCCTTGTACCAAACCTGATGTTCAGTTTCATTCACAGGGACCATAATTTCTGAACCTGTCTTAGCCACCTAATTTACTTTTTTGCAGGAAAAGGAGTACATCTTAAAGAGTTACTGCCCAACCCTGATCCAATGCTTTGGCAGAAATCTTAAAGATTCTTTCTTTTACAATTGTAGTAAAGGTGAATGAACAACAGAGTTTTTTATTTCTTGCCTGGTTTCAATAAATGGTTAACTCACTAGCACCCAAGGGATTGATGTGGTCTGTCAAACCTGATTAATTTTATTCCCCCAGAAATGCTTCCAGCCCCTCAAAAAGTCATCAGAGAGTTACTGTATATCAATATACCGCAGTGGCTATGAAACCAATTATTGCCAGATGATGTTCCCTTTACTTTCTGCACAAATATTAATTTAATATTTTTATCCCTCCAAGTAGTTCATACAAAAGAAACAGCAAAATATAAATAAGACATTATTAAGTCAGAAGAACCACTAAAAATCAATAAAACTATCAGCTTAAAACAACAGAATAATAAACTCAAACTGCAAGTCAAAATATAATATGTCAGCCTTCATCCCTATAATTCTGTTAAAATATGAAAGTCCTGATAATGGAAAGAACAGGATTGTTTAGATTCTCCTGGAGTGGCAGTACAGGTGACACTGCCCAAAAGACTGTGCCTCATATGTCAGCCAACCTAACCTTCAACAATGCAGCCCAGCCTGGCATGAAGAGCATAACCTCACTGTATGGGGGAATTCTTACGCAAGAAGACAGGAGCAAAATTATGGATCTCACATCAGTGATACCTCAGCAGTTGAAGATAATTGTATAAAAATGAACGGAGCTAATTTTGGGAAATTACCAAGAGGGCTCTGGTTGCTTTGGGCCTTGGTAGTTTTCAATTTGGAACTCACTCTTTCAGAATTGGGGCAGCTTCCACTGCTGCAGCTATGGGATATCAGGGACCTGACATCCAAAGAATTGGCAGGTGGCGGTCAGCACGTTACAAAATGTATGTACGGACCTGTAAAGTCTGAGCTGCTCATTCAGTTTTGTTATAAAGGGAATGGAGCATGCTGTTTTTGAGCCTTGGGGCTCTTGTCTTGTTATGGTTAACCTAGTTTCTGTTTCAGGTGCTGTTGGTGGCCATCGAAGGAGCCGGGTACTGATATGTGGCTACAGTATGGTGTTCTGGGCCGGGCACCGGACCAAGAGAATGACCATCGAATCCCAGTTGGGATGCAGTGAGCGGGCAGAGGTTGAGTGGCTTGGCCAAAGAGGCATGCACTGGTCTCAGTTGATGCCGCTACTGTTTGGGGAGAGACGTGGTCCTCCGCCTGATGTTTTGGTGATACAGCTTGGCGGTAATGATTTGGGTCTCATGAAAGGTAAGGCCCTAGTCATTCAGGCCAAGGTGGGTTTGTCTGGTATTGCGGACCGTTGGCCTGGAGTGCAACTGGTCCTGTCAGCAATGTTACCACATCAGGTGTGGTGCAGCCTAGGGGATCCTAGGTGTTTGGACCGGGTGAGGCGGAATGCTAACCGGCAGCTTAAGAACACCATGGAGGGCAGTTTGGGCATATTTCTGTTGCACCCTAATATACGGGTCGAGTTCCCTGACCTGTATAGGGGAGATGGGGTGCGTCTTTCTAACAAGGGAAATGACATTTTTCTTTCAGATCTCAAGCGAGGGGTCCTGGAGGCACTGGATCGCATGATGGGGGCCAAGGCCTAAGCAGAGGCTTGACCTTTGCTGTGGTGGGGTAGCACGATCAGGATGGAAATGGTGAGCACTGGGGCATGGTTATAAGGAAATAAAGGGTCCTCCAGGAACGGCTTTCGGGCCTTTGCGGCTTAAGGCCGGGAAGGGGTGATCTTCCTGGGAAAAATCTGGCTCGGCCTACCTTAGCGGGCCTTTGCGGCTTCTGGGGTGGTGGGTCAGGGGTTCCTTGAACATGCCACGCTGCTGGTCGAAAGCTACCTGCGGTGGCTTGAGATCAGAGCAGGTGCATCGCCCAGAAGGAAATGAAGGTGGTCAGGAGTTTGACACCTGTCATATTCCTCAGTACATTTCTGGTATACCCCTCGCTAGTCATTGTTGTGATTAAATAATTAATAAAGTGGCCCTTGTTAAATCCATATTGGTGTCTGTCTCTTTATTCTGACTGGGGGGGGGCAATGCAGCTACTAGACATTTATTTGCACACTATCATGTAAAAGGTAAAATAATTTATCTGGGATTTTAGTCAAATTCTACTACTTACTTCTAGCTGAAGAACAGATGTGAAATTGTTTTTGAGGGCACGAATCCACATATTAGTAAATCTGGTTAGCTCTAAGCAGCAAGACGTGAAAGTAAGTTGTGGTCTATAATTTTTACAAATGCAGGTATTGACTTCAATGGACTTAGAAGAGGGTAATTCTACTTAGGATGGCTACTTTATCTTCAGGTGAAAATACATAAGTAGATTAGGCTTGGGAGGGGGGCTTTATTTTAGCATAAAATACATGTTGGGCTCCATTATCAAAACACCCTAGCTTACATAGAGTTCTTGTAGTTCCCAGCTGAGTCAGCATAGAAATGAAAGCAGTAGTGATAGTTAACCAGTGACTAGAACGCTTTGGCAACACAAAGCCCACTGACACTCAAGATTTGTTTCAACATTGCACTCTCAGACCCACAAAAGATGATACCATGAACATAATCAGCTATCACTGCATGCCACATTTTTTTAGAATGCCTGCATCTATAGACTGGTTCCTTTGCATCTGCTACTTCCTCCAGACTAGAGATGTAGAATTTCTGGAAATTTTGACGCTTGGGGGGAAAAAAACACATTTTTCCCCATTTTTTGGGGGGGGGAAATGGAAATTTTCGGAAAAATTGAAAAAAATGCTACATTAGCACTTCTTTTTTCTTTTCCAGATTGAAAGTCATTCTGTTACTTTAGGAACATAAAATATAACTATGGACATTTTTATGGGTCGTTTCATAGAAAAAGAGCTAGGGGAACTCATTAGCATAACTCATTAGCATATGCCACACTCCCTGACATCACCAGAAGTGTGTCATAAGGCCACACCCCCTACCATCACCGGAAGTGTGTCATAAGGCCACACCCCCTACCATCACCGGAAGTGTGTCATAAGGCCACACCCCCTACCATCACCGGAAGTGTGTCATAAGGCCACACCCATCATTCAGTTAGTCTTAGGCTTAAAGGTTAGTCTTAAAGGTGCTATTTGAACTCTTGGACTATTTTGCAGCAACAGACTAACACAGCTAATTCCTCTGAATCTAACCCCACCACTCAGGCTCCACCCCCAAAATCTCCAAGGTATTGCCAACTCAGAGCTGGTGAGCCTATCTGATGGCACATGTGGGGGAAAACAAGCAAACCCCCCATGTCAGGTAAAAAGGATAGAAGTTCAACACAATTTTATCTATTTTCAGTAACTGGTTTGTTGAGAGAAAAGCAACAACAAGCACATCAGTGAAGACCTAGTACCAGAGTGCCAAATCACTCGCTCACAGCTTTAATGCCAGTGGCTCACAAAGTAGAAATTTTGTTCACAAGATTCCACAGCTTAGAGGGAACATTGAGGCAATTCCAGGGAGAAAAAAACAGCTATAAACCAAGACCAGCTATAAACCAAAACAGCTATAAACCAAGC
>NW_015170284.1:269404-272063 GCF_001447785.1 Gekko japonicus | reverse complement strand
GCTAGGGGAACTCATTAGCATAACTCATTAGGATATGCCACACCCCCTGACATCAGGGGCCCGGCGGTGGACCTGCAAGGCCAGCGGGAGTGCGAGGAAGCCCTGCCAAGGCCCTCCCTGGCCCCAGGCAGGCAGGGGTGGGGAGAGGCGGGGAGGAAGCAACTTACCCTCCCTCTTCTCCTGCCTCCTCCTGGCTGAATGAGGGCCAGAAGCAGGGCGGCCGGAAGCAGGGGGCAGGGCTTCGTCGTGTGCCCCGCCCCCCGCACCTCACCCGGGGGACCGGCGATCCCCCCCGAAACGACCTCTGGACATTTTTACTTGGCATGAAATTATCACAACTAGCATATTAAAAATATAGTGTATCCAAACAATTATTACAAACAGAATACCCACCCACATGTAAAAACAAAACTAAAACCTTTTTCTTTTCTTGTGACAATAGCACCTCCTAAAGGAAGAAATGCATCTTGTTCTTGCATTGGAGAGTTCAGTTTGTAACCTAGGACTTGCTTGTCCTCAGTGCACAGAAATTAGATCAATCTGATGCCATACATATTTTTTAGAAATGATTTGGAAAATATTTGAACACCTTGTCTTAAAATATTTTATTCATCATGTTAAAATAAAACGTTCCATAATAAAAAAATTTCTTTTCCTTTTTTAATTTTTCCAGTTTTTCGGAAAAAAACAAAAAAGGCTTCAGGAAAAAAACCAGGGTTTTCCCAAATTTTTCCGGGCCTTCACATCTCTACTCCAGACACACATGAGGCTTGGACATATGTTATGGATCCCTACATGAGTATTCCAGAATTCCCTTTCTTAAACATATCAAAGGGCCCAGAAAAATAATTTTCAATGTTCAGATAAATGTATTGAGGATTGAGTATTGTTTATACAGTTTTGGAGTAACAAGGTAAGAGAGAGTTTCCTTACATGCTTTACAAGCTTCTTGTATTGCTTCTTTCTTTCTGCAGCTGGGCGTATTGTAATGTTATATGCATCATGTTATAGTTTGTGTTTGTATTTTGCATCATATATTGGAAAATTAATAAAATTAAAAGAAGGAAGTTAAGAGAAGAGGAATGTTCCATGTTTGGGATTTCCCTTTGTTCACATCAAAGACCAGAGCAGAGGATCAGGTTGATTCTTAACAAATTCCCTTGCCTCTATACACACTCTTAACCTCTGAGCAAGGCTGTGTACAATAACCAAATCACCAATGGTTTCATCAAGTGGAATGCTGAACCATTGTCACACTATTCATGTATTTGCTCACCTTTGTTTTCATTTCCCATTCATAAATATATGAATATTGGCTAATCGTTGCCAAGTTACTGCACCCCCTCCCAATCTCTCCTATATAATAAAAGCGTTTTTGTTTTGCAAGATTCCATTCACTCCAAAATCAGTTGGCTCCGTGATGTGTCAATCACAAGGTGTCTCTATCTACTGGCTGTGTTGCCTGAGTTTTCTCCCACCCACTGCAGCCTAGGCCACTCTTCTCTGATTGGGACAGCGTTTCAAGGTCATTTACATATGGAACCTGATTGGACTTCACTCCATTCCGCCCCTCAAACTCCCCCCCCCCCGCGAGACAATTGGAATTCTCAGTTGCATATGCGACCTGGTGTATTCTGAGGTAAAATATGTCCTCACTCACAACACATCACTTCCCTTTCAAAAGAAACAAACCCAATAACACAACCATGCCACACCACAAAAAAGACAGATCATACCACAAGCAGAATACCACGGCAAAAAACGATAGGAAAAGGTGCCAGCAGTCACCCCATTACAGCCACAGATATGTACCTGAGAGCGCTTCAGAGGATGGTGTGCAGGTCCCAGGTTCATGTTATAAAAGCTGCCTGGGGGATTATGGACCATTCACAGACTTTCAACCTTAACATACCTCACAGGATCATACGGGGGAGAGGAGAATGATGTCAGCTGCTTTGGTTCTCACTGCAGGGGAAAACTGCCCTTTCCCTAGGCAGAGGCTGGGGGGGTGGGGAGATGTAAACCTGAAGACAGACTAGGCTGATGGTTGCCTAGAAAGGACAATCTGTCTTTATTGGCAACCCCTGGCCTGCCAGCACTCTCAGGGTGACTTCATGCCTTCTGACTGGCATCACTTCACTAGCCCTGGCTGCTTGCTCCTGTTCAGCTGGAGCCTCCCTATGGAAGCTGCCTGGGTAATTTTGGACCAGCCACAGACTTTCTGCCTAACCTACCTTACAGGGTTGCTGTACAGATCACAAAGCAGAAGAGGAGATTTATTTATTTATTTCGATTTATAGGCCACCCTCCCTGCAAGCTGCTTTGCTCCCCACTAACAAGAAAGACAGAACTTTGCATAGGAAGAGGGTGCTGAGAAGGGAGGAGATAAAGCTGCCAACTTTAGGTATGGAAATTCCTGGAGAGTTGAGGGGTGAAGCCTGGAAAGTGTGGGGTTTGAGGAGGGGGTGGGACCTCAGACAGGTACAGTGCCATAGACTCTACCCTCCAAGCAAGCCATTTCCTCCTGGGGAACCATTGTGGCCAATCTCCAGGGGAAGGCTGGAGATCACTTAGAAATACAACTGCTATCCAGGAGGGAGGAGATACAAATACAAATACAATACCTTTATTGGCATAAAATATCAAATACAACGTGCAG